>NC_090929.1:328435033-328738063 GCF_040938575.1 Ambystoma mexicanum
TTGCTTGTTCTTTTCTTGATTCTTTTATTCTTATTTTCATTTGCTCCTCTTTCATTTGCCTTTCTTTTTTATTGATTTGTACATAACAATACATATCAATCAGATCTATCATTAAATACAGCTGTTCTTTCCCTAGAATCCCCTATTCCCCGGCCCCTCTATCCACACATGTAACAAAATTAATTTTATTTAAGATGTGCTATGTTCATAAAGTTGAATCATATCAAACAAATGCAAACTCTTTAGCCTCAATGGATATGGCACGTTGATGATGAGATTGGAAATTCTTGCTCATGTGGCACCTGCAGTAAGGTGTGGACTGTGCCATTGGGGGACAAATGAGTAACTGCACCATCTCCTTTACATTTGATCTCCCCTCCAGCCCAAGGCTTTCCAGATGTGGGCAACTGCACAATCCATGCAGGTGTGTTCCCCTCATCTCACAAATCTTCCAGTCGCTTTGGGACTTAGAGCAGTGATTTAAACTTGCTGATGTATAGTGCCACCCCTGTACACAATTCTATATTGTGTCTTGACATGTTGAGTGCATATGGCTGTGTTGGCTTACCTTGACTGTATCCCTCCCTGTTTGGGAACAATCAGAGAACTATGGATTTTTTAGTATTAACCTTAAACCTGCAATACCTCCCAGAGTCCTCAATACAGGTGCCCCAAAAGGTGGTTGCTTTTGACAGAATCTGTTCCTGGTTGGTAACATATGGGACCAGCCAGATTGCGAATTATGGATTTGTTAGTATTGACCTTAAACCTGAAAAACCTCCCGGAATTCTCAATGTTGAACTGCACTGCACCCAGTGGCCACACATTACTTACATTCTAGCTGAAGGATTCTTGCAGTTCAGTGAGGTTCATATTAGTTATTGGGGTCAAAAATATATTTTCCTACTACTATAAAAAAAAAAATAAACAATCAACCCGGTCTAACATATTCCTCAAGATTGAATCTGGGGTTTTGTTGGCTTTATCTACAGTGTGGAGGAGTCCTAATATGTTATTTATTTCATATTTTCGGTTACAACAAACCTTTTCACATTTAACAAAAGTACAAATAAAAATATTGTAAGGATTAAAAAAATATTCACAAAATGCTCCTAACGCCAAAATCATTGTAATGTGCATATAAGACATTAGGTGCTTCCAGATGTCTGTGTTTTAATATTATTTCATCTTTTATCTTTTATCTTTCCATCATCACGCGGCATTTATGGATTTGAGTTCCACTTTTGTCTCCCTGGACAGGAGAACCGTTTGGTGAACCCTTACCAACCTGGGGATTGCCAAACTTCTGATATACATGCAGGAGTCTTTTCATGAAGATTCAAAAGTATTTGTCCGTTATGGCACAGAGTGAACAGTTGCGGGTTGCGAGGAGAGTTAGGCAAGTGTGAGTGCTTGCCTCCTCCTTTTGAACCTGTACACCAATTCTCTTGTAAGTAGTCTTGAATCTATTGGGGTGGATGTGCCTAAATGTGGGAATAGGAGACTGCCGGTGCTCAGTTACGGCTGATGATGCAGTGCTGCTAGCCAGAACCCCAACATTCCGACAAATTACTGGTTGACGAGTGTTCATGATATATGACATATAGGGCATGATTCACAGTGTTTTGTAATGGGACTGCACCATTATAAAAATGTGTCAGTGAATTAGGCCCATAGGGTCTTAATCATCAACTAGAATAAGTGTTAGGTTTTATGTGTTTCTGTCACACGCCGCTGAGCCGATTGGCGGTTGCTTCCGCGTTGGCGGCTCCGGCATAGGCCGTAGTCCTAGCACGTTGTTTCATCATACGTGCGATGTTGGTCTAGTTGTCATCCAAGATGGCGGTCGCTGGGAGGTACTTCACCACTCCTCTCCCAGCGATCGCCGCGTTGCAACCCCCTAGTTACCAGCTTTGCTGCTCTTGGTTGAAAACGCTAGTTTTTCTGCTTTCACGGCTTCTAAGCCTCTCTGTCACTCCCTTTCGGATAACTTTCTTGCGAGCCGCCTCTCTTTCTCTTTTCTTCCCGCACGCTACCTACCTTGCAGTCCTGCTGCTACTCTGCTCGCCCAGGTTTCCCGGAACGAGCCACTCTTTCCGCTCCTCATCTCTGCATTAGGGTTTCTTTTCCGCCGCTCCTCGCGGCTTCTGTTCTCCTCCTCTGAGCCACGGTCTCCCTATACGAGATCTCCTATCTCCAACCCGTGGAATACCTCCTACCAACAATATCGGAAGACTCCTGGAATTCGTGTTTCCCTGCGTGCAAAGGGTTTTTTCTGCCTTTGGGGCTTTTTCACTTGCCGCCTGTCTACGGGAGAGGAGCCCCAGGACTGCTTGTTTCAAGCATTCACTGTGGCTTCCTATCATGGTAGCCAAACGTCTCCTAAAGAGAGGAGAGATTATTGCACACGCCGCCACCTCAACCCTGAGGAGTTTGAAGACTACGAGACAGGTGAGGAGAGTGGGGAGGAAGAAGGGGTAAGAGCCAAGGCTGAACAGGACAGATTGCAACGCCAAGAAGACAGAATGTCTGCAGAGGAACAGATCCAGGAACTCTGGAAAGCAGTTCAGTGCATGTCGCAAGAGTTGCAGACAGTGAAGGCAGAGAACGCAGTACTAAAGCAATTAGCCACTGCTCACGAATCTCCGCCTGCTGAACTGCCAATCATGTCGCTCCCTTCGGGAAAATCTGATGGTTCTCCCAAGAAGATTAAGGAATTTCTGGAAGCCTGTGTGGTATATTTATATTTAGACCTCACGCCTTTGCTACCGACCAATCCAGGGTTGGATTCTTGATCTCAAACATGACGGACAATGCTCTTACGTGGGCCACCCCATTGGTGACCAGCGCCAACCCCATATTGCATGATTTTGCCGGATTCCAGGCTCTGCTAAAACAGACCTTCGAGAGGCCTGAACTTACTTTCACTGCTTGCAAGGACTTGTTGGATGTTCGACAAGAATCCTCAGATGTTTTGACCTACATTTCTCATTTCAAAACTCTGGCTGCAGGGGCGGGTTAGCCTGAGCAAGCACAGTACACCATATTCAGAAGGGGCTTAAAGGAGGAGATCAAAGACAAGCTCGCCAGGTCCTCTCGGCCACCGACCTTTGCAGACCTACTATCATCTGCATTACAGATAGAGTATCGACTTCAGGAACGCCGAGCGGAACGTCGCAGACATCGCCCTGCAGTAAACCTTCCCGATTCTATGGCTTCTATGTCGTCCTTGCCCCACTCCTCCCACTCCCATGAAGAACCTATGCAGATCGGGGCTACCAGGGGCCCGCTTTCTTCTGCAGAACGAAGACGGAGAAAAGAGAAGGGACTTTGTGCTTATTGTGGGTCCGATCAGCACATTCTTAAAGATTGCTCTGAGGTTCCAACCAGACGACAGGGAAACAAACTCCCTCGGCGCCAGTAGGGACTTGGTTCCGAGGGGCTACCTGCAACCTACTTAGTCCCTACGTTTCCCTCTCGATCACAGCTCCAAACGCCTTGGAGGATTCCAGATTGATGGTCATTCCTGTACTCATTGACATCCACGGTAGATCCATAGAGACTCTAGTTCTCCTGGATTGTGGGGCTGCCGGAAACTTTGTGGACACTCTATGGGCAGAAAAGGTGGGCCTTCACAGGTTAGTCCCCAAAGAAGATCAGAAGGTAGAGGGAGTGGACGGTTCTCCTCTCTCTTTCGGGACCTGTAACCCATACCACTGAAGAACTAAGAGTCACCATCTTTAAACATACGGAAGTCCTTAAATTCGATATCATAGGAGCTGCTCACTTTCCTATCATACTAGGAATTACCTGGCTCCGAAAACACAATTCTCAGGTAAACTGGACCAGTAATCAGTTGAGCTTTTGTTCTTCGTTTTGTAGACTACACTGTTTCCCAGAAACAAACAAGGATGACCACCAAACCATGACAGTATTAACAAGCGATCATGTGGGAGTTCACGCCTTACCACAATATTGTTTACCTTATCAAGACGTCTTCAAGGAAAGGAGACCTGCTGCATTACCCCCACACAGGCCGGAGGATTGTACACTGGACCTGGAACCTAATGCCCTGGTTCCCTTTGGCAGAATGTTTTCCTTAACCCAAACGGAGAGACAGGTCCTAAGGGACTATCTGGATGCCAACTTGCAAAACGGTCTTAAGGGACTATCTGGATGCCAACTTGCAAAACGGTCTTATACAGCCCTCCAAGTCTCCTGCAGGAGCTTCTCTGTTTTTCATTAAGAAGAGAGAATCCACCGAATTGCGGCCATGCATAGACTACAGGGGCCTTAATAAGGTTACCATCAGAGACCGCTACCCCATGCCGCTTATATCGGAGATTATAGAGGCCGTACAAGGGGCACACATATTCACCAAACTTGATCTCCGGAACGCCTACCACTTGCTTCGTATTGCCAAAGGGGATGAGTGGAAGACTGCGTCCCGTACCCCGTTCGGATTGTACAAATACAAAGTAATGCTGTTCGGTTTGGTGAATGCACCGGCTATATTTCAGCGGTTTATGGACCGAATATTCTCTGATCTATTACTGGTGACAGTCATTATCTACTTGGATGATATTCTAATCTATTCTTCAAATTTGGAAACACATATCCTTCATGTCAAACAGGTCCTGGAGCGCCTTCAACAGTACTAATTCTTGGTCAAACCCGAGAAATGCATCTTTGCAGTCTCATCTGTTCCCTATCTCGGATACATTCTCTCTGGAGAAGGAATTTCCATGGATCCCGACAAGGTTACTGCTATACTCAGTTGGTCCTCTCCTGGCAATGTCAAGGAAGTGCAAAGATTCCTCAGACTCTCTAATTTCTACAGGAGGTTCATTGCCAACTTCTTGGAGTTTGTTCTTCCCATCACAAAACTACTAAGGAAGAATACAGACTCTTTCGAATGGTCACCAGAGGCAGAACAAAGTTTTGGGAAATTAAAGAGGTTGTTCTGTTCCGCTCCCATTCTTCGCCATCCTGACCAAAATCGGCAGTTCATCGTTGAGACTGACGCATCTGCTATGGCCATAGGGGTGGTCCTTTTACAATCTTATGAGGGAGTTGAACATCCCGTAGCCTATCTCTCAAAGACCCTGTCTTCCAGCCAACTGAACTATTCGGTTCTGGAGAAAGAACTACTCGCTATAAAACAGGCTTGTGAAGATTGGCGACATTTACTCATGGGATCACGGCATCCTTTTCTCATTAGAACGGACCACAAAAATCTGAAAGTCTTGCAAAACATGGAGTGCGTCAACTCAAGACAAGCTCGATGGGCCTACTTTTTTTGCCCAATATGACTCCCAAATCACCTACCTACCCGGTTCCTACAACAGGGTAGCTGATGCTTTGTCTCGGAAGGATGCTTCTGGCGATGGTATCCCTCTTCCCCGGGAAAACATGTTTGAAAGGAACAAGATCCTGGGACTTGTTAATACCTTCTTTCAAGAAGTAACGACCGTTTTGATGTCCGAAATGCCAAAACTTCTAGGCCAATGAGGGAGGAATGATACCGAGAGGAAGTGTTTTATGGCAGCCGACTGTACGTTCCTGCCGGTACTTGCCGCGGAAAGATTATTAGTTGGTGTCACGACCTACCAACAGCCAGCCATAGAGGACTACACAACACCTTTGACCTCGTTGCTAGAATGTTCGTCTGGCCTGAGTTAAAAGAAGACATCAAGGAGTACCTCAAAGCCTGTCCGATTTGCGCCAGAGCTAAATACCCGTCTGGTAAACGCTTAGGATTGTTAACCCAATCTGAGATGCCTACGCGTCCATGGGGACTCGTTTCTACGGACTTTATAGTAGACCTACCAAAGTATGATTCTTGTACATGCATTATGGTGACGATAGACACTTTAACGAAATTTGCACATTTTTCTCCACTACCGGGTTTACCTACGGCTACCAAGATGGCAGAGACTTTCGCATGTGACATCTTTCGACTCATGGCTTACCAGACAAGATTATTTCGGACCGAGGCAGTCTGTACATCTCAAACTTCTGGAAGGCTCTGTGTTCCCGAGTCAGGATTGAAAGAGCTCTTTCTTCTGGGTTCCACCCTCAGTCTAATGGCCAGACGGAATGACTAAATGCTACCTTGGAGCAGTATCTGCGTTGCTACAGCAACCAATATCAAGACAACTGGGTGTCATTATTGCCAACAGCGGAGTTTACGTACAACAACTCCACACACTCAGCCATCGGTCTTACTCCATTTTTTTGTACTTATGGAGTACATCCTCAATCTTTTTTCCCATTATTCCCATTCCTACCAATTCTCCCACAGCTGAAGCAGTACTCCAGTCCATTGCCGAGGCCCATATGACTGCCAAACACAGTCCGGAGAGGAGTAGGAGACGAAATAAGGAACAGACACACAAACATCGGAAAGACTGTCCTGATTGGAAGAAGGGGACAAAGTATGGCTCTCTACTAAATTCCTACCAAGATGGGTTCACCCTTCTAAGCTTTCACCTCGCTTTTTGGGACCTTTTTCTATCCTATCCAAGATCAACCCTGTCTCTTACAGGTAAAAATGACCCTCCACTCGCATACATCCAGTTTTTCACTCTTCTCTTCTCAAACCCTTTGTCCCGGACCCTTACCAGCGATCAGTTCCCCGACATACTGTCCCGGGTTCCAGTAATACAGAGGAATAAAAGGTTTCTGCCATTTGTGATTCCAGATATTACAGGGAATGTTTGGAATACCTGGTCTTGTGGAAGGGATACCCTGAGTCGGAGGACTCTTGGGAACCTGTTTCCCACATAGATGGCCCTCGGTTGTTAAGTCGATTTCATCGACTTTTCCCTGGTAAGCCTGGAGTGCTTCGCACTGGAAGGGGGCATACTGTCATACGCCGCCGAGCCGATTGGCGGTTGCTTCCGCATTGGCGGCTCCAGCGTAGGCGATGTCGGTCTAGTTGTCATCCAAGATGGCAGTCGCTGGGAAGTACTTCACCACTCCTCTCCCAGCGATCGTCATGTTGCAACCCCCTAGTTACCAGCTTTGCTGCTCTTGGGTGAAAACGCTAGTTTTTCTGCTTTCAGGGATTCTAAGCCGCTCTGTCACTCCCTTTCGGATCGCTTTCTTGCGAGTCGTCTCTCTTTCTCTTTTCTTCCCACACGCTACCTACCTTGCAGTCCTGCTGCTACTCTGCTCACCCAGGTTTCCCGGAATGAGACACTCTTTCCGCTCCTCATCTCTGCATTAGGGTTTCTTTGCCGCTGCTCCTCGCGGCTTCTGTTCTCCTCCTCCTCTGAGCCACAGTCTCCCTATACGAGATCTCCTATCTCCAACCCATGGAACACCTCCTACCAACAATATTGGAAGACTCCTTGGAATTCGTGTTTCCCTGTGTGCAAAGGGTTTTTTCTGCCTTTGGGGCTTTTTCCCTTGCCGCCTGTCTACGGGAGAGGAGCCCCAGGAATGCTTGTTTCATGCATTCACTGTGGCTTCCTCTCGTGGTAGGCAAACGTCTTCTAAAGAGAGGAGAGATTATTGCACACGTCGCCACCTCAACCCTGAGGAGTTGGAAGACTACGAGACAGGTGAGGAGAGTGGGGAGGAAGAAGGGGTAAGAGCCAAGGCTGATCAGGACAGTTTCTGGTGCTAAAATGAGGTTTGCAACAATTACACTGGATGGCCATCGGCTCGCATGGTTGTATTATTTTGCTTACCTGGGAACCAGCATTTAATCATCGGCTGAACTAGAATAACTATATGTACACGCCGGTTGTCAAAATAAAGCAGTTAACAGGGGGCATCTTTAGATTTGTCAAGACTCTGAACCACTAATCAGCCAATCAAATGTCATTGATTTACAGGGGCAAGTATATTCCTCTGAGCCATATGGCAGCAAGATCTGGGCTAGGGGACCTTGGATACTTTACAAAAGGTGGATAACTCATTTCCTACCCACTTATTAGCTGTCCCGTCTTCTGTCTCAGTGCACATGACATTCTTGAACTCTGCATCTACCTATCTTACTGACTTTTTACTCTAAAACCTATTTTATTTTGGCATGATTTATGGACAGGTCATGAAAGAGAAACAAGAGTTCTAGGTAGAGATTTGATGTCTTCAACAAGATATAATAAAATATACTGGATCACATATATCCGGCCCAAATGCATAAAGTGGGTATGGGCATATGCTTTGATAAACCTGAAAATCTGAATAAAATATCTTAACACACGCTGAAATGTAAATTGCTGCAACTCCTTTCCCAGTATGGGGAGAATGGGATGATTCAGAAAACTCAAATTGGGCTCTATTTACCTTTTTTACGCTTTGAGGGGGGCTGCAGAGTACCTCTCAATGGTTATGAATTACCAACATAGGAACCTTCGAACAAAGGCGAGGTTCGATGTTCTCCATTTGGAGGCTGTGATGTATAAGTGGCAGAGGGATCAGACAGTTGAAGACAACTGCTTTTGTATTCGTGAGGAGAGAGAGACTCTGGCTAGTTTGGTTTTGTTTGAGTCTCTTAATTCAGGCACTTTGGAGCAGCACTATGTTTTTATTGGTATTATCGGAGGCAAAGCTGGCATTCACGTTTGCTGGTTATCTGAGGAGGGCTTGGATAAGAAGGACTAAATTGCTATCTGATCAAGGGGGAGATCTGTAGAGATCATAGTATTTAATTATGGGGTCTCCCTCAATCACACAGGAGTCAATTTTATTTGATTGTTCAAAGCAGAGACGTTTACTTCTATCTTACTGCTAAACCGCGTCAACTTTTTGGTATTACTATATTAAAATTTTATTTACATAGTGCCGATTTTACTTTTATTGTTGTAATGGCAATCTCAATAGCTAATTAATATGTTTGATGTTAAAGCTATATCGCTTTGCGCTTTTACATTTTAATCATCATAAGTGCTGATCTTACTTATTTGATGTTGATCTTAATATTTACATGTAACGTTTGATGTTGCTGCTATATTGATTTGCTCCTTTATACTTTCGTTCTCTACTATTGAGGACCTGAAAGAATGTTTAGAGACCTGCCTCCACGATAGACAATCATACTCTCCTGTTCCCTTTGATTACTGTGCTAGGCAAATGTTTCCTAGAACAACCTCTGGCAAGGCTACATAACTGCTTTATTTCTGTAACCGACTCATAATACGCACAATGCTCTTATAGATTCCAACTAGTTTATTTCCCTTGACGGTGCATTAGTCTAATTTGTTGTGTAGTGTGTTGTTTGTGTGACGAAGATGTGAATATCTTCCCTTATCTCCTAGGGAGAGATCTGTCCCAGGGGGCCAGGGCGGTGCATCCACAGTACAATAGTCCCCCTGGGGGTGACGCACTGGCAAGGATCACATGGGAGAGGAAGCCCCTTATGGGATTAGGGACAACCGTTACCAGAGAACACGGTATACCTCTGCTTTGTTAGATCCTCCCTCTTTCCTGAAGCCAAACTCTCCTTCCCTGTTCCCAATAAGTGCCAATGTCCTTTGTTGTAAGGTCAACCATCTTAGTATGTTAGATCTGACTAGCGGTTCTGAAAATACAAAATGCTTTCCATATAACTCCAATGCAAGTACTCTGAATAAGACCAGGAGTATGAAGATCACTCTATTGAACCTTAGTGAACGGTCTAGTCTCTCACTGCATTTCATTAGTCAAAGGAAACACAAAATATCAGAGGGAAAGCCTTATGGAGAGTGCCATGCTCTGATGGGGAAACCTGGGAGAAGCTGACCCGGCAAACAGAGGACCACAGAAGGAAATGCAATGCACAAAGGCGAACAGGAGCATGTAGGTAGTCCTAGGAGAAGGAGCTACTTCGCACACTGCCCGAGCATACCTCATGGATCTGGCAAGCCGCCGGAAAGCAACAGCTTAGCATGAGAAGAGAGGAGAGGCTGAGCAACTGCTGGCAAGAAGAGGAACCCATAGGCGGCTGGAGACAGAAGGTCCAGCCCGCGGAAGGACAATTGACTGGCGGAGACGACGCTGCCCAGAGAGAACGTCCCAAACACTGCCGGAGACTCAGAGCGAAGCACCGGTGCTCGGAAGACGCAAACCACACACACAGGTACGTGGGCAGACAGAGAGGTGCTAGAGGTCTCAGAGGAATCGGGGAACAACTGCAGAACATGAGATAAGAGGGTCTGGGAGCTGCACCTATATGAAAGCCAGAGAGTAAGAGGGTCTGGGACCCTGAGAGAAACAAAGACAGTACAGAAAGAAGCATAAGCTTGGCAGGAGAGTAAACCAACCTATTGCAGCAGTGCATTGCGAGTCTGGGACATCCACAGAATTCCTTCACCGTCCTCCCACCCCCACTTACCTTTTTTTCTGTCCTTTTCGGAAACGGAGATGCTGGGAACACTTGTGTCCCCAGCGTATCTGCTCCCGATTTGCGACAGGCCATCAGGGAAAGGAAGACACGTAGTCCCGTCTCTCCTTTCCATGGTGGTAATTCTTTTGTTTACTTTTTCTATGTTTTCAATGGCCACCATGGAAAGGGAAAATGGACTTTGGTTTCCCTTCCCATTTATTTACATTTCTTTTTCTGTTCCGAAACGCCAGAGCATTTCGGAACAGAAAAATAAATGCTTTTAGAACCCCAGCCTTATGGGCCGGGGTAGCTCGGGCCTGTTACTATGGGACCAGGGCATTACCTGTAGTGGTAATTTACCCTCCCTCCCCGCTCGGGCCTATTGTTTAAATAATACAGTGAAGTTCATTCAAGAGGTTTCTGGGAACCAAGGAGATAAGAAAAGGAAAAGAAACTACATAGGGACAAGACAAACTCCTAAAGTAGAATCAAAAGATATCCAGGAGAAAGGGGCTAAACCCTAATCTTTTAAGTAATACATTTTGGAACATTTATTTTGTCGTTTTGACCACCCAAGACATTGGGAACTTTTCTGATGGCAAGAACTGCCATTACCACTTTAGTTTGGAAAATAACACCCTTGCACATTAGATTTATGTTATTAGTGTTAGGGTCAGAAGTAGGGTTTGACATCCTGATCTTTTCCTTAGATTTCTTTGAGGCAGGGAAACCCCTCTTAGCTTTAGGGACAGAGAGACAGTACTGGTTAATAAGAGTTTATAACCAAAACTACGTCACCTTTGTGTCCGAGCCTTACTTCTGCACCCTTACATTTGTAATAGGGAATATTTATTGCCCCAATCCTGAATGAATGCTGTTTTTCATGTCCTTTATCATACATGTGATGCTTTTGTTATACTTCTTATACTCAAAACTATTAAATTCATATAACTTTCACATTCCCCAAAGGTGTTTGAAATCAAAGAAAACGCCCTACTCTCACAAATAACTTTTATGAGCCAAAATAAAGTTTTAAGTTTAGGAAATCTGATTTTTAAATACAATAAGTGTTTTAACATGGTTGAGGTGAAGATAGAGGGTATACTAGCTTGGATATTATTGCTTCAACAGGAAGGCATTGAAGAAGTCCCAGGAAACGTTGCTAAACACTCTCTTCATTCAAGTCAATTCAACCACTTCTTATGTAGATAAAGCTGGACTTCCAAACCATATAATAGAGAGGGAAGAATCTATTGATGGAATAGAAATGCTAGGGGAAGGAACGAATAACCCCCATGATTCAGGGAAAATGTCTTAATCTTAGACACACTGTGAGGGATCGTCTTAGATACTGCGCTATAAAACTTTGCTTCTGAAATGGTGTTTGTGATGTTAAAGCCCAGGTCCCTATTTTGGGTGGTTTCTAACAAGGGCACCCTATTGCTGTACCGAGTAAAGTGAGGCCTAGTTGTTCTTACCTTTAGTTAATCTCATATTGTACAATTTAGAAGAATTTATTTTTAGCTCATTTGCCATATCGCTTCCAGGCATCCCCAAGCCCTATGCGGGTGTCATCCAGTGCCACTAAAGCGTCAACACCTGCTAACCAAGAAAAGTTCAAATGTCCAAGCTTAGGAAGAACATTGTTTATGCGTATCGGGGTAGCGAAAAGTCAGCAATATAAACGTTAAAAAAACCAGGAAGTTAGCATGCAACTCTGCTTTAATCCTCTATCGGCTTTAATAGAATGAAAATATGCACTTTCATAAATGTTCCTACCTTTCAGTGTGCAACACAATAATCATTTTAAGAAACTTTTGAGGCGCACTGCAACAATGTAATTTCATCCAAGGAACCAGCCTATTCACATTATCAAAAGCGGGGTATAATCCAAGAAGGCCAGATACAGGGGTCCGTCTTTTGTGTAAAGAGCCTGATATGTGATGGCATTTAGTAGGAATCCTTTTAGAGCGGTTACCATGCCTTAACAAAATCCTGTTTGTTGGATTGAAAGAATATCAAATCAAATCAAAATTTGTGTAAATTTTGGCTCAAGCCCATGAAAGTATGTGGATTCATCAAAACACAGCAAAAACAATTAGAGCACTTTTACAGTTTCAACACATAAACAGATGTTAAAACCATGGCATACATTATCAGACAAGTTGATTACTAAAGTGCAAATCAGTGCAGGTTGTTCACTTATCTACTCCTCGATCAGTCACTCAAGATTTATTTCGAGGATATGAGATTTATTTTTCGAGGATATGAGGCCATATAAAATCATTATAAAAGTTTTCATAATCACCTTGTTACGTACAACTATAAATAAATAGATCACAATATAATACACTCAAAGAACCACATAAAACAATTAAAAACATAGCTTACAAACCAATGCTCACAGTGTGTAGGAAGATAGAAATTGAAAATTAGTGTCAAACTACCTTGAACGTGAACAATCTGCTATAGACAATTCTATTGTTTGAAAAGTATATCCATTATATAATATTTTCTTATCAGAAAGATACAGCTTATTTCCAAAAACAGACACAGTTTCTTGCGACAAGACACATCTTCTTCTATCCAAAGCTTTCATTAGGAACTGTGACAACGATAAGCTCCCCAGTGGGCTCTCTGCCCACAATAACTGTAGCAGTGCTGGAGGACATTGCACAAACTGTCTCTTAAGACAAACACCAGTGTCCTTGCTCTAATATCTCTGTACACTGGGCAAAAAAAGCACAAAGTGCAAAAGGTCCTGCTCTTGATTGCAGTCAAAAGGGCACCCCTTCCCCCCCTACCACTTGACCAGCAAGACAATGTTATTCTTAGCGGGAGGCAGTTACATCTTGCTTGTGTTAGAAGGATTCTTTCTGCCCGGTTATTTGCCCACAGTAAATAGATTTGGATTGCATCAGACGCGATAATGCAATAGCTTCTGTTTACACCCTTCAGAATTTAAATGGATTCTCCATCTTCCTTGTATTTTGGCAACAGATACATTTTTAGACAAGCAGCGGCTGCTCGGCCAATCAAAGTGGGGTTGGAGGGATAATGTTCTGCATTCAATTTCTTAAGATGCTTCCTGACATAAGGCAGCTAGAGAACTTCAAAAGCACTCCTCTTGCCTAAAATATAATTAATCAAAGAATGCTTCACCACTGTTTTAGGATTGGCCCACAACTTAAACCAGTGCAAAGCTGGCTCTGTTGCCATTTCATCTTCCAAACATGGCATACCTTGTTCTAGGTGAACGCTGTAATTTGGAGATGATTGCGGAAAATTGTTTTTAAATAGCTATTCTCAGTTACTTGAATTGCCTGTGTATTCTGATAACCCTACAATACTGCTCCATGTTTAGCCACTACCCCTGCTTTGCTGCCATAAACCCTCTTTATCAGGTCCAGTGGCTTAGAATTAGACATAGCCATAAATCTCCAGACCTGCACCTAGTGCTTGCTGGAACTTAGTTCCTTGTTTCATTATATGTGCTGCTGGTTTCAAATTGGGAGTAATACGTATCCCCAGGTAATCAAAAACAGAGACTCTTGGACTTGTTACACCACCGCTTGACATCACTGCCATCCTGGGACTCTTTCTTGATTTATGACAGGCCATTACCATCGATTTAGTGGCAGTTACCTTTATATCTAATGATGTCATAAATTCTGTGTACGCTCTGATAAGGTCCTGCAAAGCTTGTGGTGAATAAGCAATCAGGACTGTAGCATATCCTAACAGGAATAATCTTCCTCCTATTCTTGGGACATCTGAAAAAACATGCGTCAGTGTATAACAAAACCCATTAATATACAGAGAGAACAAGACATGGTCCATGATGCAGCCCTAGTACACGCAAGCCTTTACTTGAAAGTAAGATGTGCACTGTTGGTTCCACTTCGCACACAGGCTTGGGTATTTTTGTGCAAAGTAGCAAAATAACTATCTCTGCTTGACAACCTTGGGACCTGAGCACAGCTCACAGCTTTTTCCTGTTCACCTTGTCAAATGCTGTGCTCAGGTCCATAAAGGCAAGATATTGTCAGATGTTGCGCATGGCCCCAGGTAGGTTTTGGGTGGCTGTGCTGATGTCAAGGGACAAGTAAGCGCATAGAGCAGGAGGCTAAACAAGAAGGAAGAATAGGCAAGGTAATTCAGAACAATGGAACAGGAAGAAAGGGCAGAGCCTCAATGGTGAACAAGAAGGGATTGGAATCATGCACTGGACAAGCAACGAGGAATCTAACTAGGGGGGCATACACAGGTTGGATTAGGGACTACCCACAGATGTAAGGGCAGCTCAATGCCTCTGTGTAAGTTACTTTTACAGGTACCACCCCTTATAAGCCAATGGAAGGGGGAAGCAAGAGTTGCTTCCGTGTCTGGACCCTTGGACACAAACAAGGAGTGTACTTACACGAGACAAGCCGGATTGGGTCCAGACCGAACCTACAGTGGATGCCCTCTGTGGGAATAGAACACAACCCACTGTTACATTAAATTCCCTATACAAGTAAAAAGAGACAAGTGAAGGGGCAGAGGTTGCCTGCTGGAAAACCCATCAGCCAAACTCTAAACAAAGGAATAACAGAAGCACAAGTGAGTACAAGAACGGTAACATAAATAACTAGGGAAAATAGGCAGTCAAAGTAAGCGAGGTTCAGAAAGAGGAAAAACAAGTAGAAACGAATATAATTGCAATGGTACAGGAGACTGAACTGCAGTTCGGTAACAAGGAACTGAAAATCTGGACTGGAACAACAAGCGCAGGACTGAAGACAGATTACAAGGAAACTCAGGACTGGAAACCTGGAAGCTAAAGCCAGGTAACACAGACAATGGGCAAAGAGAAGAAGGAGCAGCAGGCAGGGAACATGATAATAGGTGGTAGACAGGGAACAGAGACTGCAACATGGGAGCCCGGCTGCAGCACAGGAAGCTCAGAGGAGCAGGGCAGAAGGCAGAGTAGAGTAGCAGGCTGCTAGGCAGGGAGCACAGGGCACTGGAACAGGGCACTGGAACAGGATCTGACAGCAGGAAACAGCAGAATATAAAGGCACAAAGGGATGGGGTGAACTCAATGCAAGAGCCCAGTGCTCCTTCAGGCAGCTGCTTAAATACTGCCCTGTGCTAAAGTGGGCTAATTAGCAGCACCTGGAGCAGCACACCTGAAGGTAATCCGCCTCCTCCCTCTCTGTTCCTGGGAAAGTGAAAGTAGCACTGATCTCTAGGGCTTCTGGGGATTGTGGTTCCAAGACTGATGAAAAGGAATAACCATGGAATGAGAACTGCCACACGGTGCATTATGGGAATTGAAATCCATGTTTTCGGATATAAAGATTTCTGAAAGGAAATGTTAAATAAGGATTTAGGGTCTTCTCTGAAGATGTTGGAGAACACCCTGCGAGTCTACAGACTGTGCCACACAGAGGCATAGATGCAGAAGCATGACAGTATCCCCTCTCGAAGATCCAGTGCTTGAAGGAAAAAAGGGAAAGGGTCATTATTTGTCATAATGTGCAAAATGGCAGAAAATTCCAGACACAGCTGCAAAAAACCAGCACCCTCTGTGTGTTGCTGAATGGCAGTTCTTCCAGCAGCACAAAGAGACATTCTTTATATGCTCAGAATCCTTGACTCTTTTCTTGATAAGCCATTTGGTACCTGCTGACCGTGTTCTTCAGACCTGCAGCTACAGAGTTGGTTTTAAGTAAGGTTGTAGTGCCTTTCGAGACTGGAAAGTTGAAAACAACTGGCAAATGATGTGATTTTCCTTCCTTGACAAAAACAGCATTTCGTCAGCAGCGGGCAACTCAGAAAGTGTTGGAGATAGGGGCAAATGTTCTTTTATCATAGCAATATAGTCACAGTCTCACTAGAGGGGGGAGCTGTAACTTCAATAGCAGACTCAGATGATTCCAAGCGAGCAGAAGCAGGAACTGAAGATGGTTCTCAGTCAATTGACTCTGGAAGTGCATTGAACTGTTCATTATCAGTAAATATAGACGTCTCAGGTATAGAGCCTGCTGTAGTTTGGACTGCATTAGCAGAATCACTGGAGCTTTGAAGTTGATTCGTGGCATCAGCTTGATTATTTGAGTGAAAGTGAAAAACGGTCTTCAGTTTGATTAGAAACTCTTGGAGCATCACACTAATCACAGTGTTTGTCATCAGATCTTCAAAGACTGGGCTAGAGGTCAAGTCTTCCTCCATGTTTGGAGGGATACATTTGGTTAAGGAATGGTTTGCAGTCTTTTGTGGCTGGGAAATGGAAGAAACAGAAGGTGCAACTGGACGTTTCATTTCAGGTTAAAAAATTGGCAAATCAAGGACAAGTCCACCATTCACCTCTGGGCTAAAGACTGGAGCCACAGGCAGTAGGGCAGCTGTGGTTTCTGACTCAAGGGAGGGACTGGAATCCCATGCAGAGTCTGTAGCAGAGACTAGGATATCAGTAGCAGAGCAATCTTCGTAAAAGTTGATGGCCATGGGGTCAGGAATAGTCATTACCTGATCAGTTCTTGGAAAACGTGAAAATAGACCGACGTTGGAGGTGATAGAGGAAGCTTGTAATTACATTTTGGCTTTTCTTAAATTGTAGCTGGTAATTATATGCTTTGTTCTGGGCCTCCAACTGCTCTGCATGTATTTGCATCAATCTATTTAGATCTAGACCTAGTCCCATTTCACTATGGGTGATATACAGAATGGCAGGTTCTGGACACTGTAAATGTTGATCAGGTGACAAGTACCCAAGGGAAAGATTTTGCAAATACATATATACATATTCATCATAAAGATCTTCTGTGTGAGCTGCTGGAGGTGCTCTTGTACTTGGTCCATGCTCATATTGTTTTCACATTCCCATATCTTAAGTGCTGATTTAGCAGGGATACCAGTTGTTGCAATGTGAGTGTTAGCTGCTGGTTGGGAATGGACGCTAGCCACTGGGGTTGAGCTGATAAATTCCAGGGTTTGTACTGGTCTCTTATACATGGGTTGTACCCATTTGTCTTTGGGAAACATAGTTACCTGTTTAGGGAACAGAGTTCCATAAACAAGCTTAGGGCACTGGGCAGCTAGCCATGCAGATACTGAGCAAAGAACTTGTGCAACTGGAATCCCCAATACATACTCTGGTTGCGAGTCACCACAGTGAGTGAACAATCTTTGGCTGCAGCAGTGTTTTGACATTGGGATTGAAGCATGGCAGCCAGGGATAAAGGAGTACATGTTTGTGCACAGGCTGAAAGTCGAATGCAGTGTCAGAAGAAATACCAGCAGTGTTCTCCACTGTTTGGGCTAACAATATCTGCAAAAATTAATTATCTTGCTGCAGTTCTTTACAGATAGGGACTGTGGGATGTATTGACCTACTCTGCTCTCTTATTCGGCTTCACTCTGATCGTTATGGTGCAAGAAACAGCACCAATGGCGGCAAAACTCTGGTGCACGCCAAAAACCTCCAAACCCACGTGTTTAAATGCACAAAAAGATGGATGCACAATCTGCCACCCATGGTGCATATGTGGTGGGATAGAGCGCACACTGCAGAAAAGGTGCCAGTGGGCTCCATGAACAGAAAACAGAGTGCAGAGAGAGAAGCAGCGCTTTGCAAATGAAACTCCAAAATGTGTCTATAAATGACATTTGCTTTGTTGCTAAAAACTCCAAAATGCCTATACACAACACTTCTCAATTTGCTGATTCAAAATCTTGCTTGGCGCTAAAATTCATGTAATCTAATGAAGCATGGCGAATATACAAAGTCTGAAAGTGTAAAGAGCAAAACATTTCCTCTGACAAACGGGATTGTCTGTAAACTGACAGCTCCTGTCAAAATCTGTGAATGACAGTTGTCAGATGAGTATCTGATGAAACGTTAAAGTATCTAAGCTAAAAGTCTTCCGAATTAGCAAACATAAAAGGATTGTGGCTAAAAGGAATACAGATCTCAGTTGTGTTTTTGATCCCACAGATTTAAAGCTAAGAAAGTAATGTATTTATGTTTGATGCAACAAGTTTGGTTTCTGCTGGGTTTAAGAAATTAAGAAGAAAGTAGCCTGGCTGAGCTGCAAGAAGAGGAAAAACAAGTTTCTCCCAAGGTGAGAGAAATCCTCTCAGCAGAAACTCACTGATAGATGATAATTGTGGGGTAGGCCAGACTCTTGTCTACAAAAAGAGAATGAACAATGGCAGATCATTCAGCCCAGGAAAAGGACGTGTGAAAGGGTCGTAAACTGCTCCTGGAAGGAATTCTCCAAAGGAGGGGGCTGTTCCCAGGACTCCAGGGAGACACAAAGGGCGGACCATTTGCTGTTAAGAATGAACAATGAACAATTTTTAGAGACTCATAACTTGTGATTCAAATTGGTGAAAAATATACAATGGACACATCTGTTAATCTAATTTTTGGCTGCACGTTTTAAGAGGCGGTAGAACTGTACAACGTATTCTGGACAGGAATGGCAATATATGTGGTTTTATGTACACTGTATTAATACTAGAATTGTGAAAATGTACACACACATCCCTATGTTAAACACACACATTTGTGAAAATGTGCAGAAAGTTTGGAAATTGTGTTCATGGTGAAAAGGACAACATTCTGTAGAAAGGTGACAGACAGCTGCAGGATTTTGATGAACAGATGCTACATGAAAATGGAATCTTTGCGTGTGATTTGTATACAGGTGACCAATGTAGAAATATGTATTTAGGATAAAATCCGATTTTGAAACTAGTGGCTGAGAGGAGGTTTCTAAGGACTGTAGAGCTAAACCATAAATGTGACATCATCCGTCCTTGATCCAATCACTCAGATGCAAGGCGGAGATGAGGTCCTGATCCAATTCCACGTCAAAGGGGCAAGCTTAGCTAAGCTGGCCCATACACCCATTTTGTGAGGTCATTTGAAAGGATAAATAGGGATGGCTGACAACACAAAGGGACTCACTGATTCACTCACTTTCCTAATTCCGGCGAAGCACTTTGTTCCAGCATTCAAGATCCAGCTTTAACATCCTTCCAGACCCAGATGCCAAGACTCTTGCCAAGCAGTGGAGAACTATTGACTTTCGGCAAGGCCTAAATCCTCAAACTTATTCTCACAACCCTGTGGAGCACTGTGGTGTGGGAAGGCCTTCTGAACTAGTATCCTGAAACTATCTGGCTTGCTACCACAAGGCTTGCCTGAGGAACTCGCTATCTCGCGGATTTGAAATACTCAGAAACAAGAAGGGCAGATTCTATGCGAATCCGTTGACCGGCCTGGCTGATCCAGTCCCGCGCCTGATGTGTTGTCCTTCCTTGACAGACCCAATCCATGACCAGAACTAACGGTCCAATTTAATAACTTATTCTGTAAGTATTAATAGGAAGAGAAGTGACCCATAATATATCTGCATTGTATGATCCCAATCTCAAACCCATTCCATCCTTACTTCAGGACCATGGTATTGTTAGGACTATCTTTGCGCTGGCTTTTCTCTCATCTGTGTTACTAAACCCTAACTTCTCATTGATTTGATTAAGAAAAGTAATTCCCAAACCAAAGAGAGACTAGAGTATAACACGTGAATAGTTATGAGCGGCCGTGAATAACTGATTCCTGTGTGGCATACTCTTTTTTGTAGTCCTTAACATATTATAAGAAAACCTATCTGTAGATTTAAACCCGAATTTCTGTTTTCCATTCTCACACCTATTTTGCAAAAACGCCTCTTACTAAAACCTCTATTACTCCCTCAGTTTTTATGATAGAAGCGAAATTTCAACTCCTACTTATACTTAACATCCTTAGCTATCCATAGAACCCTAGACCGCAGTGTGATTGACCTTTTGCAGCGAGAATCATATAAGGAAAAGTTTGCTGCAATTTGACATTCTGAAAGGCTTTACACGTGTGAATTATCTTTAAATTATGTCCTACTTTGACCCTGACTAAATCATTGCTTGTGATTGTTTGCATCTGTTCAAAGTGGCTCCCATAGGAATTTATAACAATTTAAGCATTTTGACCACATTTGGTGTTTTTGCTCAGTCAATATCAAAGACAATTCCAAAGACAATTTCAAAGCCATCCAGATAGTTGAAAAGTCTATTCCATTATTCTTGAGTACCTGCTCTCTCCTCACATCTATTTAATTGTCTATTGGTGGGTTGAGGGGTGCTGCAGGGGGAACCTCTAACCATAGTGCTATCTGTTCCAAACCAACCCAAAGGTATTCTTGTCTATGCAGCATTTATTTTTGTGCTAATTATTTGACACCTAGTGCATTAAAGAAAGTATGCAGTGTTCTGTCACCCCATTGGTGATTGTTGTTACCTATTAAAATATATTGTGATTTAAATTCTAAATACATAAATAAATATTTACCTTTGCAAACTAGCCTGATTCCTGGTTCAGTGTGACCGGGGGTCTCAGGAGGAGGGTGTGATGTGAGTGGTATATCGTTCAGAATATTGAATTTATAGATAAAAATAAATAAGGGTTTCATTTGTGCACTACATGCTGGGCGTGACTTGCGTGTGTGCCAGATTGAAATCACTTACAGGACTGCGGATCATAGTTACAAATGTCATAGTGGTTTAACATAGAAGGGTCAGAGAGACACGGAGTGTAGTACTGTGCTTGCAAAGATTTGTTTTCTAGGACTAGTCTGCCTTTTAAACTAAGGGTTTTGTTTGTTGTCTTTAGGAAAACTTTAGATTTAGGCAGAGGTTTCTGAAACTGAAAGGAAAGCATGTTAAATCTGTGTATGCCTTTCCCGCCTACGGGACATGAATGTATCGGCTCTTGTATTCTGTCAGAAGTTGCGCAGGGCACCCACGTAGGTTTTGGGTGGCTCTGCTGATGTCAGGGGACAGGTAAGCGCATAGAGCAGGAGCGTAAACAAGAAGGAGGAATAGGCAAGCTAATTCAAAACAACTGAACAGAATGAAAGGGCAGACCTCAATGTTGAACAAGACAAACAATAAGGGATCCCACTAGGAGTGTATACACAGGTTGGACTAGGGACTACCCACAGATATAAAGGAACCTCAATGCCTCTGTGTAAGTTACTTTTACAGGCACCACACACTGTAGGCCCATGGAAAGGGGCAGCAAGAGTGGCTTCTGTGCCTGGACCCTATGGCACAAACAAGGAGTGTACTTACACAAGACAAGCCAGTATGGGTCCAGCCAGAACCTACAGCGAATGCCCTCTGAGGGAACAGAACGCAACCTACTTTTAAATTAAAATATAGACTACAAGTAAAACAAGGCAAAGAAAGGGGCAGAGATTGCATGCTTGGAAACCCAGCAGCCAAACTCTGAACAAAGGAATAACAGAAGCACAAGTGAAGCCACGAGCAGTAACATATATAACTAGGGAAAATAGGCAGTCAAAGAAAGTAAATTTCAGAAAGAGGAAAAGCAAGTCGAACGAATCTAATTGCAATGGTACAGGAGAGTGGAATGGCAGACCGCTAACAAGGAACTGAAAATCTGGACTGGAATAACAAGGGCAGGACTGAAGACAGATAACTAGGAAACTCAGGACTGTATCCCTGGAAGCTAAAGCCAGGTAACACGGACAATGGGCAAAGTAGAATAAACAGCAGGCAGGGAACACAATAATAGGTGGTAGAGAGAAAAGGGCTATAGACAGGGAAAAATAGACTGCAACAGGGGAGCAGGGCTGCAGTTCAGGAAGCTCAGAGGAGCAGGGCAGAAGGCATAGGAGCGTAGCAGGGCTGCAAGGCAGGGAGCAAAAGGCATTGGAGCGGAATCGGGCTCAGGAAACAGCAGAATATCGAGGCTCAAGGCAAAAAGGGCTGGGAGCGAACTCAATGCAAGAGCCCTGTGCTCCTGCAGGCAGCTGCTTAAATACTGCCCTGCCCTGTGCTGAAGTGGGCTAATTAGCAGAAGCTGGTGCAGCACACCTGAAGGTAATCTGCCTCCTACCTCTCTGGTCCTGTGAAAGTGAAAGTAGCACCGATCTCTAGGGCTTCTGGGGAGTGTGGTTCCAAGAATGATGCATAGGAATAACCCAGGAATGAGAACTGCCACACGGTGCATTATGGGAATTGAAGTCCATGTTTTCGGAGATACAGATTTCTGAAAGAAAATGTTAAATAATGATTCAGGATCTTCTCTGAAGATGGTAGAAAACACCATGCGGGTCTTCAGACAGCACCACCCAGAGGCAGAGATGCAGAAGCATGACAGATATATTGATTCTCGCCTTACATAAATTGAGTTAGCCACAATTAAGTAGATATTCAAAATGTGGTTGCTAGTGCCCAAGCCTGGGTGAAAACCCAACTGAATATCTGAAAGGATGCTGTTAGCATTGACCAATAGTTCAATTTTATCTAGCAGATCCCTACAAAATATTTTAAATAGAGAATCAAGTAGCGAAATTGGCCTATAAGAGGCTGGGGCATCTCTTTGGGCTTTCTAGATTGGCTGGATTACTGCATTTTTCCAAGAGCTGGGAAAGTGTTCTACCATACATATGGCATTAAAACAGGCGTGAGTATCGGTGCCTAAAGGTCTACATCCACTCTAAATAAAACCAGAGCAATGCCATCCGGCCCTGGGGAGTGACCAAGCTTTTGGTGCCCGGTTGCTTCTGAAACATCTAGAAGCGAGAATGAGACCTGTTGTGCTCTGTGCTTACATTGAGTCACTTCAAGAACTACTTGTGTTTCGGTAGAAGGGGGCTGCTCCACTTCGATTCTGGTATAAGATAGATTATAGAGAGTGACAAAATGAGCGATCCAATTACCATCAATCAAAGTTGATTTCTAACCCCTTGCATGATCTTTTATGTCTAGGGCACAGTGACAATTGCTCCCAGAACTTCTTACTGTAATTGGTCTCGTCTGCCTCCACCAGATCTTCCGAAGCCGCCCTATCAAGCTTTTTTTTCTGCTTATCGACTACTTGCTTGTAATTTGCTCTGGCTAGACAGATCATATTTTTCTGTGATCCTTTCAGTGACTCTATCAGAGAATTTCTTGACCTCCTGCACTCTCCATCACACCATCTCACCTGTCTACGGGTGGCAATTTTGGTAACCTCTTGCTGACATTCTATGGAGATTCTGCTTCAGAAAAACTTAAACTTAACCAAGATACTGGATGCTACGTGTGGCTTGGTTAGACCCTCAATCATGACAATAAGTCTAGGTAAAATATTGTTAAAGATCTTCGGTAGGAGCTTATCTTTACTATGTTGCCATTTTGTGATATGGTTAGTACTATTAAGAATGTTTAAGCTAAGGTGGGGAATGGTCCTATTCACTTCTGTGGTGATATTTACAAATTCTAGCACTTGTGGGTGATGATCACTCAGCACATCCTCGATTATATGAAAATCCTTAATCTAATCCAATGGCAAATAGGGAAACAGCAATAATCAATTGTCATGCTACCATGAGAGCCTCTAAAGGTCGGTCTGTCGGGTCTATCGTCCTTGGTTCGACTGTTAATTGATGTCAAGCCTCATTCATACAACCAGGATGTCACCCTGAGTCCTTGCACACACGTTCTTGGGTTCATGATTTGTGGCTCGAGAACACCCAACAATAAGTCCTCTGTTTTATCCTTGTGGAGCCTAATGCCAACTTTCAGGTTGCAATCACCCGCCAAAAGCATCAGCAATGTATCTTGGTTAACGTTAAAAAGGTTCTCCTCAAACAGTTGTTTCAGATGGCTCAAGCAGTTCCCATTGTTGGATTTATGAGGACTATTGTAGAAGTTCACCAAAATAAGATCAATCTCGCATGTCATGGTGATCTTCAGTACTTGTAAACACAATATAGAATCATGAAGTTCCATAGGGTGACGTTCATATGTGTATTTTAAAAAAGAATATCAAATTAATGAATCCAAAAAACAAATTCTTTCAGTAGCAGTAGCAAATCTGCAAATACCTCACTTGTAACATCTAATAGAGCTGCCGGTATTCAGTTATTTGGATGGATCACAACTTAATCATTTTTATTGCATGGGTATTACATGCAAGGTTGTCAATTTAATATGTAGGGAACCTGTCTAATTTACATGCCCGTACAAGGTATGCAATACGTCTGCCATAGAAATGGCTGAGCTTTGAGGACAAGATTAGCCAGGCCATTAGGGCCAATTTACTAATTGCTACGTGTGAGAAACCTGAAGGTGTCTCACCTGGTAGTCCCCAGGGATCTGTCATCCAGGTGGCCAGGCCATGGCCATCGCTATTGGATACAGTTCCTGGGGGTGGACCAGTGCAGGAGGATCACCTGGACGAGGGGTCTTTGGGGAGTGGAAGTGGGACACCAAAGGGTGAGGCGTGGTATTCCCTTTTCTGTAACACCTTTTCCCCATCCTGCCAGGTAGGACACTTAGAAGCTCAACCCCCTGCCCCTCTTTTCCCGACATGAACACTTTCTCACTGAGAGCTCACTGTGAGAGAAAACGGACTAACACCCGTATCCCTGACATGTCCCAACACAAGGGTCAAGCAATTACTGATAATTACACACATCTGACTTCCATCACACATGGATAAAAGGCAGAGCGCGAAAGCACACTCTGAGCAAGGCAAAACATATGAGGAACCAGCAGTTCCGAGATGACTGTTTAACATGAGGAGAAAGGCGGCAAGACCAGAAAGGGTTGCAAGGAGGGAATTGCCCTTGGCCTTTTCAGAGGAAGAAAACCACTACTTTCACCAACCCTTGATAAGAAGAAACATAGGACTGGGAATTCAAGGTGCAGAAAGGTGAGGTGTGTGTCGAACGTATGCGGGGCTCTGCTGCATCGATAACCGAGGTGGGCAGGAGCAGTTGCCATTGTGGTACTTGTAAAGACCGGAGGGGGGTCCGCACTTCGGCTCCCTATATGGTAGAGGGGAGGCACAGAGACCCCTGCCAAGATTCTCTAGTATTGTTAGATGTAGTCGAGCAATCAAGGCCTAGCTTCTCAGGAGGTGATGCAAGCTGGTTCTTAAGTATAGTGTAGTCCCCAAGCACCCACAAAGGAATGTCCACACACTGTATCGGTTACAACACAGTCTTTATATTATTAATATTCAAAGTCATATACACGATCACGATAACTCACTTTGTACTCCGAAAATCAACAATAGTAAATATATACAATTCTAAAGTGGTACCAATAACGTTATTAGATCCCTGAAAGTGCATATGGTCAGAATGACACACAGATCAAAATAAAGAGGAAACCAGCAGTAGAGAGAGGAAGGAAAGCAAGGTGGTTGAGCAATAGGCAGAATACTGGCCCCGTACCACTGGACACAGTTCTGTGTGGAGATCCCCCCACCTGGGCAACCTGTAGAAGAAAGATACAAGCCCAGTCCATATATTGTTCACACTAGACTTTCCAATAGTTCTGCAACCCCAAAGTACCTTGGCGTTGTAGCGTACCTCGTTGGGGAAATCGGCAACCCTTCTTGAGTGTCCTCCCTTTCAGGCAGGTGTCACGGGTCGTCGAGCGTCCAACGGAGAACAGGTCGAGCTACGACGGTGAAGTGGCCGCGTCGTTCCTAACGGTGCTCATTGACAGGGAAGCGTAAACGTCCTGCCAGGAAGAGGAATGCGGGGCACCTGAGTCTCGATAGTTCTGGACCACAAAGAGTTGAAGAACTGTGGCCCAGCAAGGGCGTGAAGTCGTCGGCGTCTCTGGGGTCTTTGGGTGGAGGGAAACCCACCGGTGGATGCTCCTCGGAGTTGTCAACGGTCAGGCCTTCTCGAGCACGATACAGCAGCGATGATGCGGACGAGAGCGTCCTTGGATCAAAGAAACTCTTAGGCAACGGGAGCACGGCGGCTCCAGTCGGCGACGGCGGTCGTCGACAGTGGCGGACAACAATCTGGGTGCTTCTCTTTGGAGTTCCACAGCAATCCCCGTATCGGGTCGGCAGCCTGTCGAAGGTCTGTCTACCAGGGAGCTTAGGCAAAGATTAGCTGTGCACAATGGTCCCTCGTAGCTCGGGAAGAGGGTGCCTTACCAGGTCCTCTCTGGGTCGGTTCTTGTGGCACAGCAGCTTTCAGATTGCGAAGGAGAGCAACAGCAATTCTTCTCGTCCAGCAGGGCTCAAGGTTAAGCTTCAGTAACTCCAGTTACTTGTCGTAGTTGATTTCAGCTTCTGAACACGATTCCTAGCAGTGAGAGGTCCCCGGATATACTGTTGATCTCCCATTCATTCCGCTGGGTCACATTCAAGCATACAATCACGACTACGGGCATTCATGCAGGCAGGCAGCCAATCAGGCACACGAGGTATTCATGCCATTCACTTCTCTCCAGACACTCACAACAAGTTATGTGTATTGAGACAAGTACCGAGCCATTCAACACTCCAAGATGCATTCATACCATTTTCGGGCAGGGCTGTCTCAACCATTGTGTCAAACACCAGATACTAGACAGCCACAACATAGAATGCATATTCGTCACACACTTCATTCACCCAGGTCCCACCCACTGGCGTACCCACAACATACAGTCATTGAGAAGGCTCCAGCCAGTCTGGTCGGCACTTCCCCACACTACCATATACGGAACTTCCACCCAACAGCCAGTCAGGGGGAAGGGACAGAGGCAGGGCTTCTCGGGACTTCAGGAAGATCAAGGTAACAGGTGATGGAAGGCAAGAGGCCATGGGGGCCATTTTGTCTCCATCAGGAATCTACCGATTCCAATGACAGGGCCTGGGCATCCCGAATGGAGGATGCTCAGGGCACCAGTCATTTCAGCACGGAGCTGCCACCAGCCCGTACCCTGCTCTGTGGGTTACACACAGGTGCCCAAAAACATACACTACGGGCTCAGGGTTGTACCCCTACCCATGGGTGCCATTAGGATATCCCACGGGTCTGTTCACCAAACCAAAAGAGAGAGAGCTGCACCACCAGGAGTCCCACATGAACTCCTGCGTGGAAAACACAACAGAACACACGATAAAAAACAGTAAAGGACAAGGATACGGAGGCCTTGTCCCTCCCATGCATTTCCAGAATCACAGTACTGTCTTTGGCTCCTGCAACAAAGCTGCTCCATTAAGATCAGCACATCCGGTGAGTTGGGGTGACTGATAACAGACTGGTGTGTGTTAGAACCAAGGTTGCAAGCGGCAACATTGTATGAAGAAATCTGCAAAGAACACGAGTGAAAGGGGTATGTTATGTGCGACGTGAATATGATAGAATATCCAAGGAGTGATTGAACTTTTGAAACCAAGGTAGATGCCACATACAGAGTGGTCCTTTGAAGGACTCTGTTAGGCATCCAACTGAGAGTGTAAAAATTGTTAATTTTGAAATCGAAGTGGTCCTGCAACGGGTCAAGCCAAACCCTATGCATATTCGAAAGTCTTCTATTGCTATATGAATTGTAATTGATCCGAACCTGGCTGAGGGAGACTAATTGTGAAAAGGGGATCTGAGCCCAACTGAGGGGGATCTGGTGTGAACCATGAGTCACCCACAAAAAGCGTGTGGTACAAAAGGGACCTGAGCCCGGCAAAGGGGGATCCAGGGTGAGAGTGAATCACCCTATGTGAATAATTGGAAATTAACTTTTTGTTTGTTTGATACATCAGGCCCTCTGAAACAAGAGACTTTTGATAACTTATGAGACTTGGACATAGAAGGCACTCGTGCTTGTAAAAGAACTATGTCCTCATGCAGAAAAAAATGTCCAAGATTGTGCTATACTCGAGTGAACCACCTTGTCCAGTGCTGAATACGTAGGGAAGGGAGGCCAACTGCCTGAACAATCTGACATTTTTTGAACACTTCTTTCTTTTTCATGAACATTACCCCACACTATTTGTAATTTAGCAATATGTTTTTTTTAGTATAGGCCCTTTTATTTTGACAAGACTCCATTAGGACTGCATTATTATTATGTTGATGGTTGTAGCTTGCTCCCATCTTAGATTTAGGTTTAGATGGATGTTTATCACACCCTTGATAGAGTTCAATAAACACCCTTGAACTGTGGTCACTTGTGTCTGTCTTACTTTGATACCATGCCTTCCTTACATATGCAGATATTGTCTAAATTAAACATTCCTGACCATTTTTGTAGTTTCTCTGAATTAAGGCCGCTGAATCTCAGGTAAGATAATAAACAGAAATGCCAAAAACCTCTGAATCGCAAACCTGGATACAAAGTTCCTCCAAAATAGGTTTTGATTGAACAGAATCACCACAAGAAAAGAGAGCCCAAAATGCTTCAGTGGCTTTCTTGACCCGGATGTTTACCATTGATTCCCAATTTCATGACATTTTATACTTTTTATAATACTTGGGACATTTTTGGTAACTTTGTTTGAGAATGTGTTTAACATGGTAATATTGAGACCAAATGCGATCCTGGCTGCAAGTAGTCTCCTCTCATAACAGAACTTGTTTTTTTACGATTCTAAATGACTGAATCCAAAACAGGAATGTTACCTGCAACCATAATTGGCAGTAAATAAGCAGAATCCTTTTTAAAATGAGCAGTCCATTGACTGCATAGATTCAGAGAAATGGTGTGGCTGCAGCCCGGTTTGAGTAATTTTACCCCATTCAACATAAATTGTTAGCAGTTTCAAATTTCTTAAGATCTGCATTTAACAAGAGAATGGTAGAGGCTAGAATAGGTACTATTTTGCCAGAGAAGGAGGATGGGCAAGGATGTGTGTGTATGTGATATTAAGGCTTGGATCTAATCAAGTTGACATTGGTTTTATTATTGCACATATACGCTGTGTATCATGATTTTATGACATCAAGAATGATGTGGATATTAATGTAAATCTTGTTTTTAATGTTTTGTATTGTGAAAATGGTACTTTAATAGATATTTATTTCTGAATAAAGTTAATGAAATATGAAATATAAATTAACTAAATTAGACTCCATCCACAAAGTTAACTATCGTATTTTTAGGTTCCATGTCATTTCACCAACACCTGTTTTTCCAAGGATACAATACCGTATTTTTCTTACAGACCAATACATTTGATTATGCTTTTCATTCACCAAAGCCCTGACAATAGTCTCCTTTGTTAGATGTAATAAAAGGGTCTTATGTTCAATTTCCATGGTCACTCACTGTAGTTTCTTGTATTGTCAGATGGCAAATTGAATCAAATCCCAAGTCCCAGGCCCTGGCATATCTTCCTGGACAAAGCTATTTAACATCAACAGATGCCAAAGCTACATTTCCACCTCAATACCTTGTATATTAGGTCTAGAATGGAAACAACTTGAGAACCTGGAGCTCAAGCAGGTTCATAAAAATTTCTCATCAGAATGTTCAATAATTCTATGGCATAAATCATTCAAATCACCCAAATAACGCTGAAAGTGTTGGGTGTCTCTAACCAAATTCTTGGAACTTCAGTACATGAGCCGTAAGGGTTAGGAAATGTGCTTAATAGGTGGGCTGTAGACATAAATTAATAGCCAATCCTCAAACTTATCTACTGTGTGCCAGGCGAGGTTATATAAATAGCCTGCGTGTCATCACAAGCTGTTCGTAGCTCACCCATCGTAACATCTGATCGTTATTAAAGGCTATCAAAAGACCACTCTAAGGAAGCCAGTGTTCATTTTACAAGATGGTGGAAATCGAATCAAATCACCTAGCCCCGGAGACTAACCTGGCAGCAGCGTGTAGCAGTGCCCTTAAAGGTGCAAGAGGAGTTTCTGGGAGTCCTACTATTACAGAATTTCCAAGGTCAATCCGAGGAACAAACTAATGCCTGTACTAAGAGACGAGAATAGTGAGCTGACAAAGGGTTTAACAGCTTTTCAAGAAAACAAATGATAATCAGCAGCCTTTACCAATGCATTAACCAAGAATAAAAATAAGACCAAAATCCAAAATAAAAGCCAAGGAACTAACTGACATGGCAATCCTAGATGGGCTCCAGGGACAGTAGCATAAGCCAACCAAGAAAGAATGGATACCCGTGAATTGGAATAATGAAGCAACAAAGATTCTGTATTTGAAGAATTAATTAAAAAAAATAAGAATCCATCCAGGACTCTAAGCCATGCTTATTCCTGGAATGGCAATCCATGATGCTTATGCCAGGTCTCATAACGGTCACCACTGCACATTTCTTTTCAATCAATGTTGTTGATATGGCATTAATCCCCCATTCCAAGGGCTGGAACGGGGGTAATGGCCAGCCAGCCCAAGTTATCGAGGCCCCCGGAACCTTAAGACCTGCTCCGGCTCATTGAACAGAGGATTAAGGCCATTAGCACCTCCGGTTACCAAAGTGGTAACCTGGGGTGCTTAACAAATGTATTTTCCTTCATTCAACGGGATGCTGCAGGATAATACTTTACCAAGATTGCTGCCATGGTCATAGACGGCGGGGCTCTGTACGGAGCTCCTGTTCTATGACCATGCCAGCTGGAAAATGGAAGCTACGATGAAGGTTAAGTGGGGAGGGGGAGAATTTAAACAAAAAAAGAAAGTTGCAGGGCGTGGGGAGATGTCAGCCTGCGGAGGGGCGGCAGCCTGCGTGTCCGTGTAATATGGGCTGAAATCCCACGTTCTGGAGAACCTAATTGGCTTAGCCCCACACCCCGGGTTCTAATGGTGCTTGTTTCAGTCCATATTACAAAAATATTCCCTCCAGTCTAGGATATTTTTCTAGCACTGATGTGTATTTATTCTGTGTACCCGTTTCCTGATAAATATTAGTAATGCTTGCTCCAGTCTTAATGTTTATGAGTGCTCCATGACTTGTTAATGTCATGCCCAGTCTCATACAAGGTATGACAAAGCATTTAACTAGAACATCACTTCCAAAAGGCATCATATCAGCCCGGCAGGATGCACTGTTTGTCCCCAATCCAATGAGGTAAGTGCTCAATGTGTCACTGCTCCTATAGTGGCACACGTCCAGCTGATGTGTTATGCTACTTACTGCACTTCATCTTTCTACAGTTCGAATTATTCTTGCTGCTTACTTCAGTCCTCGCTATTAATTTAGCATTCAGAACCGAGTTGGGGGGGGGGACTTGGCCCTAAACGGATCAGCGTCGCCCTGGGGAACTGCCATTTCTTTTTAAACTAATCAGGTGCACGCTGACAACGCAAGCCAGATACCCGTTATAAAAACAAAAAAGATGGACTCCTCACAATGTAGAAAAGGGCATAAGTCCTATGGCTATTTTGTTGGAGGCTGTTGCGGGAAGTCAAAGAGGGCGTCAAGGAACCGTGCAGTGGGTAACAGGTAATTGGGGTTGTGGGTGGTTATAGGGTGGATGGGGGACTGCAACCATGGGTGGTGTGAGGGGGTTCGGGGAGAGCGGGCAACATACCGGCTAATCAAGAACACATTGCATGACGTATCTCCAGAGGGTAACAATATTGCTTATTCTAGTCCTGACAATAAACAAGACTTATTCTAGTTCTTGTTATTAATGGTGCTGAAAGAAGTCATGATTGTCATTGACCTACTTTAGTTCTTATTGTTTATGCTACTTTCTAAAATCCTCATTTATGTCGATCAATCAGATTCATATTTTTGATGCTGCTTTCTCCAGAGTTTACTATTAATGCTGTTTACTCCAGTGGTGATTGGCAATGCCTCTCATTTCGTTCCAAATTACCTGTGTTGTTTGTTTCAGTCCTCAATGATGGTTTCTTCCATCCAATTATTTCTGTACACACCCGGGGATGGAGGGAATTACAGCCTCCCATTCAATCAGGAGGCTCAGAATGGGGCTTTACACATGGTAAAACCGCCACTCTGAGCCTCCTCAGAAGCAGGAGGCTGTCATCGTCCTTTTACCCTCCTTCCCCAACCCCAACTTCTACATCCCCCACTCACCCCCTCCCCACTTACCTAGCATTCCTTTGTCTCTCGCTGGTGCCAGGAACACTCACGGCACAGCTCTGTCGCGGAATTGGGTGCCATAGAAAGAGGGATCTCCCTGATCCATGGTGGCCATCTTGCAATGTAGTTTTTTTTTCAAGTTGAGAAACGGTAAACACGCCATTTCTCAACTTGAAAAGACAACGATTAGCATCCCGGTACAATGTGCTAATAGCAATAATCCCCTCCGGATGGGGGCTTTAATCGGGGCAGGTAATGCCCCAGGGCTAACATTAAAGCCCCCGCTTCACTTAGGCTTCTAAGTTGCCTGGGGCATTACTAGGCCCAGTAAAGCCCCCGCCTATTGGGGTGCAGTGCTTGATTAGAACATGTTTTCTTTTATTTAAACAATCAAAGAGTGTAGAATGCAGGCTCCAACCACAATAGAAGCCTGCTTGCCATGCTTTTCCTTTGTTCTTCTCACTGTGTTCAGCTCTCTGTTGAATCAGCAAGCTTGCAATTGTTTAATCTACTGCAAAGGCTGATTTCCAAGCTTCCCTTTGTGATGTGTATACATTGGCTACTGGGCAAGGGTATATGGGCAAGCTCTGTCATAGGAAGCACAAGGTGAGGTTTCCATTTTCCCTTCTGCACAAGCTTCAATAGCCTTAGAGACCTTATTTTTAGGCTCTTGTTATGTGGAAGATGACCTTCGTCCTCATTAGAGGGCCTCGCCTTTGGTTCAAGACCACTAAACTGAGTGGCGGTCACCTAGTACACAATATAGCCCTCAGATAAAGGCTCTAATGTCTCATTAAACCCATTGCCCAAGATTCTAGATTTTCATTCCTGCTGCTCCTGTATTTCGGAGTTCTTTGAATGTATTCATGGTTCAAAATAGATACATAACTGCAATAACCAAAACATCTGAAAAATTGTCATCTTATTGCAGACTAGTTATATCACCATTTTAATGAAGTAATGTATTCAACTACAGCTGATATTTTCCCGTTAGCAAATGCTTCAGCTCTCAGTGCCAATTGCCTTTAAAGATACGCAAATACAACCAATAGCACAAAGACTTATTTCTAATTGGATGGAGGGTGGACTGTGGCAGGGCACCATGCATGTTTTAGATTGAGAGGCATAAAACCAGGGGCCTCATTATAAGGCTGGCGCTCGCGTAATGAAGGGGGCTGGTAGGGGACCGGCCCCCTTCATTACGGGAGCGCCGATTACGAGCTTCCCATCGCGGGACCCGGATCGCACGCCTGGTAAAACCAGGCGTGCTTTCCAGTTCCCGTGAGGGGAAGATGGAGGCAATAACGGGCCAGATGTAATCTGCCCGTTATTACCTCCCTCCCCATTCCCATTGAGCCCTATGGGGGCTCAGATGGGAATGGGGATGGGTTCCTGCAAGGAGGAATTACCGGGTCCTCCTATGTCGGAGTAACCCGGTAAGTCCCCATTGCAGGAACCCGGTAATGGAGCCCGGAACGGAGGCAGCCATGGAGCTAAAAGCTCCATGGCTACCTCCATTCTCGTAATGAGGCCCCAGGAGTTATAAAGGATAAAGTACTCCAACCCCATAGTGTTCAGGGAATGGCATGGATCCTCAAAGTTACGCAAGACAAAGGTAATCGGATAAAATATGAGTTTGGATCGCACATATGCATCAAAAGTGCGCTGACTGCTGGACATAACCACCATGATTCTGAGTAGACTCTAAAAAGCTGTGAATAAGGGCTCATATGGAAGAAAAAGTGAATGCCTCAATATAAAAAAAATGGTATACATCTGAAGCCTTTCAGCTGGAAATTCTTGAGGTGTTGTTGGATGCCTGCAATAGACCCAGACTGACATGACCTGTCGCGCCAAGGTTAAGGGCACATTGGAGCACATCTCTGAACTAAGCCTGCCTATGTTCAGACACTGCTTAAGGCATTTCACCCACCCCTCTTTATAGTTCAGTCTAGCTGGAAGGAAAGCCTACCCTTGAATTCAGTGGGTGGAACCTGTAAGGGGGTAGAAGTATGAGACGGAACAAGAGGGGGCATGGTTTTGGTTATACACTTGTATTTGTAGATAACACAAAGAAACCTATCTATCCCTAACTCCATGAGGGTTTCCCAACCTAAACCTAAAACTCAGGAAGTGTCAGAATGCCTGTCAAATAATATCCACCATCCCGCTCCAAAAGCCTATTTCTATCCATTACACTTAATCCTAAGAATGCTAAATAAAGTAAAGTCTTCCACCAGGAGAATGACTCCCTGCCAATATTCGGCATAGTTAAAAGTGCAAGGGAATGTCTCTCTTGTCCTGGCACAGTTCAAACACAAAAGATCTTCAACCAGGAGAATGTCTCTCTTCTCCTGGTATATTCAGAAAAGTTCTCTTTACAAGAATGCACAAGCCAGGGGGAATGATGCCCTTCCCCTGACATTCTGTTGACTTCTATTTTAGTTTGGCTTACAGATTCCTCTTTACAAAAAGGCACATGCCAAAGGGAATTACTCCCTTCCCTTGACGTTCTATTGACTTGTATGGTAGTTCAGCTTCCAGATTCTTTACCAGGAGAATGCCTCTCTTCTCCTGGTATCTATGGATGTATCACAGTGTTCACACTCTTTGGACAAGGGAGAATGACTCCCTACCCCTGGTTCACGACATATAACTTGTAATCTTCTTAACTCTTGCCAGCTCTACAATTCCGTTGGCCTCTGTTCCTAGGCTCTTACAGCATCCCAACGTGTTCTATGAGTTTCAGGTGCGTCCATCTGGTCACTGAATTGGGGAAAGATTTCCTTATCCTGTGTTGCACTATATTTTGGGTTCCCAACACTTATCCAGTATTCAGTGGTCTTCCTGTGGCCACTGGGTTGAGGACGTTCTCCTCTGTTGCTTCTTTCAACTATTTTAGGGTCCCAGCCTCTTCTCTGGGGGTCAGTGGTGTCTCCACCTCCACTGAGATGAAAAGTACTCTTCGGATGCAATTTCTAATCATTGTTGGGTCACTGATCCTTCTCTGGTGATCAGTGGTTTTCGCTGTCCCCACTGAGATAAGGAAGTCCTCCTCGGATGCACTCTCTATTTGTTATAAGGTCTCTGACCCTTCTTGTCTCACTTTCAGGCTCCACCACGTTGATAGCTGGACGCTGAGAGCCTTTGATTCTTCCCTTGTCCCCACCGAACCCTGTGCCTCCCATTGTATGTTGGGAGCTGCTTGCATATCACTGGTTCTTCGAGGGACTGATGTCAATCTATTTCTCGCTTTCTGCAGTCTTCGGTGGTTTTGTGGCATTTCCACATCTGTCGGCTCCCTGCAGCCTCAGCGTCATTATGGCACCACATGGTCCACCCCCTGCAGGATGTTTTGCCATTGCCTCACCTTCTTCAACTGGTCCTTGGATCCGCTCTATGCTTCCCGCTCGCATTACTCCAGCCTATAGTCTTCGCTGCTTCTGGACTCCTGCTTTAGTCAGCTTCCTTGCCTCTCGCTACTCCAGGGCTGGCTTGACCCAGCTTGGCTTGACAGTTTGTATAGTCCTTTGTCCCTTCTTAAACTTTGTTGCAAGCTCCTCCCTAGTGGAAAGCTAAATCTTCTTTTTTTACCTGTTACTTCTGTTGCAACTGTTTGGAAATCTCCATGATGTACAATGGTCAGGCACCTCAGATCTTTTCAAATAAGCCCTCTTTGGCTTTCTGATTCATGCTCACAGACAACCACGCTTGACTTACATTAGTTACTTTCATCACACTAACCCCTGAAAGGATAAGTGCACTCAGCAGATTACCTGATACCTTGCTGTCTTGGTGCTTCTTATTTATATTTGCTTGTATTTAATTTATATTGCGCAGCCAAAAGGCCCACAGGCATACGGGTGCTATAAGATGTTAAAGAGAAAGAGCCAGACACACAAACATAAACAAAACAACAACACTGGCCAAAGAATCAGTGACAGGGTGGTGAGTCGATCTGAATAAGTAGATATTTAGTTCCTTTTTGAACTCTTTAAGGGTTTTAATTTCTCTCAGATCAGGTGGGATGGAATTCCATGCTCTAAGGGATGCTGCAAAAGAGGCCCCTTTGCTTACCATGGTGATTTTGAATCTAGGCACCACCAGCAGATTCGTGTTATTAGATGTGAGATATTTCAGAGCAGGTTTCATCGTTTCCGCAAGACATTGCGGGTTAAGTCCATTCAGGCATTTAAAAGTGATTACCAAAAGGCAGAATTCTATTCAAGCTTCTATAGGGAGCCAGTGCAGCTTTTGTCTTGCCTTCAAAATATGATCTGATTTTTTCACTCCCATTACTGCCCTAACAGCACTATTTTGGATTATTTGAAGTCTCACACAGTCACCCTTAGTAGTCTCAACTAGGAGACTGCTACAGTAATCAATTTTAGAGCCTGATATGGGTGCTGATGACACGAGTGAGTTAACTTGCACTCGCATGGCTACATTTTGATCAAGATCTACTCCTAGCATTTTCACTTTCTGTTTTGTTGCAATTTTACAGCCGGCTACCTGGAAGTACTGGTATTCAAATCCCAGTTCTTTCACTCTAGTGGTGGCATTAACCATGAGTTCTATTCTTTCACTATTTAGTGCAAGTCCACTTTCTATCATCCATTCATCAATCAATCCATATACATGATTTATGGACCAAGTATTTTCTTCATGGATTCCTGATAGCGGAATGGCACACTGTGTGACATCAGCATAGTTGGTCAAACATATTATCTTCCAGTAGCTGGAATAAGGGAACCGTGAATATGTTGTATAGGGATGGCGAGAAACATGCCCCCTGGGGTACGCTGTATTGCAGCTGATTTGGACTTGCTTCTGCTGCACTACTGCAGACCCTAATAGACCTGTTCTCTAGGAAGGGCTTCACCCATGCTGCTGCATTATCACTGAAATTGGCCACACTCTTAAGTCTTTTGATAATTAGTGCTTGTCCAACAAGGGCAAATGCAGCAAACGGTCTATAGTGAATATGTTGAATGCAAAAATGTCGAAAAAAAGAATGCAGAAAAAAAAATTAGAATGTGGTTTTTTTCTAAAATAATTTTTAATGGGGGGGCTCCCCAGGGGGGGTTCCCCATCCTCAACCCCCTGTTTATTTTTATTAGCTAAACCAAAAAAAACATACAAATACAAAAAAACACACTCGCATTTTTTTAGGCATTCTTTTTTTTGACATTTTTGCATTTGACCAAATCTTTTCGACATTATAACTAGATACCGCAGCAAACATGTCCAGTAGCATAAACAATACTGGACATATTAATACTGTAATATATCGGACTTAAGATCTAACAGGGCAGTCTTTGTCCCAAAACCTGGTCTGAACCCTGACTGCTGCTTGTTCAATATAGTTGTATCAGGTGGCTGAGAATCTGTTCATATGCCACTCTATCCAATATTTTTAATAGGAAAGGGGTATTTGTGATTGGTCTATAATTTGTCGGTGTATCAAGATCCAATCTGGGTTTTTTAAGCAGTGGTGTAATCCACACCCCTTTCAATTTGTCTGGTACATGAATTTTCAGGAGTGACGCAATAACACATTTTGTAAGGATACCTATTAAAAAGGATGCACATGCTTTCACAGTGATAGCCGGGCCTATACCCCCCTTGCAATTAGTGGGATTTAGCTTACTGATAAAAGCCATCAATTCCTTTTCCAAAATAGATTTAAAGCTAAATCAATCAGTTGATTCTCTTAGCTCTTTTTCACCAATCTCAGGTCTGCACTTTTCCATAGTAATGTCTGTGAGAAACCTGAAGGTGTCTTACTTACTAGTCCCAGGGGAGCTATCATCCAGGTGGCCAGGACACGGCCATCGATACTGGATCCAGGTCCTGGGTGTGGACCAGTGAGGGAGGATCTCCTGGATGAGGGGTGTTCAAGGAGTGGAAATGGAATGGTGATGGGCGAGGTGCGGTACCCCCTTCCGAGTAGCACCTTTTCCCCATCCTACCCCGCAGGATATCTAGAAACTCTATACCCCCTACCCTTTTCCAACACAAACACTTTCCCACACTGTGTCAAACAACGGACTAACACCAGAGGTGTTTACCTGACATGTCCCAACACAAGGGTCAGGCAAAGTCAGGAAATTGACAACTACACACACCTGATGGCCTTTTCTCTTCCCCACATGGATAAAAAGAGAAGCACGAAAGCACATTTCGAGCAAGGCCAACCACACAGGGCAGCAGCTATTGTGAACCAGCCGTTCAAACAGAGACGAAAGGCGGCAAGCCCCAAAAGGACGACAAGAAGTGAAGTGCACTTGTCCTTTTCAACCCAGCCCTGCAAAGCCTCTGCAAAAGGAATCATAAGACTAGATATACAGCTGGTGTGTGGCATGGCGGATGTCAACGGTGCACAGTGGCCTCATGCAGTGACAGCCCAGGGAGGGAGTCATGCAGGCTACCGTGGTACCGTCCTTGACTCGAGAGACAAGAAACGCCAAGGAGTTCAACACAGCCGGTGAGTCTGAGAGAGCCGATAGTAAGCCGGACTTTGTTGAGCTGAAGGTTGCAATTGGCAACATATTGTGAATGCAAGGACTTGTGCGCAATGGACGTGTGTATGTTTTGAACTTTAAAGAAAGCCTAGTTAAGGTCCAAATGCAGAGTGGTCCCACGCTATGTGGACTTTCATTCGAAAGACTCTGACGAGACCTGTTTGTTGAAACAACATATCCCAAGAGGCCTTGGGGAAGGCCGGCATGAAGTGTCAAAGGGGTCATACGAGGGTCAAGCAAAACCCCTCGTACAATCAAAAGTCTTTGACACGTTGAGAAACAAGGTGAATTGTGAGCACACAAACTGTGTGTAGCATGAACAGGGCTGAGACCCAGATTTAGGTAAAGGGAAGAACCAAAGGGGTCTAAAGAGACTGTTCTGTGAAGTTTGGCAAGTGCAAACCCGACAGAGGGATGCCGAGAGAAAGCTAGGGGAAGGGAACCCCGCTTTCTGATGAGAAGAGCAAATCATGAATTGTGTTAGAAAATCATGAACTGTCTTTAAAATGACTATGTGAACCCGACGGAGGGATGCCAAGGGGGAAGCTAAAAAGAGTGAATCCCGTATTGTGTTAAGCAAAGAGAAAGCTAGGGGAAGGGAGAATCCCGCTTTCTGATGAGATTGTAAACATTGTGTTACAATGGCTATGTGAACCCGACTGAGAGATGCCAAGGGAGAAAGCAAGAGTGAATCCTGTGTTGGGATAAAGCAAGTTGAACATTGTGATGACAAGAGTGAACCCGGTTGAGGGATGCCCACAGTGAATGATTGTTGAACTTGTGATTCAAAGGCATTAGTGAACCCGACAGAGGGAGGCCAACCCTGAGAGAAGGATTGAAACCCAAGAGAGGGGAATCCTAAGGTGAAAGGTAATCACCCCACATGAAAGATTTATTGAAGTAACTTTTTGTTTGTTTTGGCACTTTAGGTTCTCTGAGGCAAGAGACTTTGGGTAACAGAGACTTGGCCACAGAAGGCCCTGATGTTTTGGAATTGAACTCTGACCTTGTGCTAGCGAGGCCCAGGAGTGTGCTGTGCTCAAGAGTCCTGTTTTGTCCCTTGCTTAAAATGGTAGGAAGGGAGACCCCAGCCATACCATCCTGACTTATCATTTTGTGAACACTTCTTTCTTTTATGGTGAACATTACCCCCACACTATTTTTATACTTAGCGGTAAGGACTGGCAATAGTTTTTTTTGTAGTATAGGCCCTTTTTATTTGACAAGACGTCACTAGGACTGCCTTATTATTATTTGATGTTCGTAGCTTGCTCCCATATTAGATTTCGATTTATATTAGCCATTTTTTCCACCCGTTCATATAGTCTAACAAACACCCGTGAACTTTGATCACTTGTCTTTACTGTTGCCACCATGAGTTCCTTACATGTCACTGTTCTTTTTTTAGAGATATACTTTGTTTGAGCTTATCAAGTTTGCCAATGATGCCCTCTTGAATAGTTGCACACCATTTAGCATTCTTGAGTGGCTCCTTATTACTTTTGGGACAAGGATTTCCAGTTCCCTAAGGATCTTGAAAAGTTCTTTCGATTTGTTTTGGGCATCAGCCCTTATAATGGCTAGTTTGTAGTTTTTGCCATGGTATTGTACGTCTCTTTGTCTGTGTCTGTTACTGCATTTTTTCCAGATGTAAAAACATGTCATTTTATGTGCTTTAAACTTCTGTAAATCAGGTGAAAACCAGGCCTTATTTTTTCTATCGGACACCAATCTCATTTTGAGGAGGCAATGGTGTTAACTGCTGTCGAGACCGTCTCTTGATATGCTTTTATTATTTGATCCAATGTTTCTAAATTAGCAAGATTATTAGAGAGTGGGGCAATCCATGCCTCCATAGTCTCAGGCTGTAATCTGCGAACATTTCTAGATCCAATACAATTTTTCTGTATTTCCCTTTTCTTCAATACTTTTGTCAATAGTTGTTAGGAAATATTTCCCTTCGGTGCAATTTTCCCTCCATCTTTGGCACCCCCAATCTTTTTGCTTTTGTTTGGCTAGCCTAACCTGACTTTTTCCAGTGGAGCACAGCCTTCAACTGCACTCCTCTGGGCTTTTGCTCATCTGTTATGGAGAAACTGACACATCCTTCAGACTGTCAGTACTGGGAAACTATGTTTCAATTTCTTGGTAACTTTTTATCTATGTGCCAAGTACCTTACCGTACCCCACATAGGGGTCCTATTGTTATATGGCCCTAGACACCCTCTAAGGATTTCTAAGTGATTGCATAAGTGTGCCTAGGACAAACTGGTGGCAGCAGTTTACTTTTATAGCATTTTTACTTCTTTTTAATGAACTTTATCGCGTTTACCGCGTTTGGCTCCAGACTGTGGCCAGTGCCAAAAATAGCCATTCCACAAAGTCTTTTTTTCTGTCCCTTTGCCTTCCCCCAGGTCGAATAGGCCCAGGAATTCCTTATTTGGGCCTGCAGCCTCCTGCGAAAACCGCAACATTCGCGGGCTCCTGCATGTCACGTGTGCTGGTGCCCAGGAAAAGGATTGGAACTGTCTGGTCCCAATTCACACTAATGGTGCCAGTATGTCTGGTATGCCTGAATGACTGGGACCACCATGGACCGTGATTGGTCCACATCTGGCATGCATGCAAGAGAGCAGATCTTCAATTGGTTATCCCAGATTTGAGTGCAAAACAAATCTTGGATAAGTGAAGGGGCTCTGCATCCATTCCAGGCCGATCAACTGAAGTTCATTCCGAACTACAGAAGGAGTCAAGTATCCTAAAACACTAAAGCAGACCTGTGGAACCACTGGAGACGTGCTGGAAGATTTGGCACCATGAGCCCGATGTTGTCCCTTTGGACCCCTGTTTTTGCATCGATCACTGAAGACCTGCAAGGGAGCTTCCACCCTTTGCAGTAGTGAGAACAACTACTTTCTACACCTCCTGATTAACCTCCCAAAGAGCCTCATCAGAAGTGTTTCTGGGCCATCCAGCGAACTGACCAGCTCGACCCCAGGGTGTCAGGATTGAGGCTGGTGGGGGCTCTAGCAGTGTGGCAGGTACCCTAATGGGGCGTAGGATTCATCCTACATTATTCCCCAGGCGTGTCCTTCATCCCTATTTCAGGAAACAGCCTCCGGGACGAAGGACAGCCCAGGAACTACGTTTCCCAGCAGGCCGAGCGTGGCACAGGCCTGCTGGGATGAAGTCAGCCACGCCCGCGCGAATGCGCATGCGCGAGCCACACCCGAAGTTCCACACTTGCGATTCCGGCCAGCAGAGAGGAAGGACGTGCAGAGCCTGAGCTCCTGACGGCAAGCCTATGCGGGGCTCCCTGCCGCCTGTTAGCCACCCCAGGCCCCACGTGTCTAATAAGATAAGTGCAGAGCAAAGCGCGCACGTTCCGGCAGCATTCTAGAGACAGTTAATTAGCGGAAGTCGCGCTTGGATTTCCGAACTGGAACCGCGCCCGAGGCGGTTTAGGAATGCATGGCGCTCCGTCCAATAACCCAGCATGAGACACCATTAACACGCGATTGTGTTCCTAGACGAAGCATGCTTCCTCTATGTGTTTAGACTGGAAAGACACCCGAGCAGAAGTGCAATTTCTAAACTATTAATCCCTAAACACCGACTCCGCTCATATGTACGCTTTCATTCTGACTTTATTCTTGCCTCTTGAAGTGCTTGTGAGGTACAGAACGTCATAGGGGTCTAGCAGCCCGAAAAGACCAGAAGACTACACGGCAGTGCCGAAGCTAAGTGCAATTTCCATTGTTACTGTAGGGCATGTTTAGAAACTGGGTATTGAATGTATCATTCTGTATGATGTAAATGCAGATGGTAGTATCATTCTGTATGGTGTGAGTGCAGACACAGCTTCCCTCCATGAAGTAATGGGTGGATAGCGGTAGAACTTAAGGTCCAGTAACTGGTTGAGGGCTCCAGTACAAAAGCCTAACATCATCTGGCATCTGAGTGTATTGTTGAATGTGAATTGAACATAGTAACTGGTCTGGGGCTCCAGTACAAAGGCCCATTCCGTCTGGTATTAGCAAGATTGCCAGTGAATGCAAAAGCACCAGGGCGGAGAACTCCAGATACAGGAGCCGGAGCTGAGGAGCATGTTACCCTGATCTTCCCCATCCCCATCCATAACTTCTTCCTCTCCCTCTTTCCGGTGTTCCCAAACAACCTCTACCCATCCAACCATCGGACCCTAACCCTCTTTCCCCCAAGGGTCAAGGCGGCCTGCGTTACTTGCTCCCAGGTACCAAGACCCAACAGGGAGGGAGGTGTTCTAGCCGTGTTTGTGCTGCCTCTGCGTTGAGAAGAAATAAGTCTGACACAGGGTATCACCTAGGAGCGCTGTCGTCCCGAGTTGACACTCAAGACCTGAGGAATCCCCGGCTTGCGGTCCTGGGCCCTCTCCCACCACATTTTGTGGTTCTAGCTCCACTCGGTCATGATTTAAGAGAAGGTGCCACACTGTGAGCATTTGCAGTCCCTATGTCGCCCTGCTGTGGTGACGGTCATTGTAGGACCCTTGCCTGCCTGCCCCCCTGTGCCATGAAACATGCTGCACTGGAACTGTCCTCTTTTCTTCATCAAGAGCTTAGAAAAGACTACTGTCCTGCCACAGATGAACATCCTGTCCTGCAGCAGCTGAGAGCCGGAGCAACATGCAACTGCAGTGATTGAACCAACAAACGACCTGGCCTAGACTGGCAAAGTTTGGTCCAGACTGTGTCGAGGGTCGGTGACTACTTGCATCACTTACCAGTGGCCCCCTGGCACAGTCATTGTTCTTTATGCACGAGAATCCCTAGAAGATAACTCATCTTAGCTGGGCTAGCCTGAGCTTCCTAGCTATTCCCTAAACTCGCAAGTTGCTCTGCCTGCAAGGGTAGACCCTCCTCAAATAGTCGGACACTGTTCTTCATCACCTAAAGGCCCTTCCTGAACTGCTATAGCTTCCTGAAGAGGACCCGCTTTCTCTCATTATACACAACTGCACGTTTGCAACACACTACTGTACTTTTGAGCACAAGGCTCCCCACTTCGTAGGGCTGGATTGGTTAAGTTAGGGATTGATTCTGAAGACCTGCCTAATGCTATATTTTTGTTAACCTACCCGTCTGTTGCAGGTTGTGGCTGTGTTTCCCCTTTACTGCATTAGGCAAAACGTAACTGTATATATGTTAAATAGTGAAAGGGGGGTGTGGTAACTGTTTTATATTACTTTGGTTTTCCATGTTTAATTATTAAGGACTATAATTAATGTATTTGCATTTTTGATATACACATGTTTAGGTGTATTCTGTGGTGTTTTACTGCGTGTGCTCATTGTGGGCTCTCGATCACTCTCACCACTCCTGAGACTTAAGGCCTCATTACGAGGCTTGCGCTGATGGAATGAAGGGGGCCGGTACAGGACCACCCCCCTTCATTCCGTCAGGGCTGATTACGAGTTTCCCTTTGCGGGACCCGGATCAGACATCTGGCAAAACCAGACGTCTTTTCTGGGTCCCGCGAGGGGAAGAGGGCAGTAACAACGGGACACTTGTAATGTGCCCGTTGTTACCTCCCTCCCCATTCCCATTGAGCCCTATGGGGGCTCAAATGGGAATGGGGAATGGTTCCTGCAAGGAGGACTTACCGGGTCCTCCTATATCAGAATGACCAGGTAAATCCCCATTGCAGGAACCCGGTAATGGAGCCCGGTTTGGAGGTAGCCATGGAGTTTATAGCTCCATGGCTACCTCCAAACTCGTAAAGAGGCCCTTAGTCTTGACCACCTGCCAAGCTACCGTGATTGGTCTGGCTTGTCTAGAAGGTTCCCCAATTCCACTAAACTAGGGCGGCCTCCTAAACTTCTGTCAGAGTTTAGAAATCCATTTTAACAACAGTACTTCAAAGTAAACAAAGAAGTGATCAGACCAGGGACACAAAGAAACACTGGACTTGGCAGTGTTGATATTGTGAATAGCTACTGTGAGAAACCTGAAGGTGTCTCCCCAATAATCCCAGAGAGTAGATCAACCAGGTGGCCAGGACACGGCCAATGCTATTGGATCCAGTTCCTGGGGGTGGACTAGTGAGAGAGGATCACCTGGATGGGGGGTCCTTAGGGAGTGGAAGTGGGACACTGACGGGTGAGACAGAGTATCCCCCTTCCTCCGACAACTATTCCCCAACCTACCATGTGGAATACACAAGCACTTTAGCCCTCCCCCATTTATCAACGCGAACACAACCACATATTATGAAGGACGACGGACTAACACTCAAGCTATTTACCTGACATGTCCCAAAACCAGGGCCAGGCAAAGTCAGGCAATTGACCAGAACCACACACACCTGACAGCCCTTTTTCCCTTCCGCAGAGGGATATAAGATGGAGCACAAGAGCACAAGACAAGCAAGGCAGACCATACTTCCAGGGTGCTAACTCAGCACGGCAGTTCAAAGCAGGATAAAGACACCGCGTGCCGAGAGGGTGACAAGAAAAGAAGCGGCCTTGCCCTTTCCGACCAAGGCCCATGAAACTTCTGCAGAAGGAATCGTAAGACTGCAAACAATAGCCAGCATATGTTACAGCAGATGTCAATGGTACACAAGTGCCTCCTCCACTGATAACCAAGCCGGGGAGAGACGCTTGTCTCCATGGTACCAACCTTGACTCCAACCAGAAAGAAAGCCAAGAGGCTGAACACAGCTGGTGAGTCGAGGGGAGAGGTGATAAGAAACAGAACTGTGCTGAACGAAAAGTAGCAAACGGCTAATTGAACTTTGAAAGTATAATTTGCGATTGATGTGAAAGGGGGAAAATCAGCCACAGAGGAGTCTGGCACCACGTTGGTGCTCACTCAGGAAACTCTGGCCGATTACCCAATTATTGAAACTATCGAAACCAGAAGGCCTTGGGAAAGGCGAGAAGAGGGGTCAAACGGGTCATACAGAGGTCTTGTAAAATGCTCTGTACAGTCAAAGGTTTTTGACCGACAGATGATTGTGAAGCTAAGGGAAGTGAATCCTGCATTGTAAGACTTGAATGTGTGATTGACAGACTGGCAAACGTAACCCCAAACAAGGGACTGACGATAAGGTATGATTGACAGATTGGCAAATGTGAACCCAAACGAGAGATGGCGATAAAGAGAGGACAAAGTCTAAAAGTCCCGAAATACAGTGTGTTGACAAGAGTGAACGCTACCGAGGGATGTCCACAGTGAACAGTTTAAAAAGACATTAAGATTTGTGAATGTCAGAAAGAAAATTGTGCTGAAAGCCATAGTGAACCCGGCAGAGGGAGGATGAACATTGAGAAGGGTCCGAGCCTAGAAGAGGGCGACTCAGGGGTGGAAAAGGACATCACCCAACATATATGTGAAAAGGAACTCTCTCTTCGTTATTTGAATACATCAGAGCCACGACGGCAAGAGACTTTTTGATAGGAAAACAAATGTAACCACCGAATGGACTGATCGCTGAAAGCGGAACTGTTCGCTTGTGCTGGGAAAGCTCGAGCATGTGCTGTGCTCCAATGTCCCACCTTGTCCCGTGCTGAAAACGTGGGGAAGGGGGTCCTCAAGTACTGCATCCTGACTTATTTGTGAACATTTTGTTCTTTCTTAAGAACATTATCCCACACTTATTTTTGTATTTAGCGTAAGGATTGGCAATATGTTTTTCTTAGTATAGGCCCTTTTATTTGACACGCCACTAGGACTGCCTTATTGTTATTTGATGGTCGAAGCTTGCTCCCATCTTAGATTTAGGTTTAGATTAGGCATTTTTCCAACCTACCTTTGCAGTTTAATAAACACCCTTGAACTGTGATCACTTGCATCTGTCTTTACTGTTGCCATGATGAATTCCTTATGTATGGTGTCAGAGTGGGATATGACTCAATTGAAACAAATTGGGGAACCATACAGTTTCAAAAACTTAGTCAAAGAGCCTCTAACACTTCCACTGCCACCTAGGAATCAATAGGATTTGATATCTGCAGTAGTAGAGAAGCTATTATCCCTCCTAACAAAAGAGGAATTATTCCTACAGACTTGGTCCTGATACCTCCTCTGGGGTGTTACATATGATTGGCCCCAAAATCTGGCCTATCGTAGAAGTTCGGGATAGATGACTTAGCAGGCAGTATTGATCCTGGCTTGTGGGGAGATGTGAAGGTTCTCTTACAGAATCATGGTGAGATCCCTTTTGAGGTACGTCGAGGAGATCAAATTGCCATGGGCATTTTAGAAAGGCTTTTATTCCCTCAGTTTAAATAAAGTGAACCAGATAAAGCAGACAAAGGCAACTTAGGCATTGGGGAAGCTGATAAATCTTGTAATATTGAAGAGGAAAAGGGAGAAGAGCTCACCATATATCCCGACCTAGCCTTTGCCAGGAAAATGAGCCAGCTCTCGCTGAAGCTTTTCTACAAGCAATCCCAGAAGGAGACGGTTTAGAAAAGGGAAGTCCATTTTTATCTTAATACACGGATTGCTTTATAGAAGGGAGACATCCACGGAAAGTCTAGTAAAAGAACAATTGTTAATTCCCAAGAGCCACCGTAAGGTTGCACTGGAGATTGTGCATTCTCGCACAACCAGGGGGCATTTAGGACAATCTAAAACCCAGGCACATATTAGTAGGAAATTGTACTGGCCAGGTATCCACACGGATATCAAAACATTCATCCAAACATGCGAAATCTGTCAAATGACCAGTACCCACATCCCATTACTTGCCCCGATAAACCCATTACCAATCATAGAAATCCCCTTTTTGAGAATTGTCATGGACATAATTGGTCCCCTAGAAACATCTCAATTAGGCAATAAGTATGTCCTTGTTATTGTGGATTATGCAACTAGATATCCAGAGGCCTACCCGATGCGAAAAAATACCACACAGCAGATCCTCAAACATCTACTACCATGTTCCTTGAGAGTTGGTTTTCCCAAGGAAATACTGACAGACCAGGGTTCAAATTTTATGAGTAAGCTTATGGCCGATGTCAAAGAGCTTTGCCACATTACCACTCTATGAACTTCAGTGTACCATCCCAAACCAATGGCATGGTAGAAAGATTCAATTAGACCCTAAAACTGATTTTACAGAAATTGGTAGACAAGGATGGTAAAGACTGGGATCGAATTATCCCATGGGCACTATTTGCAGTGAGGAAAACCCCCATAGCTTCCACTGGGTTCTCTGCCTTTGAATTACTCTATGGTAGGGAGCCCAGAAATGTCTTAGACGTGCTCAGGGAGACCTGGGAAGAACGTGAGGAGGCTACCATTCCCATCTCGCAAACCGCCAAATTGGTCCGAGACTTGGTTTCTACAAACATGGACAAGGCCCAGAGCCAACAGTAAGCCACATATGGCAAAAAGTGAACCAGGGGTCATTTTCCATAGGACAGAAAGTACTAGTACTCTAACCCACATCAGAAAACAAACTTGTCTCCAAGTGACACAGACCTTATGAAATTATAGAGAGAACGGCAACCTGTACTTACAAAGTAGCCAAACTGGACAGAAAACATAAAATCCATCTATATCACAAAAAATCTCTTAAATGAGTGGAAAGAGAACCCATCAGCCACCCATGCCAAAGTACTACCCTGTCTGGTTCCTGCAAGAGATAGATAACTTTGAATTAATCCCTCCCGAGGTATCTATTCAACAACAAGAAGATGTATAAGATGTGGTAGACTCATTTCCCGATGTATTCTCAGAAAAGCCCAGAAGCGTAAAAGGCACATATACTATATTAGAACACCTAAAGATAAAGTGGTTCATCTAAAGCCATGTCGACTCCTAGAAGCCTGTAAGCAGATAGTGATTGGGGAAGTTAACAAAATGTCAAAAGCCAGTATTATTGAACCATCTTTAAGCCCATGGTCCTCTCCTATCGTATTGGTCACTAAACCTGACCGTTCCTGGAGATTCTGTATAGATGTCCGTCAAGTTAATGCCATCTCGGACTTCGATGCATATCCAATGTCCTGCATCGATGACCTAATTGATAAACTCGGAGCAGCCACATTTCTATCTACTCTAGATTTAACCAAACAGAACTTGCAAGTCCCATACACGGGCCAGATAAGGAACAAACCGCATTCTCAATGCCTCTATAAGACTATTTCAATTTAAAGTCCTGCCTTTTGGCTTACATGGTACGCCAGCCACCTTCCAACACCTCATGGATCATATTTAACAACCCCACTCTGATTTCTTTGGAGCTTACATTGCCGATATCGTCATTTATAGTAAGGCCTGGGAGGACCATCTCTTCCATCTTTCTAACATCATGAAAATCCTCAGAATAGCTGGACTAACTGAAAACCCAGCTAAGTGACGATTGGCCCAATCAGCCGTGAAATACCTAGGCTTCTTTGTAGGGAATGGGAATGTACAGCCCCAACATGAGAAGGTAAAAGCTGTCTTAGCTACACCAACACCTAAGGCCAAAAGAGATCTTAAAGCTTTTCTCGGATGAATAGGACATTACTGTAGGTTTATCCCCAACTTTTCAGATAAAACAGCCTGGTTAACAGATAAACTTACAAATGCAGAGCCCCAGAAACTTCAGTTCAACGAAGAGAATGAGATATGCTACAACACCCTGAATCAAACTCTGTGCCAACCCCGATCCTAAAGGTAATTCAATTTTCTAAAGAGTTCATCTTACAAAATGGATGCCTCCCTTACAGGATTAGGAGCAGTCCGATCCCATGTTTGTGATGGATTAGAACATCCCATACTATTCACCAGCCACAGACTGTTCCCACGGGAAAAAAATCATTCGGTGCTAAAGCTAGAGGCCCTGGACATCAAATGGGCCATAATCCATTTTAGATACTACCTCTAAGGACGAAAATGTACACTTGTTACAGATCACTCACCCCTAGTTTGAATTAGCCAATGTAAATAGTGTCACCCTCGGGTCATGTGATGGTTTCTAGACCCACAACCCTATTGTTTCACAGTGGAACATCAAAAAGGAAAAGACCAGGGAAATGTAGATTTTCTTTCCCGGTTCCCCTTTGAAACAAATGTGGTTACATTGCATGGAGGAAGGGTATGTGAGAAACCTGAAGGTGTCTCCCTGACTAGTCCCGGGGGTCTGTCATCCAGGTGGCCAGGACACAGCCATCGCTATTGGATCCAGTTCCTGGGGGTGGACCAGTGAGGGAGGATCACCTGGATGGGGGTCCTCGGGGAGTGGAAGTGGGACACCGACGGGTGAGACACAGTGTCCCCCTTCTTCTGACAACTTTTCCCCTACCTAACATGTAGGATACACAAGCACTTTACCCCCCCTTTTCTGACACGAACATTTGTGCATAGTACGAAGGACGATGGACTAACACTCGAGCTATTTACCTGACATGTCCCACAACCAGGGTCAGGCAAAGTCAGGCAATTGATCAGAACCACACACACCTGACGCCCCTTTCCCTTCCTCACAGGGATAAAAGGTGGAGCACAAGAGCACAAGACGAGCAAGGCAGACCACACGTCAAGGGAGCAAACTCGGCACGGCAGTTCGAGAGGAGGATAAAGACGGCGCATGCCGAGTGGGTGACAAGAAAGGAAGCGATCTTGCCCTTTCCAACCAAGGCCCGTGAAACCTCTGCAGAAGAATCGTAAGACCGCAAACAATAGCCAGCATGTGTTGCAGCAAATGTCAACGGCACACAAGTCCCTCCTCCACTGATAACCAAGCCAGTCAGAGACGCTTGTCTCCGTGGTACCAACCTTGACTCCAACGAAAAGAAAGCCAAGCGGTTCATCACAGCTGGTGAGTCGAGGGGAGAGTCGATAAGAAGCAGAACTGTGTTAAACGAAAAGTAGCAAACGGCTAATTGAACTTTGAAAGTATAATTTGCGATTGATGTGAAAGGGGGAAAACCAGCAACAGAGGGGTCCAGCACCACATGGGTGCTCACTCAGGAAACTCTGGCCAATTACCTAATTATTAAAATTACCGAAACCAGAAGGCCTTGGGAAAGGCGAGAAGGGGGTCAAACAGGTCATACAGAGGTCTTGTAAAATCCTCTGTGCAGTCGAAAGTTTTTGATCAACAGATGATTTAGAAGCTAAGGGAAGTGAATCCTGTATTGTACGACTTGAATGTGCGATTGACAGATTGGCAAACGTGAACCTGAACAAGGGATGCCAATAAGGTGCGATTGACAGATTGGCAAAAGTGAACCCGAACGAAGGATGCCAATAAAGAGCGGATAAAGTCTAAAAGTCCAGAAATACAGTGTGTTCACAAGAGTGAACGCTGTCGAGGGATGTCCACAGTGAACTGTTGAAAAAGTCACCCTTACCGGTGCCGATGCCGGTAATCCCTTACCTGCGTATTCCAAGGTCCCTTTGCGGGTCCTCCCGTACCTTCTGCTTTTAGCAGGAGTTAAGTACGGGACCCCCAAAGGTACTTCGGAGGTAATTACGGTATCGTAATTTACGGTGCCGTAATTACATCCTTCCCCATTCCCATTGAGCCCTATGGGGCAGAAATGGGAATGGGGAAGGGCAAAAGGTGAATGGGGAATTACCAGTCCCTCCAAACCTGGAATGGACCGGTAATCACTCCATTCACCATGCCGGATTTGGGACAGTTTCGGAGGCAACCATGGAGCTAATTTCTCCATGGTTAGCTCCAAACCCGGAATGAGGCCCATTAAGATTTGAGTATGTCAGAAAGAAAATTGTGTTGAAAGCCATAGTGAACCCGGTGGAGGGAAGCTGAAATTGATATGGGTCCGAGCCTAGAAGAGGGCGACTCAGGGGGGGAAAAGGTCATCACCCAATGTATATGTGAAAAAGAACTCTTTGTTCATTATTTGAATACATCAGGCCCACAGCGGCAAGAGACTTTTTGATAGAAAACAGACTTAACCACTGAATGCCTTGATTGCAGAAAGCAGAACTGTTAGCTCGTGCTGGGAAAGCTCAAGCGTGTGCTGTGCTCCAATGTCCCACCTTGTTCCGTGCTGAAAACTTGGGGAAGGGAGACCTCAAGTACAGCATCCTGACTTATTTGTGAACACTTTGTTATTTCCTAAGAACATTATCCCACACTTCTTTTTGCATTTAGCGTAAGGATTGGCAATAGGTTTTTCTTAGTATAGGCCCTTTTATTTGACACAACGCCAGTAGGACTGCCTTAGTATTATTTGATGGTCGAAGCTTGCTCCCATCTTAGATTTAGGTTTAGATTATGCGTTTTTCCAACCTACCTTTGCAGTTTAATAAACACCATTGAACTGTGATTACTTGTGTCTGGCTTTACTGTTGCCACCACAAGTTGCTTCCACTACCCAGTCGAGTGTGTGACCCTTTATATGTGCAGCCTCATCAATCAGATGGGAAAAGCCAAAACTAGTAAATGTTTCCCCCAGACCTTTGGCTGTCTGGTCAATGTTATGACGCAGCCATATGTTTAAATCCCCCATCACAATGAACATCGTGGTAGACTTTAACATAGGAAGCAAGACATTACCCAATTGGGCAATGAAGTCTGGCATTCATATAGGTGGTCAACTACCATGAGCTGCAAAGATCCTCTTTTTAGGGGCTGTGTGGGTGAGGATCGTGGAACACAAAACCTAAAGAATCCCACAGAACAGCTTCCTTCCCTTTCTGCTAAGAGTGAGTTATCCTAGATGCATGCAACCCCAGTCATGTTCACCCCTTAACCAAAAAAAAGCGAATAACGATGTAATTACCAAAAATACACATTTTAATATTTGTCAAAACACTTTACACATTACAATATATCTCTCTAAAAAAATACACAACAATATGTTCAAAACACACACTGGAACTCATATCAGTGTGTGTGCATATTCTACAAATGGCAAACAAGCAAACATTTCAGATCCTTTTGTGTGCCTTACTAGAGGGTGTGTCTCTATTTAGCCCTCTACTATTATTAATGATATCCTTCTTGGTTCATACGGGAAAAAGAAACTGTACCAACACTTAAAGAATGTGTTTCTAGAACCAACATGAATCTCAAAAATAAACACAGGAATAAATCCCCATTGTATATCCTGTCGGTGCTGTTATCAGGGCACTTAATTTTTGTTATATACTGGTTCTCACATATATCTTCACGTGCCAATTGCCATAGTTTCAATATTTCTAAAAAACAAACAAACATTTCATCTTAAAAACATGGTTTTCAATTTTTTACACAAGTCATGCATAGCATCTTTTTCAACTTCATCTCCATTTCTAATGTAAGCAGAAGGATTTGGTCATTCGTGGTCTTATTACAGCCCACTACTACGTAGTTTTTCAACATTTTACATATTCTGATTCCGTACAATGTCCTGATTTCGTACAATTTTTCAACATTTTACACGTCCTGATTTCGCATTGACAATTCTGCTTCAATAGGAAACACCCAATTTCTACCAACACTGTGTCTTTTTCCTATTCATTTACAATTTGTAACCACAGACTTGAAAGCACCCCTATCATCTCTCAAGGCCTTATTAGGGACTGTGTAGTACTTGCTGTCCCAATTATATTGCCTTCCACGTTTTCAAATCAATCCTACAAGGAAGAGGAAATCATCCCCATCATTCATTTTAGATGGACCAACAAGAACAAGGCGTACCCTTACGTGAATGCTTACCTCTTGCTGATTCTCCAGAGATAAACCAACGTCGCACTGGTAACAATTCCGTACTAGCTATACGGTTCCACCCTTCACTCCTCTATTCCTCCAAGGAGGGGGCTACGCGGAGTCCCTATCCGCTGTCCACGATATTTTATACAGAAAGAAGTAAACGCCTGTATTACTGGGGACTATCGAGAAAAACACTGCACTTCTACGCCCTATTTTGCATTAGGCTTACCAAATGAAGTGTCTCCCCAGTGCCTCGCTTTTCAGAAGGACATGTGGAGTCTAAGACCTGACTGGATGTTACTGCCAGTATTGTTGCGCAATCTAATCAGACGAAAACAAGAGGGGAAATGAAATTTCTTCTCCATGGGCAAACCGAGGATATTTGTTCTTAGCGCATTCATCTTACCTTGCGAAAAGGCGTGCGTGCTTCCCGTCTTCTGTCCCTGCTATACGCTGTCACCTGGTGTGTCGAAGCGGCAGGACGATCATTATTTGTACTAAGCGATTTATAGCAAAGTGCCTCGATTCACGTGAGACACACGCTAATGCGTACATCATGTTATCACGTGATCGGCAGCCATCTTAGTGTGGGTATCATGTCCACCATCTTGGAGCGGTATTTATACTTTGGTCAATACTCCACTGCAACTGACAATGGCCCGTAAACAAGAGATCGTATGTCCCAGTCAAATATGCAATATGCTGGGTCGCGCATCATAATGATCTGATGTTTCCGTGTGTTCTATTATATGGGAGGCGGTCATCTCTCTCTATTTATAGCGTGCCTGTCTCCAATAAAGCAAGCCTGTGCTCAATAGGACGTTCCACTAGGATGATTTTTTATCTATATGTAATAAGATGTCAGGCACCATGTGCACTGTCAATACACACATATGTGGATTACTTCAGTGTCATATTTAGTCATGATCATATCATATCTCGTGACATGATGTAATTTAACCCACTATTTTTTGTAATGGATGAATAGAGACCATTCAATTGAAATGTTCAAACCGTTCCTTGCGGTATCCAAAGAATAGATCCATTTTTGTTCGGCTTGTCTCAGTTTTAAGTCTCTGTTCCCTCCTCTTGGTTGGGGACGTATCAGCTCAATAATGAACCAGCGGATGTCATCCACACCATGGTGAGCACCCTTAAAGTGTGCCACCAGGGTTTTCTCTGGTACCTGATTCTTCACACAGGATCTGTGCTCACAGATTCTCTGCCGAATTGGTCTCTTGGTTTTGCTGATGTACAGCAAACCGCACGGACACCTTATACCATACACCACCCATTTTAGAGTTGCAGTTGGTGAAGTTTCTTAGTTCCCACTTTCTACCTTTCAACTCTACATATTCCATGTTTGATGTTAATTTACAAACCGAACATCTGCCACACGTGTAATGACCCACCACCGGTGGCAAATTCCACAATGTCGGTTGGGGGCTTGAATGCCCATCCATGGGGGTTCTATAGGTATGTACCAATTTGTCTCTCAGATTAGGCATCCGGCAGAAGGCAAACCGTGGTTTATTGATGGAAAAGTCGTCGGTGTTAATGATGCTCCAGTGCTTCAGTATACACCTCCGTAAGTCGTTGCTAATAGGTGAAAATGTGGAGACAAAAGTAATCTTGTCTTCTGCAACTCGAGGTTGTGGTACAAGACAGTCCTGTCTTTGAGTATTTTTGGCTCTTTTTAATGACCTCCTTACGATGTACGATGGATAACCTCTCGCTTTTAGTCTGGCGGACAAATCTTTGTTATTTGTGTCAAAATCCTCTCTATGGGTGCAGTTTCTTCTAACACATAGAAACTGTCCAAACGGTAGATTTTGACGCAAGTATTGTGGATGGAAACTCTCAAAAAGTAACAGAGTATTTTTATCTGTAGCTTTTCTGAACAGAGTTGTACCAAACTTGTTGTTTGCATCTTTATAAATCTCAAGGTCTAAAAATGAGATTTTCTCTTTATTTGAACTAATAGTGCATTTTGATACAATGTTCTTGGTCATTGACCCAGGCAAGAAATGAATCGAGCTCTACTGAGTTCCCTCCCCACAGCATGAACACATCATCGATGTAACGTGCCCAAACTTTCATCAAGTGTTTGTATGGGTTGTGCTCAGCATAGACTGATCGTATCTCAAGGTCATCCATAAAATGATTTGCAAGATCTGGTGCGAAACTTGAGCCCATGCTTCTACCGTGTTGCTGTAAGTAAAATGTGCTCTGTTCAATGAAAAAATTGTTGGTGAGGGCCAGTCTGATGCATTCCAGAATAAAGGATGTTGGAACTGTCCTGTCCTCCCTCTTTTCTAGGTACTTTCCCATAATGGTGACACATTTCATCTGCGGGATGCTTGTATATAGCGCCTCAACGTCTAAAGTGACTAAAATGTCATCGGCTCCCACAGCTATAGTGTCTAGTACCTTGATCATTTGTGTCGTATCTTGAATGTACGAACGCATCGTTTTCACAACCGGCCTTAGAAAGAATTCAGTATATACTGATAAAGGCTCTAAAATTGAGCCAATGGCTGCCACAATAGGGCGACCAGGGGGATCCTCTCGATGTTTATGAATCTTAGGTAGGCAGTAAAAGGCAGGTTTGACCGGATGTTGCTGTGTCAAAAAAGCTTTTTCATCAATGTCTATCCACCCCTCACTTTCTGCATGGTTCATGAGGCTCTCAATTTCCTCCCAGATTCTTGGAGTAGGATCACAAGGCAAAGGTTTATAAAAAGTCACTCTTTTAAGTTGTTTCTTAACTTCTGCTCGGTATTTCTCCATGCCCCACAAAACCACCCCTCCACCCTTATCTGCTGGTTTAATCACAAACATTTTATTGTCTGCTAGATCTTTCTTAGCTGTTCTTTCTTCTTTAGACAAATTGTCTTCATGTATTTTCTTTGTCTTAATAAGTGTTTTCATCTCCCTAATGATTTTGTTTTCAAAGCTGATGATTTCCGAAGAAACCATTGAGGTTAATGGGGTGAACGTGGAGGGTGGTTTAAACCCTAAGACATTCCTGTCCCGGGGTCTCTGATTATCATGGTCTTTGAAAAAGTACCTCAAACGAATTGTACGGAAGAAGTTCCGCATTTCTACTTCAGTAGGTAGAGGTCAGCTTTATTCACTTGTACAAAGGATATACCTTTACTTAAGACACGGATTTCTGCGGGTGTCAGAATATGATGACTCAAATTGAAAATCGGAATCACCATATCGGCGGTCCCGGTTGCCACTGACGCGTTCGCATCCCGTGATTGCCCGGTTGGCGGTTCCTCCCTCGTCTGCCTCGATTCTGAAAAGGACCTCTCTGCGGATTCCCTGTGTTTGCCGGGCCTGTACTTGAACCACCATCACTGCTGTTTGATGAATCCGAAAAGGTGACAAATTTCCTAAAGGGACGTCTGTTGTTAGAGCCCTTGTTCTGGCCTTGGTTCATGTTACTTTGCGTGAAAAAGCCTGGGACTAGATAAGGATATGTAACCTCTTCCTTGTAGTTTTGAACATCTTTTTTAAATTTCCACAGCTTTTTGTCCATAGTGAAGGTCTTAAATTTCCCCATGTCCTCTTCTATTTTTTCTAATAGTTCTTTGGCATTGGGTATTATAGACTCTTCCTGGATTTTTTTTCTCTAATTCTGCTAAATCCAGTTTCTGTTTTTTAGCTTCTTCGTCTGCTGTCGATATAACCAAGATAATCCAATCGAGGGAACATTTATTTCCTACACCGCTAAAGTTTGCCATAAATTTGGGGTTGTCTAAAAAGACTCAGGGTATATTCTTCACTTGAAGGCCCTCCGGGATAATCCCTGCCTTCAAATATTCCACCATTAACTGGCCGTGGCACTCAGTAGGTATACTTTTTTTACTTTTTGAGTCTAAAGGTCTAAATCATTGGTACTGGGCGGTGTGGGATCGGCTGTTGTCGCGGTGGGCTGTCCCAGAACCGACGGCAGATCAAAGTTTTGCTTAAACTGATCCTCCGAAAAGGAGACTATGTTTACATTTTCCATACTGACAAGCTAATTAGCTCTACCAACCAAAGGGTTGTCCTATATCATCAACTTAGAAATATTGAACCTATGGCAATCGGCACGTGAAGATATGCGTGAGAACCAGTATATAACAAAAATTAAGTGCCCTGATAACAGCACCGACAGGATATACAATGGGGATTTATTCCTGTGTTTATTTTTGAGATTCATGTTGGTTCTAGAAACACATTCTTTAAGTGTTGGCACAGTTTCTTTTTCCCGTATGAACCAAGAAGGGTATCATTAATAATAGTAGAGGGCTAAATAGAGACACACCCTCTAGTTAGGCACAAAAAAGGATTTGAAATGTTTGCTTGTTTGCCATTTGTAGAATATGTACACACACTGATATGAGTTCCAGTGTGTGTTTTGAACATATTATTGTGTGTTTTTTTAGAGAGATATATTGCAATGTGTAAAGTGTTTTGACAAATATTAAAATGTGTATTTTTAATAATTACATGGTTATTCGCCCTTTTTTGGTTAAGGGGTGAACATGACTATGGTTGCATGCATCTAGGATAACTCACTCTTAGCAGAAAGGGAAGGAAGCTGTTCTGTGGGATTCTTTAGAATTTGTATTCATATAGGTGGGCAATAAACTATAGCCAGAATAACTGTGGTAGTGCCTCTGTCCGTAACTTAAGGAACAGCGTCTCACAACCCACTAGTCCCAAAATATCTGTTTCCCAGACCTCTAGGCTTACTCAGTAAATAATTGCGACACCGCCTCGAGTCTGATTTCTCTATCCTTCCACAGGATACTATATCCTGTGGGGACGGCAAGACTCAGAACAGGTCCAGCGGCCTGATGAAGCCATGCTTCCTTCTCTCAACATGCTTCCGTACTTCCAAACCATTGCCACTGCTGGTTTCTATTCCAATGTCACCTACTTCCACTCTTTCCATCGTCTTTTCAAGTATCCAACATGACATACCTTCACGCTGCTTCCTTCCCTCCCGACCTTCATCTTCGCTCGCAACACTTGGAAACTGCCTTATAGTGGCAAAGTCCCTGCGCTCAGAACGTGAATCCTTTACGATCCCATAGATGAATCTCAGAAAGTGATGTATGGGAAATTTTGAAATAATCATAGCAGCTGCCATTGCTCTGAGCTACATATTTCAGCCTTGTTGGGCCTCTTCAGTGAGGTGCCGCCTGCTTCTTTAGGCCCAGCAAGAAAGTGACCCAAGTTTGGGCATTCTCCACCCCCCTTAGAGAAACTTATGCTAGACATCAAAACGTGATGGATGAAGCACTTTGAATTAATCGCAACCACAGGCATTGTTCAGAGCAGATTTGCATATGGCTTGTCCTCTTCTGTCCTGGCAATACATGAATAAAAAACGATGGTATGCAAGGTTACCCAGAGCAAAAATAGTGGTTACCACTAATTCAAAACCTTCCATCCATTACTTTTTGTTTTTTGTTTCTGTTTTCCTCAAGGAGATAGCCTATTCCAAGATGTAAGTCCCTGGCTCTCTGCAAAATCATCATGTTAGTGATATGGCCCAATTAGGCCAAAACGTGTCTGGGGTGCCTGTGATTCTGTGTAGATAGTGCACAGTCCAAGGGTAAAGGTGAGTTGATGGTGTCCTCCTACTTTCTTTAAAGCCATGTACTCTACCCTCCTTAAGTTTATTGAAATGGGAGGTGATGTCCCCTTTACCTGTGAGTCTTTAGAGCACCATAGCAGAGCCACAGGCTTGGCTGCAATTACTTGGAATCCTGTCACTGTTAGTTTTGATCTAATGCTCATTTCAATGTCAAACACCACACTGCCCACAATTGGCTGATCAATATGTATCTGCATACAAGTAAATAAAACTGAATTCAAAAAAATAAGCTGTTGTTTCCCTTTCCTTGGGGCCTCCTTGTTTGCCTTTATAACAAAAACATACACATTATGTGAGACTGCAGATTTGAATATCATCAGGCATAGAAGCAGACTGAATGCCTCAACAAATGACTAAAAGTAGGTCACATATCACATGCTTTTTTTAATTGTATTTATAAGTCCTTAAAGTAGTAGGAGAGAGTATGCATAGACCTCAAGTTGTCGCTAAGCCTAAGCTCTTCAGACAGTCTTGGAAGTGAAACAAACATTTTTATTTTTTATTTCATTGGGCATTTGTATGGTGCCTATACACAAGTGTTGTCAGGCATCACAAGACAAAAATGTGTGGTTGGCGGGGGGGACATAGGAGAAAAAAAAACAACAGTAACAGCCGTATTAGGCCTTGTGACATTCTTACCGAGCAAGTGCAAAGACAAAAAGTGCAGGGTAGGGTACAAAGGAGGGTACACAGGCAAAGGGACAGGGCTGGGAAGGGGGAAGTGTGAGAGGGGTAGAAGTGAAGGAGTGGTCGGCCTTAAGGAGTTGAGCCTGTGCTAAGGGGAGCCACTGAGGGCAAAGTGCCAGGGAAAGGGGGGAAAGGGAAACAAGTGCGATAGACAGGGGAGACCAGATCCAGGCTTCTCCGTGAAGGGTGCCCAAGGGCAAGTGCTGAAGGGGTTGCTTGGGGAGACTGGTCAACGGGGGTCCTGGCCCCAGTAAGACTAAGGGCCTCATTGCACGGTAGGCGGTGAGCCATGGCGCTATTAGCGCCATGGCTCATGCCGGTAAAATACCGGCACCGCCTTGGCGGAAAGGGGATTTACCGCCCCATCCCAAGGTTGGAGGGGCGGTAAATCCCCCTTCCGCCATTGCCCTTCCCCATTCCCATTTCTGCCCCATAGGGCTCTATGGGAATGGGGAAGGCGCTAATTACGGCACCGCAATTTTGCGGTGCCGTAATTAGCTCCGAGGTCCCTTAGCGGGTTGGTATTTAACGCCTGCAAAAAGCAGGCGTTAAAACTCCAACCCGCTAACGGACCTCGTAGTAAGGCGGCAGGGATTTACCGGTACCGGTAAATCCCTACCGCCTACCGTGTAATGAGGCCCTAAGACTCAGAAGGGACCAGTCGCAGTGCCAGAGGGACATTAGCAAGGGAGGGGGAGAAGGAAGGAGGTGGATAAAAGTAAAGTCTTGAGATGTTTCTGGAATTTGAGAAGCTCCGGCTCAAGTCTGAGGGGGGCAGGGAGGCCATTCCAGAGCGAGGCTCCTGATGAGGAAAGAGATCTACCTCCCACTCATTCCTCAGAGAAGTGTCTGACCTGCTGAGAGTCAGAGCTAGAGGATCGAAGAAGTCTAGCAGGAAGGTATTTAGGGAGGAAAAGCTGGATGTAGCGAGGTCCGAGGCCCCATACAGCCTTGTGGATGCTGCAAAGGGTCTTGAATTTGATTGTTGCGATCACCGGGAGCCAGTGGAGAGATTTTAGGGCTGGAGAGATGCAGACCCTGGGCCTGAGGCCAAGGATACGTTTTGCATTCCTATTCTGAATTAGTTGAAGAGGGTGAAGGGAGATCCCAGTGCTTTCCTCTTTCATGAATCTTCCAGTTTCTTTGATTCTTTTCAATCTGGTTTTCACCCTGGGAGGGGCACCGAGTCAATTCACCGAGTCAGTTCTTGTGTCCGTGATTGATGACCTCACTCGCCTGGTTGATCAGGTTGGTGTTGGGGCACTGATTTTATTAGATCTGTCAGCTGTTTTCGATACCTGGGCCTGCAGATTAGTGCACATGCTAACTATGACCTAATTAAGGTCAAGAAAATCTGCATAGCCAAACAACTAATACTGCAGGCACGTACGTTTGCCAGTGGAAATGCAGGTTACTCATTGCCTGGGGTTCTGCTGTTCTACAAACAATGCTTCGTGCCATCCTTATTATATGGACTCGAAGCACTGCTAAATGGTATATCAAGACTGGAATTAGATCTTACCTCCTTGGGGGCGGGGGGTAGGGCGAGTCGGGCGAGAGGTTGCCTTTATTTAAAGTCTTGTTCTAATCCAGAAATCTAATCCACTTGTTGGCTGCAGTGGGTAGGAACCTCAATTCAGAAAAAGTTCATACTGTAGCCAATTTTTTATCATTAAACAAGACATTGGGCCTTATAACGAGGTTGGAGATAGTCTTGCTGGTAAAACTGGCAAGGCTACCTCCAAATTCGCATCCCGGTCTGGCACCCGTAAATGGGTAATTACTGGGCTATTCTGGCCCAGCCAGATCCGGTAATTGCCCTTTCGTGGGTGCCGGGCCGGGTACATCCCCATTCCCATTGAGCCCCATAGGGCTCAATGGGAATGGGGACGTTGGATGCACCAACAGCATTTACTACGATGCTGGTGCATCCAACTTGCTATGCTTGCGGGTGCCGCACTGCCCGTCAGGTCAGACCTGGTGGACTGACAGGCACCCGCGAGCACAGCTCATAGTATGGCGGTACGGTAGCAACGGTGCCGGTAGCGCTACCGGCACCGTTGTTGCCTTACCGCCATACTTATAATGAGGCCCATTATATCATTAGATCAGTTGGTCCCCAAATTTTAGCTTAAATACTCCATACATTCATCTAAAGAAATCTTTTGAAAAAATATTTGACAGATCGGACTGGTGTAAGAATTATACCCACCTGGCCACTTTAAAGGGCTATGAGGCAGTGTCTCATGTGGTCCACCGGTGCCGTAAAACGCAACCCTATCTGTTGCTCTGCCCAGACCCGGCCATTAAGACCTTTATACTCAAACCTCCCACCAACCAGCTACCAGTGCATTCAAAAAGAGGTCCTGGTGGTTGAAGCTAGATCCTGTCGCATTTGTTCCCTTAGTGGCAAACTGGAAACAGCTAGGCACGTGCTCACCCAGTGTGTAAAGTTGGGCACATATATATGATTCATTTTGGGAGTCATGTGCACAGGTATGAGGCTATACTCTCAGACCCCTTTTGGGACAGGTGTCTGAATAATGACTCTCTTGCCCTACAAATTGCACTCTTACGAGTATGGCTTCATGTGGAATTCCTCCTAATTTAGAGAGGCACATTTGATTTAACTCTACACACAGCTTGCTCCTTTTGTGGGATAAGTTGATATAAACGGACTAATAGGAGCGAATGAAATAACGAATTGAGTTTGACCCCACGGTATGAATGAAAGAAAGAATGTAGATTAACATGATGAAATGTGAGGGTCTGGGCTATCCAATTCATGCCCGGTGTACACATAGGGCATCATTAGGAGTGTGGCGGCCGCGGAATGAACGGTGCTGGTAAGGGACCGACACCGTTCATTCCAGGCCACCACATTCTGAGGTCTGCAGTGGGTCCCGCTCTGCACGCCTGCCCAGAAAAGACATGCAGAGCGGGACCCGCTAGCCTCCTCTCCATTCCGATTGAGCCGTATGTGGACTCAAATGGGAATGGGGATGTACCGGGTCTGGGTCCCGCGAAAGGGAATAACGGGCCCTCCAATGTCAGAATGGCCCAGTGAGTCCCCTTTTGCGGGATCCGGACCCGAGTTTGGAGGTAGACATGCCACTAAAAGCGGCATGGCTACCTCCAAACTCGTAATGAGACTCATAGTTTGTGGATTAATTGCACTAACAATGACATTTATGGTTATGATACTTTTAAAGTTAGACCTACTGAATCCATGACAAATGAGACAGAGGGCTGCCTGTATTATGTCCTAATCATATAATATTCTAATGACTAACGTGTACATATTTCCATTTCTATGTAATTCTTATTCTTTGCTATCACACTACATTTTATAAAGGTCTGCACTTTTAATCTATTTTAACTGTATTTCAAAATTATCATCAAATTGTATGCTCGCCCAGTTGATGGACCTTATGGTATCTAATGGGAGAATGACGCAAACTGGAAATCTCCCAAGTACCCTCTTGGGAAGAATACAATGGAAAATACTCCTATAAACAACAGGATGTGAATGTAATTAAACGTTATGTAGCCAGTTATGCAGAGGACGATTTATACGTAGGAATAGACATGCATTTTAAATTTGTTTAAATTACTTATGTGGGATTGTAATATCTGCTAATTTGGGATTTAAAGGATATTAGCTGTTGATTGATTATTGTAGATGATTTAGATTGTACTGTTTGATGAAGTTTTGAATGTGTGTGTACATTTCTTAATTGAACTAAATCACAATAAATAATAATTATTATTATTATACCGTTGATCATCCGACCCTGATCACCCGGCTGCCCTCTGCGGGTCTATCAGGCCAGGTCCTGACTTGGTTCTCTGCCTTTCCGGTAGACCGTTCCCAGTCTGTTTTCCTTGCTCACTTCTGCTCTAGGTCTGTTTCCTTGTCCTGTGGTGTCCCACAGGGCTCTGCGCTATCTCCCACTTTGTTCAACATTTATATTCAACCACTTCTCTGCCTTATACATTCCCATGGCTTCTTGTGTTACTCCTACGCTGATGACACGCAGCTCAGGCTTCATCTGGATCTCACCAGGCCTGATACTGCTGCACAGCTTAAGGAGTGCCTTGAAGACCTGGGTTTATGGATGGCTGAGAACTGGCTGAAGCTGAATGGTGAAAATATGGAGGTCCTGGTTGTTGGCACCTCCAGCCCTCTGTCTTTCTGGACCCATGTCCCATGATTTCTGGCCCCCCATTCTCGGCCCTTTACCTTCCACTGTTTCCTTTGTTAATCGATCTGGGGGTTAAATTCTCCTCCTCTCTTTCTATGTGTGATCAGGTCACCTCCGTCTGTCAATCAGGCCATTTCAAACTTAAAATCCTATGAAAAGTCTTGCTCTTTATTCCTCTGAAATTCAGGCACCCATGGTAGCCGCCCTCGTGCTTAGCAATATCGATTATTGCAATGCACTCCATCTGGCTCAACCTGCTTATCTTTTGCGCCATCTGCAGCTCCTTCAGAATGCAATGGTCAGGTCAGTACCCCACCCTCCTTTTGGCGCACATATGTCACCCCTTCTCCGCCAGCTTCTCTGGCTTCCGGCCGAGAAACAGGTTCTTTTAGGTCACTCTGTATTGTGCACAGAGCTTTTTATTAATGTGGCGCTGAATACTTGCAAACTAAATTCCTTCCTTATGTTCCCCGGAGATCCATTTGTTCTCAATCAGCCTTCTTGATCCAAGTCCCTCGGGTCAGACTCTCTCGGATGGTTGGCCGTGCCTTTTCTGTGGCAGTGGCTAAGGCCTGGAATTCACTCCCTCTGTCCCTGTACGCTAGCTCTAACCATCTCCCATTCCGCAAGGCTCTGAAGACCTTTCTGGTTTGAACTTAGCCTGCTGTATCCTGTTTGATCTTCCTGTTTGGTGAGCGCCATGATGCCAGTGGGTGAAAGTGCACTATATAAATTCATATAACATAACATAATATAACAGGGAGGAAAGAGGCAGGTTGAGGAAGAGGCTGTTGCAGTAGTCTAGCCTAGAAAGAACCAGAGCTCTGGCGACATTGAGCTTCTTGGGGAAGGTGAGAAAAGGGAGAATGCCTCTGAGGGGGTGGAGCTGGAAGTGGGACTTCTTGGCAAGGTCTGTGATGTGCGGAGAGAAGGAGAGTGAGGAGTCGAAGATTACCCCAAGGTTTTTTGTCTCATAAGAGGGTGAGGGGAGGGGGCCCAAGGAGGGGGGGCCAGAAAGTGGGTGGAAAACAGAGAGCAGGCGTCCCAATGAGAAGGATCTCTGTCATACTAGCATTAAGGCAGTGATCATTAACAGAGCACCACGCTTGGATAGCAGTCAGGCAGTTGATAATGAGAGAGGAAGGCGATGAGGTAGAGGAAGGAAGTTTAAAGGAGAGCTGTGTTTCATCAGCATAGCACTTTGCATTTCACTTTGCAACATCACTTTGCATTTCAGTACTTGTAGTACAACATTAATAAAGGGGAAAATAACACTCCAAGCACAATACCTTCCATCCACCCTTGTCTTGTCACAGTCTATATTAAAGGAAGAAGGCTCTCTGCCTTCCCAGATGGATACCAACAGCGTTTTCTAAATTGTCCAGCATTTTCCCTTGCTCCCTAAGGTGAGTATTGTTGCAGAAAACAGACATGGAACTTGAATCTCGGATTAGGTTAATTCAGTCAATCCTTAATAGCAGTACTATTAAACAAAAAAACAAACATCACACCACCCCAAGCGATCTAGGGCTCTGTTACATCTTCCCTTTGTCCTCAACTGTTATACGTTTTCAGTACAGTGGGCCTCATTACGAGTTGGCGGTCTGGGGAAAAAAGTGGAGGTTATTCCATTTACCTCAATTTTTCCTGCATTGGCGGTATTTTGGTAACTCCTCCACTTTGACTCCTAAAAGCAGCAGTATTACCATCTGGTAAATTCCACCTGAGGTAAAACAGCCAGAATCCCCAATATAGTCCTATGGACTCCATAAAATGGGGATTTACACCACCAAACCACCACATGTAATCAGGCGGTAAAACCTCTAGCGGTAATACCGCTGGACCAAGTGGCGGTAACGGTAATACCAGGCCACCGGTGGCTTAAAGAAAGACTCTCTTTGGTACTATGTGTTTGCAGTTATGATGGAGCGATGAAACCTGGCAACTAATGCTGCATTTTCGGACACTTTTATTATTCTGCTGGCTTAGTTCAGCTCTTTAGAAATGTGCTTACACTGCCAAAGGTATACCCATGTTCCCCAGCAAAGGTTATTTCAAACAAATGATGATAAAGAATATGTGTCTTAATTTCATTAAGCGTTCATATCTGGGCTAGTTATCTCTTATCACGTGAAGACTGTGGAAATGACCTTGGGGAGCCAGGATGTGATCATTTGGAGGACAATGGGGCTCATTACCAGTTTGGTGGTATCTCGGCGGTAATATCAGTGAGACGCCACCAAATAGTATTATCGTTACTGCCACTTGGTCTGGCGGTATTCACACTAGAGGTATTACCTCCAGCGGCAATACCGCTGGATTACAAGTGGTGGTTTGCTGGTGGCAGTCGTGGCCAGTTCCAGGCGCATAGAATCAAGGTAAAATGGGGTCAGGTAGTTCAGTCGCGGACACTAACCCTCACCAAACTCCCCTCCCTCACCTTCCTTCAACATGGGCTATTGCAGGCTGGGAGCATCAAATCCTTGCCCCAAAAACACCCTATGCAGGCCACAAATTCACCATAAAACTACAAGTTGCACAGTTGCAGACCCTTTACGGAACAGATTTTGTTTTTGCTGCCCCTTCGGGGTTTGAGTTAAGGTTAAGAAATGGGTCTCGCTGTTGTGGATGACTTTGAAAGGATACTGTGCGTCCAGCTCCTCCCTTGCCTCATCCCTGCATGTCAATCAAAGGAAATCATCATGATTCCTCGGCGCTCTCCCCATTTTGTCTGGCTCAGATATAGTGCAAAATGTAAGGAACTGCATCTGGGTGGGCGCCTCTTTTCTGAATGAGGACAGAAAGGTCACACTGCTCAGAATCTTGATTGAGCACTGCTACTGAACTGGTTTGGAGAACTCCGTTCAGCAAAGACTCCAGCTTGGCCTTCCATCTTCTGGCAGCGCACAACGAACAGCGCTGCCCCTCCTCTGATGCAACCATGAGATTCACGAGAAAGGTGAGAACAAGCTTTAAATGTGTGCACATGGACGACATTTGGGGGTGGCTATGGGTACCCGCTGCTACCCCTCGCAATCCCTCTAGGGCCCCTTGCCTACTGGCACTCACGCTTAGATGTCCAAGGAGGTGATGGGGGGGGTTAATGCAAAAAAAAAAACATTGTTAGCTTAAAATAACTCACTTTGGTTTAAGTGTGCTTGCTCCAATTCACATTTTGATAATTATCGCTGCTTGTACAGTGGGAGTCACTGCCATAAGTGATTTCTGAAGAATTGGACGCTTTTCCTATTTGCATAAGGAAACTACATATTTTCCACAATTGCACTTGCCATGGGATTCTCAGATGCATTATTGTGGGCTTGCCACTTTTCCTATGTATGCATGTTTGGTATATGTGCACATACAGCATATCTTTGTTTTCAGCTTACGTCTGATGGTGTATTTCTTACATGTGACACTTAATTAAAAAAATGATTTCTAGGTACTTTTGTACATTTAGGAAATCCATGTGTTTGTGCTTTATGTAGGAATGGCTCCCAGTGGGCATAGCTCTGTGAATCAAGAGTTGACCCCTAGTTATTGTGTTCCTCCTGTAGCCTTAACTGTGCCATACTGGTTTTACCCAAAAGACTTCGATAAAGTTTTGTTTCATAGTTTCAGATTTATTTAAAATGTGCTTTTGTACTTCGGATACAGCTTTACTAAACACAAACAACTCTGTCTGTTCATGAAAGAATAAAATGCTAAAATCTTAGTACGTTGCTGTAAAATTAAAGATGGACTGGTAGGAGATTTGGTCTACTGAGTGTATTGGACACAATGAAAAAGGCACATGTCCCGGCTTCTCCTCTTGATTCAACGTGTGATCCAGGGCAAATCATGTAACTTCAAAGAACTTACATTTTCTTAACTTCTCAAGCTGCGATCAGCAAAAAAGTGATTCAGCTAAGTTTCCACTATAAAAAAAAAACAGCTGAATCCTTTATCAGACTTTGCCTGGCATAAAATGACAGTACTTGGGCGATTGAGTCTTCACTTTGCAATGATCACAGCATTTGAGTTTGTCCATACGATAACTAACCAGGATGTCTGAGCGATCACCAGGTATGAGATGGAACTAAAGGGTATGTGTGGTTATCATTTTGATAGTAGTGTTTGACATGTGAGGCAGTGCTCCCCGCCTATTCTGGTCTGTTGGAAGTGCCCCCTGCGTGTCATGACTGCACCCATTATATTTTTGCACAGCAGATAGTTAAATGTGTTTAAACACCAAACGAGCAGTCTGTCTGCATTAGTACTATTTCTTATGGTATGAATCAAACACTTATTGTTTTTTTTAAAAAGATTGCTATGATATGATAGGTCATAACCCTGAGGTTTCAATGCCACTCTCTGTAATGTCACCTAGGCAAACGGTCATGTGATGTTGCTTCCTGTGATGCCATTGAGTACATAATGTCACTTTCTCTACCCCTAGCATTTTTGTGAGTTAAAAACCCTGTTGATGCGCGTTGCATAAAACGAACGCTACAACGAACGTTACTTCGCCTGCAAAGCCTCTTTTGAGAGGGTCTGGGGAGGGCACATTTTGCAATAATCTGAAGGATTCTAAGGCATACACACAAGCGTGTTTCCTAGAGACTTAATTCCATTCAGTGATGCTAACAAGCATTGCAAAAATCCTGATACGAAATCTCTTGTTTATATGTTATGAGACAGGAGGCCATTACGAGTTGGGTGGTATTTTGGCGTTAAATCTGCCGGAATACTGACTAATGGGATTACTGTAACCACCAGATTACAAGTGACGGTGGTGGAGTAAATCCCCATTTGTTCAGAATCCAATGGCTCTATGGAGATTTTTTGGTGGAATTACCGTGGCAGTAATTCCGCAGCGGTAATTGATACAAAAATGGACAGAAAAGTCAGCGGATTTACCTCCAACATATCTGGAGGTGAATGCTCCAATTTTCCGGCCAACTCATAGTTGGGCGGTGCGGTAATGCAGCGGTATATGCTAATTCCGCTGCATTTAACCCGCACTCCCAACTCCTAATGACCCCCACAGCATTGGCATCCATGTCTCTGAATTCTTGCTGATATCGTATTCTAGCTTCACCCTCGTGGTAACGAAATGGTTAATATCCCGAATCTCTTCACTATACTTCAATACGGTTAATGGCTTCTGTGCTGGACAGACTGAAGCCAATAAACGGACAAAATGTATGCATTTCAGGGCACATTTGAGAAATGTAAATACTTAGGCAGGAGTACAAACTCGTAGTAACCTGGGGAATGCATCCTAGGAAATCCTCCTTTAGAGGGACCAAGCCAGACTTTTTGACAATATTTTCTTTAGTGAAAATGTGACCCATTTTCTGACTCTTCAAAGCCCGTGCCTAAATGTAAATGAAAACGCAGTCATATGTGAGCAGAGTGGCCTGGTGACTTAAAGCAACAGTGATAACACGTCTCCACCCTTGGCCTCCCATTTAAAGATAAATGCATTTTGGGAGATGTAGTCTTGATTAACTCCATTTTAAGACATCACTTTACCTGGCTGAGAAACTACTCACCACCTGTGACATGGCAGGACTTAAAACAAGGAACTGCAAGAGGGGACACACAGGAAACAGCCCGTCTCCTGCTTCCACCCTCTCTCTGGTAAAAGTTACCAATGCCTATTAGACTGCTGCCACCCACTATCCTATACTTCAGGAAGGAGGTGAAGGCCCTTCTCTTCCTAGAACATCTTGCCAATCACTGACTGCTCCACTGAACCCCTCTCCCCCTTCTCCCTCCCAGAGCTCCCCGTCTCCTCTGCTGCCCCCATTCCAGCTACCTCTGCTCCCCTATGGGTGCACAGGTGTGTGTTTCTTGAGACCGAAGAAGAGTGCAGGTGAAAAGGGAAAGTAAAGCCATGGGAGGCAGATCACGAGGGGCGTCAGCACTTACCACAGAGACCGGTGACCAGCAGGGAGAGCAACAGGTGAGCGCGAGGCATGGTGACGGGCGCGGGCAGCTACCAAGGCGACGAGAGAACTGGCAGGTGCTGATCCCGGGCAGTCAGGCCCGCCTGACTCAGGCATCAAGAGGAAGGAAGATGTGGACTTTCATCTTCTTATCACTGGCCCGCGATTGCGCTCCCAGAGAAGACTACAGTCCATCCCATGAGCTGTGGGGCAACCATGTCACGGGCATGGCAGGAGAGCCAATCACAGCCTTCCGTGGCAGCTGCACCTGCCATCGAGAGGCTGCCCCCTGTGCAGGCGACAGGGAGGTCTGAGCAGTGTACATACAGGAAACTCGGGCCCTGTCAGGGCGCAGAGAGGCGACTGCCCAGGTCAATGAGCTCACTGTCCAGGCAAAGGCACCACCCACCCAGACGGGGCAGTTTCCCAATAACGTAGCGCTCAGGCCGAAACAGTAGAATGCTCTCGCTCGCACCACAAAGCACACACATCATGCATCCCCGCCCCAACACTATGAAACCATTGACATATAAACAAAGGTGGGTTTAATAGTTTGGAGATCAAAGTAATACAAACATATAGCAGAGTAGGCAATATTGCAAGACGTACTGTCGTGTTATTACTGTTTCCTAATCTATTTTTCAATTAAAAGCATGGCAGCCATTAAAGGCCATATACATATGTTTTTTTTTAATTTTTATTTACTGACACTCCTCTCAACAATCAATTATAGAAACTGGAACTGTAAGTAAGACCCACCCACATGGAAAGAACACACGTTTCCTTAAATGGCAAACACCTTGCAGCAAAGAACATATGTTCAATGTCCACAAGTCATACTTGCTGTCTTTGTCGATAGGCCACTACAGACCAGTAACCCACGAGCGAGGATTCAAACAGTGTGCAATGCCAGCTGATTCACTTCTAGGGATTTCCAATCATACTGAGCTTCAAGTATATCCCCAGGGTCACACAATTTGGTTAAGTATTGAAGCCAAGATATGAACCCAGTCTGCAATTCAGACTCTTGATTGTGTCTTCCCAGATTTAGTTGGTACAAATACTTGTTAATATTTGGGTTTCAAAAACGAATATAATTCTGTTTTGTATAGATGACACAAATGGCAAAATGCACCAAACTGACAATTGCTCTAGTAACATGCTGAGCACACAGAGTCTGGTTGCAGCTTTGTTGTGCCTATCATAAATGGAATGCCACTTTTCATGCATCCACCCACTTTCTGATCACTCAGAATTTACAAGGGAGGTAATACTTTATTTCGGTTTTCACTATTTACAAAGAGAAATACAATTTAATACAGATTACAAAGATAACACCCTATTTAAAAGAAAATGCTAAAAAGATAAATGATATATTTATAACCATATAAAATGATGAAAATGAAATTAAAATGTGATTTCCAAGCGCTTAAAAGCGGCGACAATATTCGCATAGATCATTCACAACACACGAATCAGCGCATAACAGAACGAAATTCATTGCGTCCAGGACAGTTCTAATATTATTACAAATAAAATGTCTTTTAAGCCACTGGCACCTTAGATCTAATAATCTTGTGCAGATAAACAGAAAGTGCTGTAAATCCTCTATGGCACCACTACCACAAGTGCAGTGCTCAGATCTAAAGTGCCACGACATCACAAGTATTTTGGGGAGATGCCACTGACAACAGTTACTATCCATCATCCACTCACTGGCAGAGTCTACTGCAATCTACTCCTAATCGCTTCTCATTTCAAATGCCCTAATCAGAACCTATGAGAAATATTTAAAAGATGCTTGGCAGCTGTGTTGGCAAGCCTCTCTGCAATCCTGTATCCGTCTTCCCATCTGATGCTGATCTCGGATGTTGGCCTCTGCATTGGGAACACCCGATCCATTGCCATCAGAGCACCTGCTCTCCAGGAAACCTTCCCAAGGAATAGCAGTGTGCCCAGGTAGAGGGGATGTTTGTACACATAGGTAAATGGGTTCGCAGCATAGCCTCACAATCAGGTTAAAGGTGCGCCCACTTCTCAGTTTCACAAGGGACTCAAGATAAGGGGCATGTTTCGGTGGTGTCTACAACAATCTACCACTGGTCGCTTCTCATTTGAAATGTGCCAATGAGAACTATTTAAAAGATGTATGACAGCTGTGTCAGCAAGCCTCTGGGCAGCCCTGTATCTCTCTTTCGGCTAGACATGGAAAGTGAAAACAAACAATAGCATCGCCCAAGGTCTTCCAGTCTGATGTTGAGCTTGAATGTTGACCTCCGAGTGCTGGGAGCACCTGATCCATTGTTATCTAAGCTCCTTCCCAAGAAATGGCACTATGTCCATGTAGCCCGTGGCTCATATAAGACCCGGCTAGCATGGGGTACATGCTTGTCCCCTAAGGAAACCTAGAAATAAAGAAACATATACCAGGGTTGTGAATAAGATACTTTATCAAATGCAGTGTGTGTGTATTTGTGTTTTGGACTAGTCCATCCAACCCAAATTCGGGCTGGATGGAATGTTGAACAAAAAAGGAAAAGATAAATCAAAGGGACAGAACTCCCCTGGCCAAGAATGGGCTGGGCAGTAGAGAAAAGAATCTAAGAGGTTTGAAAATGAAAAAAAGAGAACAGCTGAGAGAGGAAAAGAGACGAAACAGGGGAAGGAGAGAAAAAAAGAAAAAGGAACGAAAGAAAAAGAAACAGCTCCCGCAGAGTGTGAGCCACAGCCTTGAGCGGCCCCCCCAAGGGCCTGAGGAAACGGTTGTGCTGGGATGCGTGTGCTGGGCAATCCAGCTACCTTACCATGGGCCCGGGATGTGTGCCAGGGGAAATTTGGTCACTCATGAGGCCATGATGGAAGTCGGCCCGCCTGGGGCCAGGTTGCATAGGCCGATGTGCCTTAAAGGGCCCGGGCATCATGTGCGCTGCTGCCCGGGCTGAAGATCTAAGGAGCTGCCCAGCCAGGCACCTGTAGGTGGGGCAGCCGAAACCAGGCAACCCAGCCATGCCCCGTGTCGGCACACCTCGTTGCCGATGAGGCAGGCCCTGCATAAATGTCCTTCTGTGCCACGCATGCCAGGCAGCCTGGGAGGTGAATAGCAAAGAAGTTTGCTTTGCCCAGGAAGGCGGAGCGGTGAAGAAGTCACACGCTGCCCCGTTAGGCAGCCGGGGTGAAGAGCGGTGAGCAGCAAAGTTCCAGTTTGCCCCGTCGGGGCAGTCTGGGTGCGGGTGAAGAACAGTCCTGGGCTGCCATGGCAGAAGTAGTATTGTTGATGCAGGGAGTGGAGGCATGCTGGCCCGAGCTCCTGAAAGAACCATGGCTCAGGCCCATGAGGCCGGAGGTGGTGCCACGTGTGCCGGGGTGAACATAGCGGTGTCCCATGGAAACAAGGAAGACGCCTAAAGATAAGAGCCCAATTCACAATTTCTGGTGCAGGAGCAGTACAAGCGGCTTGCGCAGTGAGGGTGCGTGCACCACACGTGCGCCAGCCCCTGCGCAAAACAGCATTTTTGCGCACCGCGTATTAATGGATTTCCCGAGCCATTACCAGTCAAGGCTGAGTGAATATCCAGCAGCGCCAGTTACACCCCCAACACCGCCCCTTGTGCAGGTAAAAGCCATTGCAATCCCCAATACGGCACAAAGGCCTGCGCTATCCGTGGCCCAGCATACAGCCCCCCCTACATCGTAATTGCATGAAAAATCTGCGCGTACCCCGCTTGCGCCAGCCAAATCGCATAAAAAGGGCCTAGCGTAACCTTGCAAAATGCATACCCCGCTCGCGCCAACCAAATCACTTGAAAATGGCCTTGTGTACCCCCATGAATATGCACACCCTGCTCGTGCCAGCCAAATTGCATGCAAAGGGCCTACAGTAACCCTGTGAATATGCATACCCCGCTCGTGCAATACAAATCGTGTGAAAATGGCCTTGCTTACCCCCGTGAATACGCGCACCCCAGTTACGCCAGCCAAATCGGGTGAAAAGGGCCTACCGTAACTCAGTGAATAAGCGTACCCCGCTCACGCCAGCTAAATCGTGTGAAACGGGCCTTGTGTACCCCCGTGAATATGTGCACCCCGCTCGCGCCAGCCAAATCACGTGAAAAGGGCCTTGCAAACCCTCGTGAATACACGCATCCCGCTCGCACCAGCCAAATCGCGTGAAAAGGGCCTACCGTAACCCTGTGAATACGCGTACCCTGCTCGTGCCAGCCAAAAAGCGTGAAAAGGGCCTCGCATACCCCGATGAATACGCGCACCCGCTCGCGCCAGCCAAATCCTGTGAAAAGGGCCTACCGTAACCATGTGAATACACGTACCCCGCTTGCACCAGTCAAATCTCGTGAAAAGGGCCTTGCGTACCCCCATGAATACGCATACCCCGCTCGCGCCAGCTAAATCGCGTAAAAAGGGCTGCGCATGCTGACATCAGCTGCCAACACACCCCGCAGGCAGCCCACACCACAAGGGACCCCCCAACACCCATGACCATACCCCGCAGGCAGTCCACACCACAATGGACCCCCCCAACATCCGTGGCCATATCCCGCAGGCAGCCCACACCACAGGGGACCCCTCCAACACGCCTGACCATACCCCGCAGGCAGCCCACACTACAGGAGACCCCCCCCAACACCTGTGACCATACCCTGTAGGCAGCCCACACCACAGGGGACCCCCCCAAAACCCCTGACCATACCCTGCAGGCTGTCCCCGATTCATGTCTCCCCACCCCCCAGTGACGGCAACCTGCAGGCAGGCCCCGACTCATGTCCACCCACCCCCATAAGTGACGGCAACCTGCAGGCAGGCCCCGACTCATGTCCCCCCACCAGTGACGGCAACCTGCAGGCAGGCCCGACTCATGAACAGACACCACTTAGATTTGAAGGAATAAAATGTATTAATAATGTAAAATCACACCAACTGAAAGATAAGCATGCAAACGAAAGTATTGTCAATGAAAATGAAATGCAAAACAAAAAGGAATCAGATATTGAAAACATAGAAACTCCAAAAAATGCTCCATGTCCAAAGTCAGTCCTTCTCTTCAAAATGAAAATCATAAAAAAAACATTACCCCATGTTGAAAAAAAATCCCAAGAAATGCAAAGAAGTCCAACTATATACAAGGATGAAGGGTCCATGATCCCAAAAGTCAAAACATGAATACTTAAAAACCCTATATAAACCCTATAAAAAACGAACTATGTATAAAATGTGGAGCAAAGTCTGTGGTCTCCAAATAATAAAAAAAAGAAAGGAAACATACAACTAACTATTTACAAAGGCAGCGGGCTAGTCCTATGACTCACCATTTCCCGCAAGAGTCTCGGCCAGGGCATCATCAAACTCTGCATCAATTTCCCGGAGACGACCACTGCTCTATCCTCGAGGGCTTGCAGGGACTCCGTCATGCTCCTCTCAAACACCCTGCGAGTCTCCTCAAGGAACTCTGCCCACCTCTCTGCCCGACACAGGGTGTTCTCCACCCTGGCCATGGTGAGTTGTGCCCCTCGTGCCCGCTGCCGCTCTGCATCGATCTGCTGTCCCATTTGCTGCCACACGGAAGACATCCTTGTGCCAAGGTCCACTTTGCCCTCCTACCCGATGGCCGATGCCTGTCCCTCTAATGTTGATGGCCCGAGTCATGTCGCCTCCTACGCAGAGCCTTCTGCCGCCAAAAACCCCTGTGCCTCCAGGACTGCCTCCGGGATGATGACAACCCCCGGGGCAGTCGTGCAAGTGCCCTGCTGCAAGGTGCCTGCACTACCTCCATTGCCAGTGGTCCTGTTGCTGGGGTGACCACCTCTGCTGAACCTCCAACTCCCGACTGTGGCAGGGATATGGACTCCACCAGACTGGCTGTCGTGGATGGGACAGGTCCACACGGGGCCCTGGTGGCATCTGGGCCAGGAGACGGCTGGGAGGATGACTGGCGCACAGTGGAGGAAGAGGAGGAGGGGGTCGAATCAGTGCCCAGCACACGTAGCAAACTCACAAAAATGAGCTGAGCTAGCAAGTTCATGAGGGCCCAGACCTCTTCGTGATGACGTGCAAGCACCCGATAGGAAGCCTTCACGTCATCACGAATGCCGCCTGTGTGCCTCGCGATACCGGCTAGCATGGGCTCAACCCTATCAAGAATTGCCTGGTCTGCACGTAGAAGAAGGTCAGTTAACGTGGACTCATCCTCTACCTGCGGACCGGTCTGGCCTGAGGCATGCCCGCAGGTGCATACTGATGTAGACGCAGGATCAGGGACAGGATTAGGCACAGGCCCCTCCGTGGTGACCTGCACTGCCTCCTGCCCCTGCCCCTGGTCTGCACCAGTTGCACCTACCTCATCACCCCCGCCAAGCACCATGTGCTGGGCTGATGCGGCCTCCTCCACCTTCTCGTCCACCACCAACCTGGATGACTCTGAACCGTTTTCCGAATCGTATTGCCCTGTGGGAGCTCACCCGCCCTCCCGCTGCTGAGGAGCCCACGTCCAACCTCGCCTTCTTGGGCCTCCCCTCAGCAGCTGCGGCCGTAGTGGTGGATACGGCACCAGTCTCCTCGCTCCCGGTAGATGTTTTAACCTGGGAGGATGACTGGGCGATGCGTCTCTGCCTGGTGGAGGCATCCACACTGCTGTGCTCCACAGCGCCATCTCTGCCCTCTTCCTCCATCGCCGCTGTAGATAGGGATACATTGAACACTAGTATCAGTGTAATGAACAAATGTCTGCTAGACAGAAAGCAAATGCACATGAGTGGCACTGTCAAATGTCACAACCATCATCACCCTCCCCAACTCACAGGTCAGTGCAAGCAACACACATGCACAAACAAGCATGGCACATGCATCAAACATTCACATCCATGTACAAGGCACTGCTAGCACATCAGAAGAGGGGCTGAACCTCACATGCATCATGGCACATGCACATCAAATACACACACATCACCAGACAGTCATGCATCAGGCCATGTAGATCTCCCGCCACAGTGCACTTGTGGACAACTGGGCCGCATGAGTCAATCACGCATTGAGATGCTCATGTGTCATGCATCCATGGGGTTTGCCAGTCAAACACTCAATACACAGACACACGCACATGTACATCATGCATGTCCATGAAGGCGACATTAGCATCCGTGTCTCACACCTCTCGCATATCCAAGTACAGACACAGGAATGTAAACATGTGCAACTCGTTACATGACAGTGCACATCATGCATTGCAACACACACACCATTGATGTGGAACACGCTTGATAGCACCCACATGCAGCACTGTCATGGACATGCACACACACATCTGTACATGAGTCACGCCAGACATAAGGCCAAGGTGCACACTCCAGCCACACCTCAACATGCACTACGCTGGACAAGAACACATGGACACTTACCACTCGACTCCGGACCGAGCTGCAACTCTAAGACCTGAGCGCAAGTGCTGGGTGTATGCGCTCCAGGACCCTCATCTGATTGTTGGACAACCGGCCATGGCACCCCACTTCTTCACCAGACGCGACGAGGCGCTGGGCCTTGTTGAGGGTCCTGGACCTGAAGTCCTCCCAGCGCTTCCGGACATGTTCGTAGTCGGGGGGTTCCAGCCCCTCCATGTTGATGGCACCCACAATTTACACCCAGATCTTCCTCCGTCCATCCTTGTCGAGGCGCGATGTCACAGTGAAGAGGGCATCATAATACCCCAGGACTTCCTCCACCAGGATGCCAACTTCGTTGGGAGTGAAGCTGGCAGCCCTCTGCCTCTCTGCCGGGGGGTTGCCACTTGCCCCAGATGTTGCTTGGTCTGACATGGCAACCCCCAAGGCAGGTGTGGGCGGGAAAATGGGTCCTGGGCTGTGGAGCGATGGAATAGCAGTTGGGAGTCTTCTGTGTCAGCAGAGGTGGTCTCAGCAACGGGATCTCTGGCAATGGCTTTAGTGCAGGCACCAAATTGCAGGGCACGTAGGCAGCAGGCACACAGAGTGGGCTGGCAGCAGCAGATGGCTCGTAGGAGGCAGCTCGGGGCGTCTGGGGCAGGTAAATGGCCTTGTGGGCAGGAGCCTGGGTCTCTTGTGTGCTTTCGTGTGGCCAGCCGGATGCAGAGTGACTCCACACGTGTAAAAACAGCGCATTAGCGTGGAATCAGAGGAAAGGCCCTTAGCGCGTAAGTAACGAGACGCGCACAGGCATTGCCCTTCAGTACAGGTTAAAGGTCTGTGTAGGACACCGACGCGTGAGATTCTGCTTTTTGTGGGTTCACACGCAATTTCTTCACCACGGTTGCAATGCGTACTTCTTGTTATGGCGGGGGAGTTGCCTACGCGCACACGTGTGTGTGTTTTTCTTCATTTTTCAAGGCACACAGTGAGTCCTGCATGCATTTTTCCCACTGAGGTTGCCCCTGTGTGTCACATACCCCATTTTTGAAGTCAAAGTAGCCTGCGTGTTCCACGCGTATGCATTTTTGGTATTTCTGGGTGCCACAGCATACTGCAGGACATTACTTCCATGCACGTCGGCTACCGAGGGGTCGCGTGCACATTTTCTTTTGTTTGTGGGGTGCATGAGCATTGCGTGACCTGTCATTTTTCCCCAGGGGTCACAGACAGCCTTGCAGGAGCACAGGGGTACGTTTTCGATCACGTACCCTGCAACCTTCACCCGAATTGCCCAGGACAATTGTTGTGTGCACCTCCCATTCGCACTAGTCCATCAGTGCCATGGCTGGGGGGCCACCAAGTGGTAAGGGAGGCAAAGCTGGGCGACCTCCCAGAGGTGGCCTCGGTGGGGGACGTGGCCAGGGTGGCCAAGGTGGGGGACGTGGGCAACGTGGGTAGGGTGGTCCATGAGGGCAGTGTGTCCAGGCCCATCCAGGGACAGCTATGCCCCCTCAGCGGTTCATGGAGATGCAGCTAATGTTGCCATCCCAGCGCCCTGCAGGCCCGACAAGCAGTTCCATCTGCTGTCACAAGCCGTTCCATCTGCTGTGACAAGCAGGCAGGGAGTGGAAGCTGCAGGGGCAGCTGCAGCTGACACCACCCTGTCATGCCCCTTGCCCCTGGCCAGTCAGCTTTCCAGTTGGGGCCAGGTCAAAGGCCTTAAAACCTCATCCAAGACTCTCTTGGAGTCAGTCCTGGTGCCTTTGGTGCCAGGCTCATAACCATCATGAAGACCAACATTAGAATGGGACTATTTACTTGGGACTATTTAATTTGGGGGTGTTCAGCCAACATGGAGGCACATACATAGCTCAGTTACAAGGAACTGAGCTATGCGGTCTAGTCTTTTGAATGTGGCAGGCCTGGGACTACTTTGCCTGGAATAGTTTGGGTGTGGCAGGCCTGGAACTATTTTACCTGGACAACTTTAAGGAGCAGGACGGAGAATCCACCTTTTTACAATATTAAGGTAAGGAGAATGCCCAAGGGGGAGGAAGGAGTTGAGGCCAAGGGAGGTGGGAAAACATAAAGACAATCTGGTATTGAATCCAGCTCTCCTATATTGCAGACCCATCTTTAACCAGAGGCCTAACCAAGGGAACGGGAGAGGGTTTGAGAGTGCAAATCACCCAACCAGGACCGGGTGGCGTCCCCGTGGATACCAGGTGAGAGTAACACACCCAGGCTCACGGTCTGGTAGCCCAGCCCGGATTGGTCATGGAACAGGCAGGGGATGACTCACAGGCCTACTTCCGTGTCAGGAAGTCCAAGGCACATGGGGTGAAGGTTGCAAACACCAGGTCACGTGGTTCTGTGGCAGCACTGTCATCTGCTGCCCCGGCCAGCCAGGGTGTGGAAGATGCAGGTGCAGCTGCACCTGACACCACCCCGGCTCTTAGTCACCTGGCCAGGACTGTGTTGGTCCCGGACCTTGCCACCGAGGCAGTTGTGGCGCTGGGTCCTGGCGACAGCACCCAGCAACCAATGCCTGCAGTCAGACCTTCGGTTGTCATGTCATTGCCTGCTTCCAGTGGCCAGTCAACCTGTGCTTCAGCCCCTACTGAGTGGAGCGGCAGAAGCCACTCAAGGTCCGCACCACCTCGCAAGTGGAAGAAGCATGCTCCAGTGGTACAAGCTGGGACCCCAGACACGGCTCAGGCCTCCGGCACGTCAAGGGAGAAGAGTTTCAATGAAGTAGAACTGGACGCACTTGTGGGCTACGTGTCAGCACACGGCAGCGACATGCTGGTGACGGCAGGGTGCAAAACTATGCCTGCTCAGCGTAGGGCCCACTGGCAGTGCATCGCGGACCATATTAGCGCCTTGGGATGTGAGAAGCGCACAGCTGATGATTGCTCGAAGCATTGGCATGACCTCCGACGCTGAGCAAAAAACAAGTGTGCTGCTAATTACGCCTCTACTCTGTTGAGGGGCAGTGGGTCACCACCAGAGGACCATGAAATTACTCCACATGAGATCACTGGAAGCTTCATCGATGAGGGTCAGATCCAAGGCGTGGGAGGCATGCCGGATTATGAGACAATGGGCCTCATTACGAGTCCGCCGAGCTGGAATCCGGTGATTCGGTGATGACGATGACTCTGTTTCCGCGACCGCAAGTTGCGGAAAGAAGGGCCGATTACGGCACGTGGGTCGCGCGCAACACATCGAGGCAGAAACGGTGTCACCGCCATCATGTAAACACCCATGCACAAGGACTCTATGCCACAGAAAACGGTGCAAAACCTGTGTCTGCCCCGCCGACACGGAAACACTGGAAGCGGAAATATCATGACCGCGGGAAAAAAATCAGAAACAGAGAGGCAGCCATTATAAAAAGCACAATCCACTGCCATCCTCAGACACCACAGGTCAGAACACCTCTCTGAGACTGACAAAACATCCAACACCATCATGGCATCGCGGATGCCAGTACGCAGACAGCGCAAACAGCGCTTCAGTGAGGCTGAGCTCACAGTTCTGGTGGAGCACATTGTCGAGAAGCGAAAATGCTCTTTAGTGCAGACCAGCGGCGCGCTACTCAGCAACGCCGCAAGGAGGTGTGGGCGGAGGCAGCACGCAAGTGCACAGCGGTCGGTGTGACCACACGCTCTGTGAAGGACTGCCATAAGAGGTGGGATGACCTCAGGCTCCGGGTGCGCAACCTCATCACAGCACACCGCCAACACAGCACTGGCACTGGTGGAGGCCCTGCATCCCCTCCCAAGTTGCAATCGTGGGAGGAGCGCTGCAGCAGTGTCCTGCACCTCGAGGGCATCCACGGCATAGGAGATGCAGAGGCAGGAGTGAGCCCACCTGCTGATGCCGGTAAGTGCACAGAGTAAAAAGCCAGAAGTGTGAATGGGAGTGACCCAATGGACCCACTCACAATGCCTCCCCCCCAACCAGGGCAGGAGTGACCCAATGGACCCGCTCACAATGCCCCCCCCAACCAGGGCAGGAGTGACCCAATGGACCCAGTCACAATGCCCCCCCCCCAACCAGGGCAGGAGTGACCCCATGGACCCAATCACAATGCCCCCCCAACCAGGGCAGGAGTGACCCAATTGACCCACTCACAATGCCCCCCCAACCAGGGCAAGAGTGACCCAATGGACCCACTGACCACCCAGATGACAAGTACCACATCCCCATTACATAACCCCTGGAAATGCACACAGTGCGGGCTTGACCGGGCTTCAGTGGAAGCAGAGACACACACACCTGAGTGCATCAATAGTCACAAGTATGTACATGCAAGTGGTCATGGATTGTTCAGTGTGATGCATGTGATGGACACAGTAACATCACACAACTAACAGCATGCCCTCTGTATCCCCTCAGCCATGACAAGTGACAGCAACGACGGCCAAGAGGCAACGCAGCAGCCACCTGCACGCACCCAACGCAGCACTCCTGCCCAGGAGGATGATGCTAGCTGCTCCGGCACACAAGCACCAGCTGCATCAGGCACACCAGCAGACGCCACCAACCCCATGCAGGCACCTACCATGGCCCCGGATGATATTTCGCAGCCCATCTGCACTGCTGAGGAGGCTGCATCAAGTGATGGAAGTGCCCCGGCCATGCAGGACAAAGCAGTACAACAGGGTGAGGGGGACAACATGGATGAGCTGTCACCCATCCATGGCCTACAGTTCAGCCAGTTCAGCCCCCAAGAACTGCACAGCCCCATGCGCTCCCCAACTCCCTCCATGGCTGAGCGCAGTACACGCTTGCAGCACATTGAGCAACAACAGTCCACCCTGACGCAGCTGGTGGAAAGACAGCTGGAGGAGGCCAGGCTGCAGTGTGAGGAGGCCAGGCTGCAGCGTGAGAGCAATGCAACATCGGTGCATCAGCTCTCCAGCTCTATTGGACGATTTGCGGCCACCATTGTCACCCTGGCACGCCATGTCAGGGAAGGGAACAGTGTCCAATCCAGCATTGCGTAGTCAATGTTGGTTGCCCAGCAGGCGCTTCAAGGACCCGTGCCCATAGTCACTCCAACAGTCACCTCACCCAGCACCACCCCATCCAGCTCTGCTACTGGCAGCCCACGGAGGCGCTCCAGTTGGCTGACTGGACCCGCCAGCAAGGACACTCCTGCGCATAAGCGCCCCCGCAAATAGTGCCATGTGGGGATAGCAGTGAACATGACATTTGGGGACACCATGGGTGTAGGGGGGTGGGTACGTTTGGGTGGTGGGGGAGGTCAATTAGGGTGTTAGTTGTTTGGGGCCTGGTTGGGGGTAGGTACGTTTGGGTGGTGGGTGGGCACGGGTGTACAGCTTCCCTACCCAATGCACTTTTTTACCTGGTTTATTGATAATACAACACCTTTGAAGACAACCATAATGAGTGGACATCCGTCATTTCATTTGCAGACAATCCATGTATGCACCGGCATCGTCATATCCATGCATTGCTGTCAATGTGCAGTCTCTCAAAAGTAGATGCAAATGAGTGTATCCCGTGCTTGTTGGCCATCTTGTGCACCCCGGGAGGGTGTGGAGCCACCCCATCCCCGTCACCATCCCCATCTTCAAGTCCATCAGCATTCTCTGTGTCTGGAGGCAGAGGAATGTCCCTGCGCATGCACAGATTGTGCAGCATGGCACACACAAGCACAATTTTATCCGTCTTCACTGGGTTGTAGAGCAGTGATCCTCCAGATCTGCTCAAGCAGTGGAACCTGGCCTTCAGCAGGCTAAATGTCTGCTCAATCATGCCACGTGTGTGTACGCCTCCTCATGCCTGTTCCTTGGCCTCCATACAGGCGTCATCAGCCATGGCGTGAGTGCATATCCAGCATCACCTACATGGGATGGAAATGTGTGGGACATGTCAGTTTTTGTGGTATCATCTCTTGATCAGATGCAGTGCAATTTTGTGTCATCATTCATTCATCCATGTGGGCCAAGCAGTGGTTGGACGGATGGCTGATTGCCAATCATGGGTAATTGTTGTAGATGGTGGCATTTGGACATTGCCCAATGACTTGCTGTGCATATGTTGTTGCCCTTGCGGACAATAGTGGTTGGTAAGTATGGCTCTGTGCAATGACGTGCACACATGGAGGAGTCAATCAATGGGCTGTGATGATTTGGCTGTTGCAGGATGTCTCATGTGCAGCCGTCATGTGCATTGGGGGGGCAGTGGTGCAAAGTGTGGGTGGCTGGTCAACTTGTATGGCCTGGTGGTAGCATTGGTCGTATGTCTCATTTGGCAGGGTGTGTACTGTGCCAACCTGTCATGTGTAGCTTTGTGATGTGTGGTTTATGCTGACCGTCCATTACATGGGCCAGGGGGTGATGCATGTGCAGTTGTAGCAGCCCACTCACACAGGTCATTGGCCTGGGCACACAACACACTTCCACAGGGCATGTGCATTGGCAGTTGTACTCACCCAATAGCCATGTGCTTTGTCCAGCGTAGCGTTCCATGTAGCGTGGCAATGTGGAATTCCGCAGGACCATTGAGTCATGTGTTGACCCTGGGAAACGTGCGCAGCAATGTGTAATCACTAGTCCGGCATCACATACCATCTGTCCATTCAGTGAGTGGTACTGTTTCCTATTGCGGTACACCATCTCCATTGCACATGGTACTGTCAACTCTATGGGGGTGCAGTCTACTGCACCTATGCAATTTGGCATGGCTGTAATGGCATGGAATTTCAACTTGGTGGCAATGACCTCTGCAAGTGTACGGGTAGGGAGATGTGTTCTGACACATGGCGCAGCAGGGCATCCAGTACCTCTCCCAATATTTTAGAGAAACAGGGTTGTGAGAGCCCGTGCAGCTCACCAACTGTGTGCTGATAAGTTCTGGTGCCTAGAAAATGCATTACTGACACCACCTTCAGGAGGGGGGGATTGAGGTGGAAATGGCAATGTGGCTGCTGATGTCGTCCTCAATCATGGCGGTGATGTACATGATTGTTGGACGGTTCAGCCGGTATAATGTGTGGATCTGTCCTGGGGTCAGGTTCCAGGGTGAGGCCCTGATGCAGGGTATTGCAGGTTGCCTGCGGGGTTGTGCGACCTGCACATTTGGGTTTGGCATGGGTGCAGGGTTTGCCAACTGCCGCCTGTGCCTCCTCCGCCCCCGCCTCATCCTCCTCTGCACCATTACTGCCACCATGTGCAGTGCTGCCTGTAGGTACAATAGCCCCAGTCCCAATGCTGCTGCAGCTGCTGCCTGCATAGTTGTGTCTGGAGATGGCCTGGGTGTGGGTGTGACCCTTTTGTAGGCTCCCAGTGACCTGCAAGGTCCGCTGGGCTCATTTGGGGCACCTGTGGCCTGATTCAGCTCACCTGGCACTGTTTAACGTCATGTTCGTGGTGGCACTGATACCGCCACCGTAGCCATGGTTTTTCCGCCATTTTTATGGCGGTGTTTCCATGTCTGTGGTACTCGTGATGCCCATGGTGTTTCGTGTTGCCGGTAACTGGGGAGTTTCGCCGCCGATGCATTTTACGGGTCCCTTGATTCCGCGGCGGCGGTTTGTGGTGGTGGTTTTTCCGGGATCGTGGGTCGTGATTTCACGATCATGGAAACGGTGCCGGTATGGTTTTAGCGGTGGCATTAAGTCCGGGTCGGTTGACTCGTAATGAGGCCCAATGTCCGGTGAGTGTTAATGCGTGTATGTCCAGGCCATGTGTACTTTGCTTGGGTGATGTGTTGTGATTGAATGCCAGTTCAGGCTATGTATTCATGACTGCTATGTGTGACCCATGCAATGCTTTACTGATATGTGCTTGTTGTGAGGCAGACTGCATACAGACCATGGGCTGCACACGGAGGCAATCCTCATTACCACACCTGCACCCTCCTTCCATGTCAATCACTGGCCAGCCTCTCTTGTTCATGTTGTTGCTCCAATATATGTTTGTGGATAGCCTGTGATGAGCTTCCACTCCAATCTTGCCCTCTGTCGTTCCATGACTGACATCTCTGTGAGGTCACCCTGCAAGCTGATCCTCCTCAGGAGCATCCTTTCTTGCCTCTCTATACCCCAGCAGCTCACTGTCTCCATGGGACTGGTGATTCCCACGGCAGACTACTGCAACGGCCTGTTCCCGATATTCTCTGAATATACACTCTTCCCTCTGCAACTCTGCTAGACATGGACTGTGTGGGACGTCATTTGGCCTTGATGCAGGGTCTCTCACTCGACTGTGCTGATGGCACAGGATCACAGTGGCCATGAGTGCTCATTTATGAGCCATATGCATTTTAGGCAAGCCCCTATGGGTCCAGGGCAAAGCCCTCATTCAACTCCATCTCCGGTATTTCCTCCTTCTCATGGTATTTGATCATCCCTTTCCTGCTCACTCAGGGTCAGATGATCCTCATGCCCATTTGTTTGCGGTTCTCATCCGTGTCGAGCATGAGCCTCCCCCTGGTACAGCGTCCCTGCCCCTATCCAACTGCTGGTGTAGCTTCTCTGTGTCTGGGTGAACTTCTGATGCTTCCTCATGTGTTGTGCTTTCTGTACTCCTCTCCTCTGCTGTAGTTCCAGATGACTCAGATAACACAATTGACACCTGCCCACACTGTCTGCCACTACACAGTACTCTGATCCCCCATGTCAAGCCATGCACTGCCTCCAAGTCATTCCCCGCCCTTGGGAGCGGGAGTGGGGGGTTACTGCATCCCTACAACCCACTGTCAGCACTTTGCACATGATGACATTACTTGTTTTGTGTTTTTATTGATAGTTGAGGCCTTACACATTTACTGCACTGCACCCAAACACTTCTGAGCCCTGTTTCTACCTACAACATGCCTATGTACAACTAAATAAAATCGAATGTAAACCATAAAACAAACAATACCAAACGAATAATGTAGATCAAAACAGTGAAGTGGATAATATTAATAAATCATCAGGAAACTAGGAGATCTGGATGGACGCTTGACCAGACGAATGTGTAAGAGTGAATGAGCATGTAGAGGGGACGAGCAAAGAGGGCGGATGAACGTCGAGAACGGACGAGCATGGAGAGCGGATGAGCGTGGAAATCGGATGAGTATGGAGAGCAGATGGGTGTGGAGCATGGAGAGCGGATGAGCGTGGAGAGCGGATGAGCGTGGAGAGCGGATGAGTGTGGAGAGCGGATGAGTCTGGAGAGCGGATGAGTGTGGAGAGAGGATGAATATGAAGAGCGGAGGAGCATGAAGAGTGGAGGAGCGTGGAGAGCGACTGAATGTGGAAAAGCACAGAGCGAGTGTGGAGAACGACTGAGTGGAGAGCGCAGAAGCGTAAGATACAGTTGAGCCGGGAGGCGGATGAGTGTGAGAGCAGATGAGTATGAGAGCGGATGAGTGTGGAGAGCGGATGAGTGTGGAGAGCGGATGAGTGTGGAGAGCGGATGAGTGTGGAGAGCGCAGTAGCGTGGAGAGCGACTGAATGTGGAAAGCACAGAGCGAGTGTGGAGAACGACTGAGTGAAGAGCGCAGAAGCGTAGGATGCAGTTGAGCCTGGAGAGCAGATGACGGTGGAGAGCGGATGAGTGTGAGAGCGGATGAGTGTAGAGAGCGGATGAGTGTGGAGAGCGGTTGAGTGTGGAGAGCGGATGAGTGTGGAGAGCGGATGAGTGTGGAGAGCGGATGAGTGTTCTGAAACAAACGAATACGTGGAGCGGACGTAGGAGTGGCGCAGATGAGCTGATGGAGCGGACGATTGTGCGAAAAGGTGAATGGGTGGTGTCGGGTGAGTGTGTGGAGTGGATGTTGTGTGGGGAGCGGATGAGCGTTTGGTGCGGACTAATAGTGTTGAGCGGACGAGTGTGCAGAACGGACGAGTGTGTGGAGCAGACGAGTGTGTGGAGTGGACGAGTGTGTGAAGCAGATGAATGTGTGGCGCGGATGAATGTTGTGAAACAGATGAATGTGTAGAGCGAACAAATACACAGTGCGGATGAGTGTCTGGAACGGATAGTCACACAGAACAGACAAGTAATATTATCAGGCCAACGAGTAGTATGTTTTGCCGATGTGTGGGTGGACCGGGTGATCAAGTATCAAGACTGTACGAGTGTCTAGACAGGACGAGTGTGTACACGGGAGGAGTTTATAGACGGGACGAGTGTGTAGACGGGACGAGTGTGTAGACGGGACGAATGTGCAGAGCGGACGAATGTGCGGAGCGGACGACGTTTAACCAGACGAATGTGTAAGAGTGAACGAGCATGTAGAAAGGACGAGCGAGGAGGGCGGATGAACATCGAGAACGGATGTGCATGGAGAGCGGATGAGCGTGGAAATCGGATGAGTATGGAGAACGGATGGGTGGGAAGCCTGGAAAGCGGATAAGCGTGGAGAGCGGATGAGAGTGGAGAGCGGATGAGTGTGGAGAGTGGATGAGGGTGGAGAGTGGATGAGTGTGGAGAGCGGATGAGTGTGGAGAGCGGATGAGTATGGAGAGTGGATGAGTGTGGAGAGCGGAGGAGCATGGAGAGCGGAGGAGCGTGGAGAGCAACTGAATGTGGAAAGCACAGAGCAATTGTGGAGAGCGGATGAGTGTGGGGAGCGGATGAGTGTGGGGAGCGGATGAGTGTGGGGAGCGGATGAGTGTGGGGAGCGGATGAATGTGGAGGGCAGATGAGTGTGGGGAACGGATGAGTGTGGGGTGCGGATGAATGTGGAGGGCGGATGAGTGTATAGAAAGCGTTTGAGTATACAGAGCGGATGAGTGCGTAGGCAGACAGGAGTTCATGCGCTGGGTAGACTGGAATGCATGCACAAGAAAGACAGGAGTGCACACTTATGGAACACATGAGAGCATGCGTGAGGCACACTGGAGAAAGAATAGGTCAAGCAAGCATGAATGTGTAGGACAATCCCGAACGCCTGAAACGAACAAAATGAATAGAACGGACCTGCCCGCTCGGAACTGCGTGACATACATAATATGCTTTGGAATGCAAGGAACATTTGAAAGAGTACTTATCATAACACACCTCACGCTTACTCTCTCCCTTACACCACCACTCAACTAGAACACAGAGATACTATGACACCATTCGGTATAACTGTTCTCATATCTACATCTCCCGCTCACTCCACAACACTCTAAGTAAACATTGCTGGTTTCACACCCCCCAGCCAGGCGTTCTCCTCAGGCCTAACGCAGCCACACTCGTCCTGGATAAAGCCAGCCAGAGCGAACACATACTCCTGATCTCTCAACCACCACACCTACTGCTAAGAAGCAGCTACCACCTGAATTCCGCACCAGCTGCACACATACCTGGTGCACACACGCACTTTTTGGCTCTCTCTTCTCTCTCTACTGAGACAAACTTCGGTTCCCGAGGGCGTTCAACCTACCAGCGCCTTCAGACCATACCAATGATATATAAGGCGCTATATAAATGCAAAATAACATAACATAACATAACATATTCACTTGCGTGATGTCAAAGTGACCTAGCATTGATGTATCCATGTGCCTTCCTTCACTGTATTTCAACACCCTAGCGTTGTTGCATCCTGTGACGCATGTGTGTTTTGTCTTAGTGATTTCCATGTGCTGTCTAATGGCATGCATTTCACATGGATCATGGACAGAAGTATTTGAGTTCCATCTGGGTCTGGTTGACAGTACTGACATGGCTATGCTACGTGCCATCTGTGTGTTGGCATCTGTCATGTTTGTGGGAGGTCTATGACAGGCACAGGCTTGTGCGTATTGCCGGTGTTATGCACCAGGCAGTAAATGTGTTGGCTTGACATTTGACACGCGTCCATGTCTGCTTTCAGGGTCCCCTTCCATTTGATTGTCACTGCATGCATACCTGAGGAGTTTGTGTCATGTGTGACATGGCTGTTTCATGTGTTGGCTGCATACATTGTGATACCTATGTGTGTGGTATATGCTGTTAACGTGTGCTCATGTCCTCTTTTCATTTTGTGAGGGTGATGAGGCAATGGAAGCAGAGGAGGAGGAGGAGGTGATGGCGGAGGGGATGGAGTGTTCAGGGCCGCAACCAGGCACCAGTGGAGGCCGCGGTGTGGTAGGCCATGAACATCCATTGGTGCTCCAGACCATCCTGGCCAGGGGTGTCCCTGAGTACACCTCTGAGGATCTCTATGTCTCTGATGCATAATCGGATGTTGAACCATATGTGCTGTTGCAGGTGAGTGATTCTGTCATGGATTCTGTTCTGTCTGACACACCTGCAGTGGGCGTAGATCCCTCAAGGGGCCAATCCGTGTGTATGTCCGCCTGTCGGTTACGGATGCAGGGTCACACTCCATACAATTTTCTCCTGGTCCTGGGGAAGCAGATCAAAGGAGGAATGCAGTCCTGCAGCCACAGGCAACACTAGCACAGCAAGAACCAGGTCTCCTTGGGCCCGACAGGTGTGGTGTCTGGCAGAACTTTGCATGGGGACCTCTGTACCATCATCCTACAGAACCAAACCTTTCAGACCTGCATGCTTGCTGCCATGGAGGAGCATGCTGGGGCTATGCATGGTCAGGCACCCTTACCACGCACATCTTCTGATATTCCACCAGAGGGTGACAACAGCGACAACAGTACTCCCACTATGGCCTAGCTGTGCAGGCCATGAGCCAATGGAGGTTTTTAAAAAAAAATTCACAACATCCACACATTTGGGTGTTGAGGTACACCCTGCACCACCTCCCTCCTGGGTGCCCCCCATCCCACCTGGTCGACCATGGGCATTTTTCTTTCCTTTTTTTGTCTATTGTGCATTCATATAACAGTGTGCTGCTTTGTGGCATCCGAAGGCATCCACTGTGCGTTCCAGCTGGGGCCATACAGGCTTGTCTCGTGTTGGTGTTTGTGGCTTGGGGTACAGACACATATGCCACCCCTGCTTACCCTTTCCATGGGTTCGCAAGGATGGCAGCGTGTGACAGTAACTTACACAGAGGCATTGGGCTTCCATCATTTCTGTGGCCAGTCTGAAGTCCAAACTGTGTATACACCCCTAGTGGGGATTCATGATGGTTTCTCCAGTGCATGGTTGACATGCATTTTCATTTGTATATTGGTAAATGTGCATATTTACATGTTACATCTTCATGTATTACCTTGCCTGTCTCCATTGTTGATGCACTTCATGCTGTATGCGGTACCCTGCCACATTTTGCTTGCAGCCACACACTCAGGATGGGAGGGGTCCATGTGGTGGCTTTGTCGCATTGTGATTGGTAACTGTCTGACATTGTCACTGTTGGGTCCTGTGTTCATGATATGTTATAATGGTAAATAGGTGTTCATGTGTACAGTTTGATTTTGTTGTTGCACAGAGAGCTGTCTCTGGCCTATTTCCATTTGTCAAAGTGTACTTTGTGACAGTTGTGTCATGTGTTGTGCATACATTTTGGAGTTTTCACATTGCAGGCCATGGCATGGTGTCGGGTGGGTGGCATGGGGTTTGGGAGGGTTTAGGTGACATGCCAGTAATTGGATGTGCTGTTTTGCAAGAGGGTAGTGGGTTCTGAACCTTGAATGTGTGCCTTTTAGTCAGACGGGATTGGGTTTGTTTAAGTAGCTAGGGATGCACACAATGTAGCACTTCCAAGGACACATTCTCAGGGTGGTAAGGTTGTGACAGTTGACTGTCCCTTTGTCATCATCGATTGTCACCTGGAATGTTCCAGGCCTGTGTGCACTCCGCAGGGGTGGGATTTTAGGTGAAAAATGTGCCACAAGCTGGGTACGGACTGCCTCGCCACATGCCCTTTCCCCTCCCATGTGCAGCAGCCATGCATCTGCTCGGGGATGCGGAGGCACCACCATGTCCACCGGTATGCCCCGACATGTTCCAACATTGTGCAGGACACATGCTGCCACAATGATCTTGCACACTACTGGGGGTGCATATAGTAGCTGTCCACCAGAGCGGTCAAGGGAGTGGAAACGTGACTTGAGCACTCCGAATGCGTGGTTCACTATGGTCCTGGTTGCAATATGGGCTGCATTGTATCTTACCTGGGGTGGTGTGGTGTGGTGGGGTTCCATTTTGGCGTCATCATGTGGGTGCTCAGAGGGTAGGCACTGTCCCCTGGGGAGGTGATAATGGTTGTCATTAGTTGGGTTTGTCTATTTGTCTGTGTGTGACATGCATACATGTGCACAGGCATTTGTACTCACCAATGAGCCATGTGTTGCCATGCCTCCCAACTTCCAGTGCTTTAGGGGTGACATTCCGAATGTGAAATTATCATGGGTGGACCCTGGATAGTTTGCATAGAGAGATGTGATGATTCCCTTGGCATTGCATACAACCTGCATGTTGAAGGAATGCCAGTCCTTACGATTGGGATAGATTTGCTCAGTGGCACTAGGTGGATGTAGAGTCACATGGGGGCAATCAATGGCACAAAGCCCTTTTGTGAAGTGTGCTACCCCGTAAAAGTCCTGGACCATGACCTGCCTTTCTGTGGGTGTTCTGGGCATGTATATGTGCCTGCGGACTGAGGAGCGTGCAGTCATGATTGCCAACACCTGGTGTAGGCAGCGTGACTGCGTGGGCTGTGAGACGCCCCCAACTATGGCAGTTGTCCGCTGAAATGACCCAGTGGCCAAGAAATGCAGTACATTGAGCACCTTTTCCAAGGGGCCCAGTGTTTGGGAGCACAGGGTGGGTGATGTGAGGCCATCCTTCCACTCAGTGACAAGGTCTAGGATGATATTAGGTGGAAACCTATACCTGACATAGACATGGTCATCAGGCATCCCAAAAAGCCTGGTCCTGGGTAATAAAATGCGGGGCCTGGCTATTCTCCTCCTCCTGTGGTGTCCCACAATCACTGCTGCGAGGAATGGTACATTAATTGTAGCTGTATACATGCGTTTGTTGTTTGCGTGCACTTTTAAGCTACGTGGGGGTGCTTACGCCAGCTTTCGCCTGGCATACGTGTTTCCGGGTTTGCGCGTCTTTTGCCGTGCACCGGTTAGCCCTGTTCGATTCCATGAATGTGTGGTGTTAGCGTGCGTGTGGACATTGCAGGGATTTTGCTGCAAAACCTCCCCCGTTACGCCCACATTTTCCCATGTTGTTCCCCATTCCACGTGTTCCGCCCCCTTTTTAGGTGAGTGCGCTGGACGGTGTGCGCCTTCTCAACATCATCAAGGGGCAGACACTCCACTCAGCCACAGAGAGACAGCCCGCAAAAGAAACTGAAAAGGGGTCGCTGACCGTGGCAGTCACCCCTATTTTGTATAATGTATATTAAATGTTTCTAAGTCAATTTGATGATATGGAGATATGTAGATGAAGGTTAACTGAGGGGTAAGGATCCTGGCATGAGGTGATGCATGGCGATCTGTGTGAGGCGTCCTAGGGCATGGGACCACCCACAGAAGCCATCCTCTTGCCTCATGCAACAGTGAGCAGTACCAGGTATTAAGCAGGGGTCTGTTCCATCAGTCTGGCCTATTTGGTCTCCCTGTGACTGAGAGGGCAGGTTCTTTTTTGACTGAGCTCCCGTCAGGCACATTAGCGTGGAAATAGGAGGCAGATGGTAGAGATGTTTATTTGAAAGGGTTTCAACATACTGTATACATAACAACAGGTCCCCGTTGGGATCCCTACAAAATCCACCTTTGTGTCTGTATCCAAATAAAGTAAGGTAAGAACTCAGGATGAAGCCCATCTCTTTTTAACATCTGGTTTATTATGCAGGTGCAGCACCCCTCCCTATCCAGCTAGCATGGGGGTAAGGGTAGTGCCCATTGGGACTTCCCCCTGCCTGGGAACGGATGTGCATCCCTCCAACCCTGCTTTGCTCAGGGCTGGAAAATAGGGGCTACACATAAGTAGAGGGCTGGTTGCATCAGTAGAGGTTCACATAGTGCAAGCACAGGAAGCACTCATATCACAGGCAGTGGAACTTAGAACACTTCTCAGTTCCACAACAAACTCACGGATTAGGCTCATGTTTCAGAGGAGCAATTCCTCTCAGAACATGACCCTGTGCACCATGTTTCCACGCCCAACCACCCGCCTCACTTCTTTGCTGCCTTGTTCGCTGCCAGGGGTGCTGGCTCTGCCCCTCCGAATCCCTCTTCTTGAAATGTTCCCCTTCTTGTCCTGTTTTAGTGTCACTTGCCCCTCTCCCAGCGTTGCAGCCTTTTGGCGTCCAGGCACAATCCATTCCTTCTCCATCACGAGCTGTCCCCTATTCTTTTCTCAACGTGTGTGGGTGCTTTCATGGGGGTCACCCCTAATACCCTGTTTTTTTCTTTATACGACCCACCAGCCCCCAGCAGACAACCCCATGAATCATTTTCGACTTTGGGACAATTCCACTGGCTTGCAGTTTCCTCTGTACCCTTGGAGATGGAGCAATCCACTCCCATCAGAAAACAATAGAGCGTTGTAACGTTTGTCTGTGGAATCCTGTCTGCAAAAATCATGACCCATTCGGGAGCTCACTGCTTAACTTAAAACAAAATAACGTCCATTGCATTGCTTTATTGCACATGTAGTTTTTATCTGTACTTGATTGCAAAGTTGATCGTTTTTACGGTTTTTTAAAAATGATATCATCTAGGTTTGAAATTTGCAGATTTGTCTCTTTTAATTTTTTTCATTACTTTTCTTTTATGAATTGTAAAATACTTTGTCTGCCTTGGAACTCTTTCACCCAGTGCAGTCAGTTGGTCTCATTGTAAGCGTGGTTCTGGGAACGTTGTTGTGCTGCGAACTACATTTCCCAGTGAAATTGTAGTCTGCACGCTTATTTTCTGAATTTTCAGGTGCATCAGCGCCGGCGCGTCAGTGTCTAGTCAGTCTGTGCTAGTACGTGCTGACGCTGCTGTCGCTGGCCACCCTCCTGATTGTATTGGAGTTAAAAACCCTGAGGTACCCTGCCTTCAACACCCTTGATGCCCGGTATGGATTTAATCATACCTGATATGCCCTCTATACGCAAATGTTATATAACCCAAGATAGTGCCATTGTAAACACCTCCCATAAGGACTTGGATGTGGGGAGGGGCAAAATTCCATGGGACTCCCGCTTACTATAGAAAACACGTTTTATAGTCAGGGGAAGGAATTACCACCAAACAATGAAGGTACCTCTGTTGAAGAAAAAGGTTATGAGTTCTTTCCCACTAAAATCGCCATTACTCATGAATCTCTGAGGGATGCGGAGTCTGACTACTCCCCATTATCTTTTGCCACATATGGTCCAAAACAGCAGAAGCATGCAGGAAAACCTATACTGCTCAATGGATTAATTTTAAAGTTTCCCTTATGAATATTAGGTCACTAGGAAAGTCCGCTATAGATGTCCATGATTTTATCCTGGACAATGATATTGATCTCTTAGCCATAACTGAAACTTGGCTTAAGGATTACAGTGCTCCTATTACTGAGGCCGCTAACCCTAGGGGTTTTATTTTTAAGGACAGAATAGAGATTCAGGTCTCAGTGGAGGGACAGCACTTGTAGCTGGGGAGGAACTTCATTTCTTCCAAACTCCTACCATCTGTGAGGGCTGTGAGTTGCTGCATTTAGAAATAAACTCTTCACCAGTTCACTGTACACATATCCTTGTGATTTACCGCCCGGCTAATGAAATGCCCAATTTCAATGAGGATCTTCTGGTCATTTTAGCTAATCACAATACTCCTAACACATCTATTTTGCTTGTGGGTGACCTCAATAGGTGGAAGTGTAGTCACGCTGATAAAGAAGCGATCTCCCTTGAGCTTCACTTAAAAAATATTGTTATCCTGTTCTACAATAAAGAAGCGACACATGTTAAGGGCAACATTCTGGACTGGGCTGCGGCCAAAAATATGCAGATTGATTCTATCCATACCACCCCCTTTTTCTGGTCTGACCATTTCTCTGTGATTTTTTAAATAACTCTTCACAGGGAAACCTATTCCCCAAGGGAAACCACTTAAAAAGGTAACTTGTAGGAATACTAAAGAAATTAGACTGATCGATCTGCACCAATGTCTGCTCACTATCATGGCACATACATCAGATCTCAACTCACCAGAGTTACTGTTTTCCATATATTACTATGCCATAACTGACCTGCTTAACAGCATAGCCCCTGTTAAAACTAGAATCATTAGAGACAGATAAAATCACTGTAGTTGGTTCTCACAGCAACTTACAAAATTGAAACAAGAAAAAAGATTAGCAGAACAAACATTGAATAAAACCCTATAGGAAAAAAGTATCACTGCAAAAAGAAATGCGGAAATCGAGGAATCCTCAAGCAGCACAAGAAAACGTTTTGAAATTTTAAAAACCCTGGAAAAAGCACATTTGAAATCAGATTTGTCATCCCCTGCTGTTGATCACTGCTTTAAAGTCCAACACATTTGTCTAGATAAAATCAAGGCAGCCCACACTAAAATTATGGCTGATCCAGCATCGGTCAGCAGACTTGATAGGACCGAGATGCCTCTGTGCGAGGATGCCATGTTTCTTACTTTTTATGCCATTTCTGTCCAGCCTATGGAAGATATGCTTAGGAAGATGCGGCCCACCTCCTGTAATGGCGATACTTTGGTGGGCAAACAGAAAAGAGAGTGGGCACCACCATGTATTCAAAAATGTTCAGAATATTCAAGTAAAAATCAAATATTTCAAAAAAGAATATACATCCAATTGAAAAGGAGCTGGCTGTGACAAGTCTGGAGACACCCGGACTTATAATTGCAACACACGCTGGAGACCAAGTAATAATACTGGGTCACACAACCGCTCTCATATGGGGCCCAAGATGGGCACGTATTTATATCTGATTCACGACAATGTGTTCAAGTATCCATAATATACCATACTTCTTAGAGAAAGGAAGATGAGTCTTTCTGATTCATATCAAAAATGATTTATCCATAATAGTTCAAACAAAAAGCTATCACTAATAATCCTTAGTGAGGAAGCAGTTGCCACAATCCACATGTATTAGACTAAAAAAGCCAATGCATTTCGGAAATTATTTCCATCATCAGGGCGAGTCTAATTATATAAGTCCAGCAAGCAAGTATATAACATAACAAATGCAAGTATGTGACATACATTCATATAATGGTGACAATTCAAACAAAACATACATTGAAAAAAATGAAAGGAAACATACCAATTAGTAGATGTTACATCATGGGTAAATATCAATAGCAAAAAAGAAAAAAGAAAAAGAAAAATGCCGTAAGTGGTTTATAAGGTAAATAAATGAAACCAAAGAATATTAGGTATGGATTTACCTCATTGGTGTGGTCAGTGGTGAAAAACAGACGTCCTGCGTTCATGCCCACTCAGCAGTGGGTTGTAAATGACAATATGCACAAAGGCATGGAGAAAATCCACTCGTGCTTACAAGGAAACCAATCTGTGGATCATAAAAGATCCAATTAGATACTGGCCCTCATTACGACCCTTGCGGAATAGGAAAAACGATGGCGGAAATGTAATACCGCCATCGAATAGCGCCCGTTGCGATCATGACCCGTCACCGTAAAGTACGATGCCATTAGCGACACCGCAGTGAACGCCAACGCTAACTGCACCAAGTACGCGCACGCGCGCCTTGCAAAACCGTAATTTCCTCCATGGCGCAACGGTACGCGAATTCCGACCCTGGCGTACATGTACTTAACGCCATCAAGCATGGCGGAAAGTACCATTCCGCCATGGTGAGAAATACGGCATCGCGAACCAACCGTAAATGGCCCTACTGAGTGCCTGTACTCCACTCCCTGCCCACATTGCACAACTCCTCGTAGGCGCAATGCAGTCACACCATGCAACCAGTGAAATGCACAAGTCACCCAAGCATGCCAACGAACAAATGCATGCAGGGGCCCCAAGTGCCCTGTGAGTGGCCACCCACAATTGGCAACACACCATTGCCGTACCGATGCAGCACAGGCATCTGAAGGTGCAAGTACACCAAAATGAACTGAAGATACCATCATGACACAAAACAACAACTGTCCCCCATCGCCTGCCACCAGTGCAAATCAACATCCAAAGCAGCAACCTGAGGGAGACTGCACCAGCCCTGTACACATGCCAGTAGTCAAACCGACCATCAGCATAAGCAGGTACCACACAACTGTACCCAGGAGCCGGAACCCAATGCAGAACACCTCACAAAACATCGCGCCACAAAACGGAATATGCCACATTACTAGCAAAGAATAACGCTACACGGTTAACATCTGAATACAAATTTAATGCACATCGAAATCACCAAGGCCATACAGCCATTAGAACAGGAACTCACAAATGATCAGCATTACTGTGGGCTGCATCCGCAATAAATGACCAGCTACCCCAAGTGTGACGCCCTGTACCCTCATGGCACACAGGGGCAACATCAACCTCCAAAAAGGCAACATGGAAGCGCCTAGGACCGCAGGGCCGTCCCATGAGGTAGGCACTAGTCCAGCTGGAAGCTAGGTATGCTGCACCTAGCCACAAGTACTGCGTAAGGGCATGTGGGCCATTGGCGATCGTCCCATAAGATCGTAATGGTGCTCCACTGATTAACTCGAAGATGCAGGTGTCGACTGTAGAAGCCATCTGCAGGAGTGGCGTACAGATGGCAGCGGCAGAAGGGGAGGAGATACCTGTCACCCAAAAGAAAAAAGAAGATAGAATGGGCATCCGAACTTCATATGTATTACTCACATCATTCAACACACCAAACCTACAACCACATGCATGTTAGCCCACTCATAAGGACCAATTGCACCCAAAAACCACTAGCGAATCATAACGACCCAAATCGATGTGAATACTCCATTACAAACGAGTGTCTGTGTGCATGCGCCTGTCAGAACAGGATGCATCAGATGGGATCATCAACGTGCATAGACACAAGTGATTGAAGGCGCGTCGAGACAGGGAGGGTACAACAAGGGCAGACAGACGATCGTCCCACCATGGCAGCCTTGCATCACATAGCGCAGGGGAAGGGGATAGATTCCAAATACCCATGTACATGGCAGACTCCCAATTAAATTAACTGTCCATGCATCCATTCATCATTCCCTCATCCCGTTATGAAAATGCCTGAATATTCACTCACATTACATTCGAAATTTCCATTGAGTCTGTGCGTAATGCAGCCTTCAAAATCCACTGTGCTCCTGCCCGGATTCCTTGTGTAGTGAAGTCACATGTATTTGGGAACGTCCTGCCTTATCGTCCACTACGCTATAGCGCATCCCATTCAAATCATATCATTCATTGCATTCCCGTCATGGGCCCTGTCCCAAGGATATTCAACAATAGAACGTTACTTTTCCAGTCAGACCTGTGGGCGTCTCCACGCCACTAGTCGAAAACCGAAAGCGCTGCCCTTCGAATTCCTAATTTGCAACATCACGTTGAAAAGGCAGCTGTGAACGCTTGCATCCACAAATACATCTATGCAGTGCGGCTGTGTGTGAAAATGGTAACTGGCCACAATCACTGATGGGACTCCCCGCCGACGGTTAACGTCGGTGCAGTGCTGCATGAGGGTCCACCGCTGATCGGGCACTACATTCCACCGACCCTTCAGAAGTCTGCTCGCAAATGCAAATGTAGTATGTGCAACAATGTGACCATAGCAGAATTAGCATATAAACCAATATTCCACTGCCATCGGGATTAAGAACATGAATGCAAATGCAAGATGCCATGCGTCTAATTGCAGCGTCGTGTGCGGGACGTGCTCGCACGAAAGGCATTGCAGCTGACACAGGTGGAATGAATCACCACAGGTGAAGGCAATACAGCCTGAAAACACATAAATTGCACACCCAACCCCCTCCCACAACCACACCCACTCCAGAATGCTACCGGCAGGACTAGCGATTTTGGGCCTGGGGAACCTGATTGCACTGCAAGTACTCCAACTTGAAGAAGAAGACGAACGCCAGCTACTACAACAAGCGGCCGCACAGAGGAGACGGAGGAGGAGGAGGAGGAGGGCAAGGCATGGCCAGCAAGCCCCACCAGCACAGCCACTACCACCACGCAGGCAGCCCGCAATCCCACGCCTCCGAGCTAATCCATTCAACCTCACAGCTGAGCAGATCCACACCCTCTACTGTTTGGACCGGGACACCATAACCGCCATTGTCGACATGACACACGCTGACCTTGTCAGCATGATAGATAGCCCAACCGCCATCCCACCCCTACTGAAGGTGGTGTCTGTACTACACTTCCTGGCCACAGGCACCTACCAGCACACAGTCGGACAGTTGCATGGCATTTCACAGCCACTATTCTCACGGACACTATTCCAAGTGCTTGATGCCCTCCTGAAGCACTCAGACGACTACATCACTTTACCACGCACGGAGCAAGAGCTTACAAACACAAAAGTGGGATTCCATGCACTTGGCGGCATACCGGGTTGCATTGGTGCCATCGACTGCACCCATGTGGAATTGGTTGTCCCACATGCCATGGAGGCCCAGTACCGCAACCGGAAGCAATATCATTCTATCAATGTACAAATGGTGTGTGACTCCAACAGGATCTTCACACATTGTTCTGCCCGATTTCCAGGATCAACACATGATTCTATGGTCTTGCGGAACTCTAGAATACCACGCTACATGGAGCTACACGCAGGGCGCCGATCCTGGCTACTTGGTGAGTCTCATTAAATGCATGTTTATGTGGGGTAGGTGATGCGTGAGTGACCTGGCAGGAAGGGGGGGGATGCGTACGTAGTAATGACATTCCACAAACATCCTTTGTTGTCCACATGCAGGTGATGGCGGGTATCCACTGAAGAGATGGCTCCTTACACCAATCCGGAACCCACGGGACCAGCATGAGGAGGACTACAACCATGCCCACTCACGTACCCGTGTGGTCATAGAACAGGCATTCGGCCTACTGAAGGGTCGTTTCCGCTGCCTCAGCAGGTCTGGCGGGGCACTCCTGTACCGCCATGAGAAGGTGGCAAAGATGGTCATGGCATGTGTCATGCTACACAACATGTGCGTACGTAGGAATGTGGCCATGCCCCCCGACGCAGAACTGCTAGCACCTGAAGATGGTCATGATGAGGGTGGGGATGTGGCAGCACCTCAAGGGGTCCACGAGGCACAGGAGGCCCGTGAGATCCGTCAAAATCTCATAGATGTATGCTTCTAGCACTCACGCCTGGTGGCTGTTACATGGACACGGGACTTGTGGCGCTGTGTGTGTCTGGAACATGCACAATGTGGACTGTACGCCAAGATAGGCCTCGTACACAGAGATCAATGTCCACGCAACTCATTTGATAGATGTGAAGATTTGTATTGCAGATGTGAAATGACATTACACACCCAATCGACCCGCCACCCGATGAAGCACAACACACCCCCTCCACCCTCCTACCCCCCCCCCACACACACCAGTGTCCAATGGCGCTCAATGTCACAGGGCAGACGCTATTGCAAGCCCCCTTTCCGGGTATCAGGGGCACCCCTGCCTGTGGAGCGGCGGGTCCTCCCAGATCTACGTTGGGGGCTGCCCTGGACGGAACTTGCAACGGATGATGTCTCTGCCTGCTCACGTCCATGCATGTCCTTGAGGGTTTGTGAGAGCTCAGTGAGCACACGGCGCACAGCGGCAAGTTCACCACATACGTCTTTGGACGTCGCATGCAGTTCCCCCCTCAGGCTCTCGGTGCTTCTCTGCATTTCTGCCCTCAGGCTCTCGGTACTTCTCTCCATTTGTCCCCTCAGGCTCTCGGTACTTCTCTCCATTTCTGCCCTAAGTGTCTCAGTAGAGGTTTCAATGGCTGCCTTGGTACCCCCACATTCAGCAGCATGCTCCTTGAGGAGCGTGGCCAGTTGCTGCTGTTGCTCTACCATCTGCTCGAGTGACTGTTGCCTCTGCTGGGCCATGCCCATTTGCGGTGGTGTCACAGAGGGGCTGGACGCCTCATGTTGCCTTGCAACAGGCCTTGTGGGGGTTGGCCAGTCGTTGTCTTGTGGGTGCCCCTGCGTGGTTTCCTCATGGTGTACGGGATGGAACAAACAGGGGGATTGTGACAGGTCATGGCTGTGTCCTGCTTCGACAGCACCGTTTTCTGTGTCGGAGCATGCTGGCATGTATGCAGTGTCACCTGGGGTGCTGCTGCCACCAGAAGCAGTGCCTTCTGTGGCATCCATTGGGGGTACCTGTGGTGCTGATGTTGTGGACATGCTGGCTGCTGGGGTGCCTGTTGGAGTCCCCTCCAGTGTGCTGCCACTCGATTTGTGCAGCTGCCGTGTCTTGATCCGTGCAGCTGAGGTGGAGGGTCTTTGGCCGTTGGTCTTGGTCCTCTTTGCAGGTGTGCTGGTAGGGGTGTCCTGGAGCTCGTCGTTGGAATCGGACCCTGTGGTGGAGTAAAGGAGGGCGAGCGTTATTCATGGGTCTGTGGTATTGGAATGGCAATTGCATCACATGCATTGGGGTGGTACCTGGGGGTGATTTGGGTCAGGGCCTTGGGGGTGGTCTCATTTCTGTGTGGCTTGGGGATGCAGTTATTTTGCAGTCTGCAGTTAGGGTGTGCATGCTGCACATGTAGAGTGTGTTTGTGGGAATTTTAATTATTTATTTGTTTAATCTGGCTTTTAAGGGTCGCTGTCATGGCAATGTATGTGGTCGTTCTCCTGGACATGTGTTTCTGTTGCACTATGGGGACACGTGGTACTTCACATGGTTGGTAAATGTGGATTTGGCATAGTTTAATTTGGGCCACCTACCTGATTCTTCTGATGTCTGCACTCCTTTCTCCATCCCTCCGACTCCCTCTATGCTCTCCATTCCAATGGTGGAGGCACAGATTTCTTCCCAGGGGGTCAACTTGATGGGTGATTCCGATCCTCCCCCGGTAGCTGTGGCAATGTTCCGGTTGGCAGAGAGTATGCTCCGGACGCGTATCCGTAGGTCGTCCCATCGCTTTCTGCATTGCTGTGGGTTGCGGGGTGCACTTACCCGCTGTGCCACCAGGGCCCATATAGCCTTCTTGTTCGCAAGTGACGTCCTGGTCATTTGCGTGGAGAAGACGACGGCAGCATTCTCCTGGAGGGTCTCAGTGAGCACGGTGAGTTCCTCGTGGGAGAAGTGGACCTGCCGCTTGCGGTCGCACGCTTTTTTTGCTACTTTGCCCATATTTATTATTTTACCTGGGGTGGCTAACGGGTTGGGATGTGTCTCAGGGTCGGATTTGTAATGGTTGTGTTGGGATTCTCTATTTATAGGTGTGCGGCGTGCAGTTTCCCGTTCCGGCCCCATGTTTTTACTTCCGTTTCCGTATATTTACGGTGACCGTATTTTGCGCTGACCGCTCATTACGGTGTCCGCTTGGATGGGTGGCGGAATTGCACCTAGGGCGAAGTACGACGGCGGTAAGGGGCGTTTTGGGGTCATTTCCGCCATCGCGGACTTTGCACTTCCGCCATGGCGTGATGCTCGTGCCCGATGGGTCGGAATTGGCCGCACTTTCCTCCGTCGTGCCGTGGCGGAAACGCGATTTACGCTATGGCGGTCATGTCAGTCACTTTCCGCCAGGGTCGTAATGAGGGCCACTGTGTTTTACACTCATACTTGGTCAAAGAGAAGGATTGTAATCAGATTCTTACCTTGTAATACACAGAGAGAAACGATCCTCCACTGTGCAGCTGCAGGGCAGTGACTCAGACTGCAGTGTGAAGCCGTTGTCTAGGCCTATGGAAGATATGCTTAGGAAGATGCGGCCCACCTCCTGTAATGGCGATACTTTGGTGGGCAAAATTATTAGAAATAACGCCAACATCTTCTCTCCCTTTCTAGATCGCTTTACTAACGCCACTGTGCATCTTGGTAATATTCCCATGGAGGTTAAGAAGGTAGTTGTTTCACCTCTGTTGAAAAAGGCAGGTCTAAATCCAAAACACTTTGCTAATTTTAGATCACTCACTAACGTACCTTTCCTCTTGAAAATTGTGGATCGAGTAACGACTTTGCACCTGCAAAAATATTTAGAAGAGGCTTATATTCTACACCCATTACAATCTGGTTTCAGAGAACATCATGGCACAGAGAGTGCCCTGCTTGATCTCCAGAGCCAGATGATGGATTGTATGGACAGGAGCAAGGCAGGCCTACTGCTACTTCCAGACTTATCGGCGGCCTTTGATCTGTTGGACCACACAAAACTCCTAGCTAACCTGTCCACTCTAGGCCATTGCTCTCCATTAGCCGTGAAATGGCTGATCTCCTTCCTGTCAGGCAGAATGTCGAGAGTATGTTGGGGCAAGCATCCTCAGAATACACACCGTCTACTTGTGCAGAGCCCCAGGGAGCTTGTCTGTTCCCCGCACTTTTTAATGTTTACCTACAACCTTTGTGTGATATCTTGGACAAAGCAGGGGTCAAATTCACGAACAATGGCGATGACACTCAGCTTCTGGTGGAGCTGAGTGGTGACTACATTGAAGATGCAAAAACTGTACAGAACGTCTACCTTTTAATAAACAACTGGCTGACCCAACACTGGCTCGGTCTTAATAGTGAAAAAAATGAGTTATTGATTTTTAGATCTCCCCAAGCAAGGTTAAAACAGGGGCCAGCATATGCAAAGTTTATAATTGATGTTCATTCCAATAATTGGTGCAGACACCCATGTGGTGAGTGTTATTATAAAAAAATCCCAGTACCTCTTGAGGCTACTTACATTGGTCAAGCTGTATGTGTCAAGTAAAAACTGTGAAACCCTTGTCAGAGCCATCGTAATTCCTCGCATTGACAATTGTAATGCATTAGTCGCAGGAGCAAGCAAGAACTGTATAAAAAAGCTCCAAGTCATTCAGAATGACGCAGCCTGAATTGTTAAAGGTGTTTCAAGACAGGAACACATAACTTCGGCTAGAAGGGAACTCCACTGGCTCCCTGTCAACTGCAGGATCACTTTTAAGATTCTGACCTTGGCACACAAGTGCCTACATGGACACACTCCCATCTACCTTAAAAATGGTCTCACCCCCCCCCCCCAACCACAGTGGAGATCAGCCAGATCCAATAATACCTATCGTCTTATCTGCCCCAGGATTAAAAGAAGTCGAGGTAGAGGTTGTTCATTTCCGGTTATAGCTATTTTAGCATGGAATGACCTCCTGGTGGAAATGCGCTCAGAGAAGAGTCTCCACATTTTTTCCAAAGAGGCTCAAGACGATTCTCCTTCAATAGCTGCCCTCCCTACATATAATGATGAACTCTTGCCTTCATCTTTCACTGCTCCCCAGCCTCTTCCTCTTTCTATGTTTTGTTTTTAGTATTGTTTGTTGCTTGTCTCTCTGGTATATGTGCGCCCTGATGCCTGCGGGCTTTGGTGCGTTTTAAGCATAAATAAATAAATTAAGTAGCTCATCGCCCAGGTAGGAGATCACCACCTCAGTTGATGCAAACTCACTATGCAATACAGTATAGGGGAGACTACTTTCCAGGGACAGAATAAACTCATCCCCAGGTACAGGGGTGCTGACTGCCCCAGTGAAGGAAGGCACACTATGTACCTGTGACCTTCAGTGCTCCATTTCCCAGGAATAGAGGGGCTTAATGGTCAGTGTATAGGAGCTATGCACCCAGGTATAGATGGAGCGGACTGTCTGTGTGTTGGTGCACAGGCTAGCCAGTTAAAATTTCGAATGAACAATTTCGAATGCCTTTTTGTCGGAAAAAAAATGTCGAATATATTTTTTTTATTTTATATGTTTTTTCTGGGTTTAATTAGTAAAAATAAGGAGTCAATAAAAAAAAAAACATTAAAAAAAATTTGCTATTTTTTTCCCGCCATTTTTCATTCAAGAAAAAGGCATTCGAAATTGTGACATTCGAAAATGTCACTATAAACCGGTGCACAGTCATCAATGAGTTACAGGAAGATCTGATTGCCAGGATAGGGGAGCTCATTCCTCAAATATAGGACAACCACACTGACCCTGTGGTGGGTATCTTACTGCTTAGTGTAGGGGAGCTCACGACACAGGTACAGTACAGGAGGATCTCACCTCCAGATAAAGGATTCCAACACTGCTCCATTAGAGGCCCTTACTGCCACAGAGTAGGAAAGCACACCGTTGTGTTTCATGGGTAGCTCCCTGCCCCAGTGTCAGAGAGCTCTGCATCATGGTACTGGAGTAGTGCACCGCCTCTCTATGTAGGCCATGCACTCTTCGTGTAGGGAAAGTAATCGCTATACATGTACACAATGAGACATTACCCAAGCAAAAGTAAAACTACTGTCCTACGGAGAGGCCGATGTTGCTGCACTAATGCCCCGCAGACTCAATTTCTGAGTAGAGGATGTGGAAGAAATCAGTCTCACTTATTTATTCTGGAGATGCAAAGAAAGGTGATTTAGGAATTGGCATTCAAGTAAAGGAACGCAGCGTAGCAACCCAACCAAACCCACCTAACTAACCTAACTTGCCTGCCAGTCCTTCTATCTTTATAGCCTCAGGGTCACCTGATCCCAGAAGGTTTACGAAAACCTCCTCCTAGGCCTTCTGGCATTTTCAGCGTGCTTCCCCAAGAACAATAGAGTAATTCATGAACATTTGTGTCCATTGTCACTGTCCATACAAAAATGTGACATAATAATGATACAGTTCCTGTAGGACACAGCCCACAAGGGAGTGTAGATAACTTATGGGAACATTCTTCTGTTCCTACTGTATCAGAAGATGAATACATGTTCGCTGCTCCATGTGAGCTTCCAACAACACACATATGTCTATTGCTTTTATGAGTTCAGGCTGACGGATCCGTTGGATGTGAGCCCACGTCCTTGCTCCAGTGACCTCGGAGGGGATGGCGTGTCCCTTGTTACTGCACATACGTTTAGTGTCCATCACTGCCATCGGCCAAGAGGGGAAAGGGGGGCCTGATAAAAGTCTACTAAAAGGAGAAAAAACTAAGAGAACGAGTGGCACAATATCATAGGGATGGGGTATTCATGGCTGAAGTTTCCGATGGGAAGTTTCAAGCCCCTGTTGCACCAGAATATCCGGCACCTTCAGAGGTTTCACTTGGTGCTCTCCTTCATGTGTTAATCTATTTATTATTAAGTAAAGAATCCCTGCCCCTCAACGAACAACTCGCTGTACAAGAACATCCCACTGCTTGTGTTGCAGGTAAAGCAACTCAATTACTTGCCAAGAGGGATGTCCATGAGGGATGTCTACTGCTAGGGTGCACATGGAGAGGACAGCCGGATAGGCCGACTAAAGAAACACAGGGCTACTGGGGAGCATAGGTTACATACGGCACTCAGTGGCCAGTTCAACTTTTAAAGGGAATTCACTGATGACATGTGAAAACATCTAATTAAAACAAAGAAGGAAAAAGGGTTACAAAATAATAATAGGCAAGGATGTCATCAGATATGAGGGGGGAATGCAGTGGGGAACAGGCGTGCTGGGGGAGGGTGGGGGGAACCCATATAAAGAATAAAGTGGGGGAAACAACATTAAAAACTACTATTTGGAAGATTGAGAAAGTTATTTTTCAGCAAGATGTTTTCAGATGGATCCACTTGGCTGTTTCTTGGCCAGCAGTGTCATTGTGGTTCCATTTCTCTGCACCCTCTTTTCCGGTCCAGTCTCGCGCCTCCCAAACTCTCCAGTAGATATTGGTCTCCTGGCTGAAGGAGGAAAGCCTCTTCTACATCAGGTTTCTGGTCATCCGCCAAGCTGACAAAATTAATGGTGAGGGGGTCATGTGAGTCATACTCGAGAGGGGGGGTGGATCATGTGAGTCATACTCGAAAGCACTTGGTGAGCTGCAGGTTGCAGACCCTTGCTCTATACACTCTGCCATGACTGACCCACTATGCACTGCTTGGTGGACCAACAGATGTTGGTGCTTCTCTAGTCCGACCAGATGGGCTATCTGCTTTCTATTAGGTACAGAACGCACACCTGCTGAGTTTCTACTGGGAACATTCCAGCTGCCTTAGGCCTCAATCGGGCTTGGGGGGGGTTGAAAGAATGAGTGACAAATGTTCGAGGGAGAAAAGATCGAAGATTATTTTTTTTCACAGCTGGGCGTTCGAGCTGTTAAAACTATTTGTAAGTACCACCTGGGAATCTGCTACCATCTATGTATGCCCCCTTTAATACAGGCAGACGCCTGAGCAGGCTTGTTTAATCCAGTTGGTCTCTCCCCAGATCATTCCTTCTCTTCTCCTGAGTGAGCATAAAAAATTCAGATCCTCCTTTTTCAGACGTTACACAAGAAACTCAGGTTGATGTAAATGCAAGATCCTGCTAAGTAGCTAGGGCGCAGAGACACCAGAGGTAATGGGTTGATAATCAGATGTTGCTATGGAAGGATAGAGAAAAGAAGTACTCAGCCATGTTCTAAAAAACATGTTTGATTTGAACAGAGGCAGTGAAAACAGTCTGGAAGTGGGTTGAATAAACAGGGGGGAGATGTCAATTATATGGACGGCTGCATGGTGACACAATTTACTCGCCACTGTGTCTTTGTTAGATCACCATGTGGCTGCCAAGGTTTAGCTGGTGGAATAACAGCAGAATTGCTTTGAAACAGGGTGGCCCTTTCTATGAGCCTGCAGAATGATGGGCACTGGAAAGGGTTTATATTCTAGCCTTGACACCCAGTTTTCGGGGCTGCGCTCCCAGTTCTGTTCTTCTGTCATAAAGATCTCAGGCACGAGATGGTGGGACGGTTTTCATATCCTCACACAGGGTTCTTGAAAGCCACTCTCCATGGCTGGGGTAATTGGCTGCAGTCACTCTCTAGTGATTGTCGGACAGCTCTAGATGGGCTGGTTTTGGCTCAATTTCTCGAGGAACATTTGCAAAATTCCAAGAAACTATACCAAACCCCCAAGCTATGACTCCAGCTATGCCCAGTGTAGTCAGAGAGCGAGTACAGTCATTGACATCTCCAATACCTGTCGTTGCTCGAGTGCTAATTCAAGCACCCTTGTGTTTTGTTCAGTATGATAACACCAAAATTAAACCTGGTTTCATCAGGAGTTTGTATAGAGACAAAATTCATATGCCTCTGATTATGAATAAGATATTAAGATGGACCATCATGGACCAAAGAAACGTTATTCTCACTGATGTAGAGACGCCGGCAGGGTACGAACCTATGTAAGCCCTTAGAAGGATTGGCCTGGCTATGCCAGAAGACAGGCCGGGGGTTATAAGAGCTTCCGACCTTGAGGTCCTTTGGAGGATTAAAATTGATCAGTGGTGCACTCAGAACAAGAGGGATTGTGTTCTTGTGCTATGTGCTGGTAGTAACCCTCCATTCTCCCTCAAGCCTTGTCCAATTGTAAACTGGTAGTAGCGCTCATATAGGACCGACAGCACAGTATGGAATGCAGAATCCAGAATGTGTTCCATGCCCTTGGAGGCAAAGTCTATTCTGGTGTTTTCTCCCTGGTTTACAGTTGGAGCTGATCCTTTATGTTTTGGAACATGTGTTTTTGCCTGATTAGTCGTTTCTTAATTTTGGTTCGTTTTGTTTGTACCTCTTGTTTGTGCTCTAAGGCCTTTCTGATACAAACATTTGCCAAATGCTTCCTCTAAATTGAAACCAGTGCTTGATAATGTTATGAACTCATAGATGTTATGCTGATGCCGCAGTCTTGCTGTCTCTTTCTATTGCGCCTTATTATGCCTTCTGCTTCACTTTCATTTGTTCTTAATGGTTCAATATTTAGGTTGTGTTGCATTCAATGCTGTATGGGTTTGTATTATTTTATGTGTGTCCCTTTTGTTATTTTTTTTATTTGTATTGTTTATGTCATTTCTGTTAGCGCCTTGATGCCTATGGGTGCTTCCATGTCTTTATATCGAACCTTTTATAGTGAAACACACATATATCGAGTATTTTATAACAAAAACCTGCATACCAAATTTTTATTAGTTTTTAGGGGGGTCCCCTCCAAACCCCGGTTTACCACCCTTAAAAACCCACCCCGAACATTTCCCCAAAAAATGTAACCTTTTACCGCACACAAAAATACATTCGGTATACAGGTTTTCGTTATAAAGTACTTCACTTGCATTTGTTATGCAAATGGGGATAGGCAGCTAAGTATGGTCCGTTTTCAAATTTGAATGATGGAACTACTTTTTGGGAAAATCACTTAGCTCAGGGGTCTCCAATCTTTGGCTCTCAAGATATGCATGACTACAACTCCCATCAGCCCCACCAGCATCGTCAATGGTGAGGGATCATAGGAAAGGTAGCCTAAAACATCTGGAGAGACGCAGGTTGCAGACCCCCCACTTGGCTCCATTCCATATTCCGCCAGCAGTAAATACAGTGCAATATCAATTTGCAAGATCAGTTTTCTCCCTTTTCCCCCATGTGATAGTCTGTGCTCAAGGCCAGGAGCCGACCGTGTTCTCCTTCCTCCCCATTAGACAAATGGCAAAGGTGGCTAAAATAAATGATGAGGTCTAGTTATTCCCCAACACAAGCTTTATGCAAACCCATTTATGGGCAAGGGGAGGAGGGGCATGCGTGAAGGGTGTTGGGACAAATTTGGCCTGATCACGAGTTAGACGGTGCAGTAAAAGCACAGAGGTAATAGTGTTACTGCCGCATTACCACACCGCCCAACTCATAGTTGGGTGGAAAGTTGGAGGATTCACCTCCAGCTCTGAGCTGAGCTGACGTTTCACCCATTTATGGCACGATTACCAGAGCAGAATTAGCACTGCAGTGATTGTGCTGAAAATGCCCCATTGAGTCCAATGAACTCCAAAAAAATGGGGACTTACGCCTCCACCGCCACTTGTAATCCGGCAGTAATACCGCTGGGCTAAGTGGCGGTAACAGTAATTTCACTGGGTGGTATTCCAGCGAATTTAAGGCTGGGATACCACACAACTTGTGACGAGGCCCTTTTGTTCTTAGAGCAAAGGATAAAGAAAAGTTACCAGCAACTGAAATCAGACTATAAAAATCCTGTCCTTCACGGGTAACAAAGTGCCATCATCAGGACTGGACTGGGGCCACACAATATGCCCATGCAGCAAGAACAATTGGCCCACAAAACCTATTTAAAGAGAACCTGAGGGAGGACGTTTGATGAAATAAGTGCCAAATTGCGCTTTTCAATGTACATTTGGGCTTTGGCATTAGTTAAAACGACCAGCTGTATTGCATTAAGTTATTAAAAGTAACCCGTGTTGCTCCGGGTTGCCTCTCTTGCCGGAACATGCACCTGCTTTCTCTCAGCATTTGCTATACACCCTTTCCTCCTCACACCTCAATGAACATCTAGGGCTCATTTTGTGGGGGTGTTTCCAGGGCTGAGCCCCCGGGCTTATTTCGATTCACTAGGCAATGATTGTCTTAGACTCCGTTCAAATATGATGCAGTGGTTTGGCATCTTTGTTTATTTAACTGCCAGTCCGTCCTAGTCATACCACAAGCAAAAATAGTGTGAGCCATGCCAGCCTTGTGTGCCAGTTTTCCATTTTGAGCCAGAAGGTGACGCAGCTGGGCGCTCGAGCTGATCATGCCAGCACATTGATCTCGTAAGCTTGCATGACATTGGCACCATTCTGCTACTGTATTAACTGGCAACACGGCCACAGCAGGGTGGGTATCCCAGGGGTGTGGTGCGGTCAGCAGCCAGTGGTATCACTACATAATATCCCCAACAAAAATATTGCCGTAGATATGGCCGTTTGGTTTGCCATAGGCGATATTTTTGTTGGGGATATTATGTGGGAGCGGGGATTGCGGGGGTGTCCCCCGCACATTAGAAAATGATGTGGCGGTTGCAGGGGTGTCCCCCGCAGGGTCCATGTATGAATTTTGCAGCAAAAATATGGCGATATTTTTGCATCGCAATATTTTCACGGTGGAATTAACACATGGAACCCAGCCAGGGTGTCAGGCGCAGATCACCAGTTTAGCCAGCAGACGGCCACAGCAGGGTGGGTGGCAGCCAGGGTGTCAGGTGCTGATCCCCAGTTCAGCAGACAGACGGGCACAGCAGGGTGGGTGTTCAGCGGTGTGGTGCGGGCAGCAGCCAGGTGTCAGGTGCAGATCACCAGTTTAGCCAGCAGACGGCCACAGCAGGGTGGGTGGCAGCCAGGGTGTCAGGTGCAGGTCGCCAGTTCAGCAGAAAGACGGGCACAGCAGGCTGGGTGTTCAGCGGTGTGGTGCGGGCAGCAGCCAGGTGTCAGGTGCAGATCACCAGTTTAGCCAGCAGACGGCCACAGCAGGGTGGGTGGCAGCCAGGGTGTCAGGAGCAGATCGCCATTTCAGCAGGCAGACGGGCACAGCAGGGTGGGTGGCTCAGCGGTGTGGTGCAGGCAGCAGTCAGGGTGTTAGGCGCAGATCACCAGTTTAGCAGGCAGACAGGCACAGCCGGGTGGCTGTCCCAGGGGTGTGGTACGGGCAGTAACCAGTGCGTCAGGTACAGATCACCAGTTCAGCAGGCAGACGGGCACAGCAGGGTGGGTGGGTCAGCAGTGTGGTGCGGGCTGGAGCCAGGGTGTCGGGCACAGATCACCAGTTTAGCCATCAGACGGGCACCTAGGAGCATATGCGGCACCGTCAGTAGGACGCTGTCCTGTGACTCTGCAGGCGGGGGCACTCTGTGACCACATGAAGGGGTTTGTAAAGCAGGGCACATTCCTTTTTTCAACTGGCCAGCATAAGGTGCAGGAGAGGACGAGTGCCACGTCAACACACATTGCCACACGATTATGATCATTGCTGCACAGTCGCCGGTGCCATTGGCGGGCAGAGGGGCACCCTGCACAGACAGGGCAACAGAAGGACAGTCATCAGCCAAAGCCAAGGGCAAATCCGGGGAAAAGGACACTGCCAAGGCGTGCCTGCGCTGAACTCTGACCTATGTTTGACCTGCAGGTGAACGAGTTCAGCAGTGATTTTACATTTGTCCATCACTTTCCCTTTATTTTCTGTGCAAAGACAGCCAAGGCTTTCCACCAACCACCCCTATAGAATGAGGGTGAGTTTGATAAGGAGGAGTAAGTGCTCACAGAGGCAGCTACATACTTCAAAACACGATTATTATGCGAGGGTATTGTTACATCTGCCCTGCGTCCCGCTACGTGGTGACGCAGGGCGCACCAAATAAAAGCCCCGCCCCCGAGTTCAGGAGGGCAGTTCTGGGAATACCAGTGCTGGAGTGTGGCGTACTTTTGTGAGCTCCTGCCGGAGCTGCGACTTAGGCCGCGCATCCTACCCTGCATGCAACAGCCCCCGCGCACGCCTCACTGCGGGGCTGGGAAAAATAACAATGGCGACGAGGCGGTGCTCGAGTGCACACGCGCTCGGCAGTATATAACGTGCGAATGCCCTGCAGGCATTGCGCACCAATTTTTGGACACCCGGAGGGGGGGCAACGCGAACGTGATCCCCCACCCAAAAAAAAAACCAGGCTGCGGACGAAACCTTGGATGCCTACCACACGAGGTTGAGGAAACTAGCCATGTCCTGCAAGTTCACAAATATCGAGAAAGAGATACGGAGGCAAATCATCAATGGCATCCACTCAGAAAAGTTAAGGCGGCTTGTACTTAGCGAGAAAGGTATTCCCCTACAACGGATCCTTGAGTTGGGACGACAAAGGGAACTAGCTCACACCAGAGATGCCAACATGGAGGCTACACTACACAAATTGCAGCCCCCTCTAAAAACAGCCATGGTGGCCCAGATTACTAACAGACAATTCTCAAGGGACGATGCTAGTGGCGGCTATGCGCAGAACAGGTGGCAACCTCGCATTCCGGGGCCCACAGAATGCGGTTGGTGTGGTGGACCACGACATGGCCAATGGAACTGTCCAGCACAAGGCACCACATGTGGAGCATGTGGCAGAAAGGACCACTATGTGAAAGTATGCAGATCAGCGAGCATGACGGCACCGCCCTCACAGAACCCCCAGGAGAAGAACGCGACCAAGAAAAAGAAGCAGGCCAACGCAAGGAGAGTCGTTGTTGCAAACTCCTCAACGGAGGAAGAAGGTGATGATGTCTCGGCCATGCAACAGGATACCGGCAAGGAGAATGACAGAAAAGGCAGGAGGGTCTACCTGGTGTCTGCACTGAACCAGGGTCAAGAACCACTGAGAAAAGCTGTCCGAAGGCGGAAGTGTATGGTCACCATCCAAAACCAGCAGATTCTCATGACCATTGACACGGGTGCCTCGGTGAATGTCATGCCCTCAAGCATATTCCAGACTCTAAACCCACTACCAGATCTGAAAAGCACAGACACGCTGTTGTTTGCATACAGCAGCTGAAAGCCCCTACCGGTTGTTGGCAGATTCCGCACCACGCTGGGTCACGGCGAGAACAGGTTATGGTCGAAGGTCTATGTCGTAAAGGCGGGGATTGAAAGCCTTCTAAGTGGGGACACAGCGGAACATCTGGGTGTGGTCAAATTCAGATGCCATGTCGACATAGCCACTGAGGTAGAACACATCCTAAGTCTATATCCCAAGCTGCAAAATGGAATAGGGTGTTTGAAAGGTAAAACCATTAGACTGCACATTGATGAATCAGTACAACCAAGAGCAGTGAGGCACAGGAGAACACCATTTCATATGAGGGAACAAGTGGAGAAAGAGCTCAAGGCACTGGAATCAGCCGGCATCATAGAGGAGGTCACAGGACCCACACCCTGGGTCTCTCCGATGGTGGTAACAAGGAAGCCCAAGCAACCCGGAAAAGTCCGGATTTGCATTGACATGCGTCTTTCAAACACCGCAATTAAAAGAGAACGACATATTACACCAACGATCGACGAAATTGTGGCTGACCTCACGGGGTCTTGTGTATTCTCCAAAGTCGATCCGAAGGCGGGTTACCACCAGCTCAAGCTCCTCAGAGACTCTCGCTACATTCAACGTTCTCAACGCATTTAGGTTTGCGAAGATACAAACGCCTAAACTTCGGGATTTCGTCAGCCACAGAAGTTTTTCAACAAACCATTCAAGAAGTTATCAGGGGCATACCTGGTGTCCTGAATGTAAGCGACGACATCTTAATTCACGCTCCTGACAAGGAAGAACACATTAAGAGACTTCAAACCCTACTGGGCAGGTTGGAAGATGCTGGACTCACCATACACAGGGAGAAATGTGAATTCCTCAAAACGGAAATCACCTTTTTTGGATAAAAGTTCGGCAGCACGGGAATCTCCTCTGATCCCCAGAAGGTCGCAGATATTCAGGTGGTCAGCCCTCCAATGACTCCCACGGAAGTACGTAGTTTCCTGGGTATGGCCACCTACTGTGGCAGGTTTATCCAAAACCTGTCCAACCTTTCTGAGCCTTTACGCGAGTTGACCAAAGTGAACACTAAATGGGACTGGGGGCAGAAGTGCCAGGAAGCGTTCGAAAGCATCAAAGAATCCCTGTCCGTTGACACCAAGGTGGCGTACTACAACACCGAGCTCCCTACAGAACTGTTTGTAGACGCGAGTCCCATAGGGCTAGGAGCTATCCTCATGCAGGTAACGAAAGAAGGGGAGAAGAGGCCAATTGCTTACGCTTCAAGAGGCCTCAAGGAAACATAATAGAGATACTCCCACATTGAAAAGGAGGCCATCGCCGTGCTGTGGGGGTGTCGGCATTTTCATCTGTACCTTTATGGACGTCGATTCACGACGATCACTGATCACAAACCCTTACTACCCATTTTTATGGGCACGTCGTCACACCCGCCGGCCAGGATAACAAAATGGCTGCTCCATCTGCAGCAATACAATTTTGAACTTGTCTACCAGCCAGGCATTGGCAACCCCGCGGATTTTCTTTCGAGGAATCCTCGAGCAGCAACCCAATAAGAAATCCTAGTGGCCGAAGAGACTGAGGAACATATATGCCAAGTGGTACGCGCCATGAGGCCGAAGGCCGTCAGCATTGAGGACATTGAGCTAGAAACTCACAGAGATCCTTGCTGTGATTTAGTGAAAGATGCCATCATTTCAGGGGATTGGAAGACATTCATGAGGCACACCCATAACAGAACGGTAGAAGCGAAAGATTTTCTGTCCGGCATATTCACCGTCCGACAAGATTTATCAATCACCGAAGGAGGGCTGCTGCTAAGAGGAAATCGCATCGTAATCCCACCGAATCTACAGGACAGGATAGTGGCTTTAGCACATGAAGGACACCAAGGGCTTGCAAGGACAAAAGCTCGGATCAGGCACAGGGTATGGTTCCCTCAGATCGATGATCGGGTCGAAACACTCATAAGCACGTGCCTGCCCTGCCAAATAACTGGGGCCCCCCCGGAACCAGAACCGATTCTGTCGGCAGAACGTGGCCGTGCCCGATGGGAAGCCATCAGCATTGACTTCTGTAAGCTACGGGAAGGCCTATAACTCTTGGTGGCCATTGACAACCACTCCCGCTATCCAGAAGTCGAAATAGTTGAATCTACAGCAGCGGAAGTGGTCATCCCGGCCATTGAAAAAATGTTCGCAACCCATGGTCTACCAACCTCGATCAAAAGTGACAATGGGCCCCCGTTTACAGGGGAGGATTTCAGACAGTATCTGCATGACCTCAATATAAAGTACCACCATATCATGCCGAGGTGGCCCCAGGCGAACGGGGATGTAGAACGATTTATGAGAACCATAAACAAAGTGTTAAGGGTATCAAGGGCGAATGCCAGCCCATGGAAAATCGACCTTTATCGTTTCCTAAGGAACTATCGGGTCACCCCCCACAGCACAAAAGGCATACCTCCCGCGGACCTCATGTTCAGCACAGTCATCAAATCCTCGATTCTGCATCATCCAAGCAGGACCCCAGATGAGGTCGACGAAGAACGCACGGCAAGGAGGAGAAGGAGCGCCAATGCCCACATGAGCAACAAGAGGAGAGCGAGGCAATCCAATCATCAAGTGGGGGACCAAGTCGTCATGCTATGAAACCCCACTAAGTCGAAACTGGACACCAAATATGAAGAGCTTCCATGGACTGTCACTGACCGGCGAGGTACCATGGTGACTGTGACGAGAGGAATGCGTCGTGGTTTAAGGCGGTGCCACGCAATTTGTGGACTTATGGTGACTGCCACCAGGAAAATGAAGAAGCTCAGCCCTCCGAACAAGAGCCCGTGTCCATCCCGTATGAGGCAGGGATGGATGACAGAACTTGGCAACCGTTGATGGCGCCGGGCCTGGAAGACCCGGATAGTGAAGGTGAGCCAACCTTTGAGCCTGTGGGGGTTAGTCCCCGAGTGGCGCGGTACGGTTTGAGGACTGCCACGAAACCGCCCGCCAGGCTAAATGACTATGTGTGGTAGTTGATGCACATGGACTATGAACGATAATGGGCTGGATGTTTTTGTGTCCGATAGTGGGACAGTGTTTAAAGTTTCAGTATTTTATTGCATGTATGTAATATTTGTTTGTTTAAAATAAAGGAGGAATGTTACATCCGCCCTGCGTCCCGCTACGCGGTGACGCAGGGCGTGCCAAATAAAAGCCCTGCCCCCGAGTTCGGGAGGGCAGTTCCGGGCATACCAGTGCTGGAGGGTGGCGTACTTTTGTGAGCTCCTGCCAGAGCTGCGATTTAGGCCGCGCGGCCTACCCTGCATGCGCCAGCCCCCGCGCACGCCTCACCGCGGGGCTGGGAAACATAACAGGTATGTTATCTGTATTGACATTTGTAAACTGCACCTCTGCCAGTGGACGGCAAGTTGCACAGGCATGCTAGAAAATATCCCGTCTCTGGTGGTAAATTGTCTACACATTTTGCACGGTGGGCTTCTCGTCCTTTTCTTCCACCACATTTAGCACCTCTCAGCCTTCGCGCGCCCTCACTCTGCCACCTCTCAAACCCTGGATCGCGCATCCCTCCAACTCTCCTCTCCTGCCATCTCCAACACTTGCCACTCATTCCTGAAGCAACCCTCTCTTTATGTGTTCACCCTAGTCCCTAAATGCAGGCTTCCTTGTAAGTATGTGTGTCCCTTTCTACACTGCATAGATTTTCTTGGTCTCGTTCCATGTCCGTTTCCCCATTGTGCGCTTCTGGTCTTTATTTTATTTCGGTTTTTCTTCAGCCCTAATATTGACTTGGCACTGTTTGCATTTCTACTATTACTCTTGCATTTTTCTTTTTCTTTTTCTTTTATTTTTAAAAAAAGCCTCCTTTCAGTTACATTCACCAAATTTTTATTTGCCTTACTTTTTTGTCCCAATCCACTTTATCGCAGCTTCTCCAATACAGATATTCGTACACTCTCTCTCTTCCCCTCTCATCCTCACACCCTCCTTCCTTCCCCCTTTCCAAGATCCTCTTCTTCTCTCTCGCTACCTCCCTCACTTCCTCGTTCCTCCCTTATTTATTTACTTATTGTGCATTTGTACGGTGCTGATACATCAGGCTTATTACCACCTTCTGCTCCGCTCCACCTCTCTCTCTCTCTCTCTCCCTCTTATTCTCTATCACACTCTGGCTCTCCTCCAAGCGTTCCATGAAATGGGTGCATGCAACAGAGATGTTTCAGGGTTATGCGCCCCATCAGAATGCCTCGGGGGCACAAACATTACCCAAACACTCTAACACAGCAGACAATATACTGAGGTTTCGTTCCATTCATTGAGAAGGATTCCTTTCTGCCTTCCTTGTTGTTTAACTCCCACTGCACAGCACTTGCTGTACTAAGTGTTTAGCCCACCTTGTTTTCCCTGCTGTATCTTTGGATAGCATGCTATTGTTCCTGTGGTGCATTTGCAGTCTTCTTGATTGAGATGGATACAGCCGGATGATTACAGGCAAGAAGTGTTGGGTTATTGGACTTTAATCCAACGTGCCCGTTCACTGTCATTCACTAGCAAGCTGCAAAGTGAGTAGCTAGAATCCAGTGCAGGCAACTGCCATAGGGCCTCAAAGATCCTTGAGGGTTGTGGGTCTATACACATTCCAACTCAAATTAGAACACAGCTGTCGGCAGATTAGACCAAAAAGAAGCCGGATGGGACAGTAGAGAATATTTTGCCATCTCAGATTGCTCACCCTCTAAACTGGAGAAGACGCCAAGGATAATATTCAGGGATGTATTTGGCTTTATGATTCGGGCAAGCCTTTGCAATATATCAGGCATGATAAATATGAGACTCTTCACATGTGTTCGACTACAACTCCCATAACCCTTCACCATTGACTAAGCTGCCTAGGGCTCATGGAAGATGTACTCCAAAACCTCTGCAGAGGCGAAGATTGCAGATCCTTCTAATAGCTCATTGCATTTCTGGCCCCAAATGAAACTCAGATTGACGTTAATAGACGCACGTTGCTAGGAGGGTGATCCCATTGGAGTCTCTGGAAACATCTGCTATGTCACGGGGTGGCAATGAAGGGGGCTCTTTCAGGTTTAGTTGCACACACCTGACGCAGGTGAAATCACAACATGCATTGCTCTCAATGTGCAATAGCAGTTGGTGAGAAAGTTTGCTGGTATAGTTTGATTGCCACATTTTGTGTTGCCGAACTAATAACCAACGGGTCTGCTGTAGAGAGCTCCAAACCGCCCTGCGATCACTAATACACACATATGGGCAGGGTCAAAGTAGAAGCTCTGGCGCCATGTTGATTAGTCACTGTAGGTGTCCAATGGGCTGTTTCGTCTGGAGTTTGACAAAGAGCAACTAGCGGAAGTTTATCCAATAGAAGTATTGTCATTGTGCATCTGCGCTGATAACTGTTGCATTGGAATACATCTAAAATCTAAAAAGAATTTTCAGAATCAAAACGGAGTGATAGGACTGCTACATGCAGGTGTGGACTGGGAACCAAAAGAGGCCCTGGAAATCATTTTCAAAGTGGTCCCATACTACACATTGTCAGCAAACCCAACCCTTTCCCTATGAGAAAATGTACAAATAAAACCGGTTACCACACAAAAGAGACCAAGGGTGTAGAGGCCTACCGGGAAATCTCCAGAGTTCCCTATAGGTCAGTCCACCCCTGGCTACATGTTCGATGTCCCCTGAAGGCGGCAAATTGAGACTCGGCCTTTTTAAGGTGTCCACATTACGCAAGTATATTCCTTTGAATGGGCAGGGTGCACAGCAGCTGTCTGAGAGATACTTGCCTTGCAAACCTTCACTCCCTCTCGGACTTGGACCCTAGCAATCAAGTCATAAATGAAGGCCACGAAGCATTTATGAGCACCCAGAGTATCCTTTGACCCTTGGAGCGAGCGCCATGTTCTATTGGCTTATTATAGCTAACACATGCTCCCATGTCACGTGCGACACCTTAAGCCATTCCTAGCTTTTCATCCGACAGCACAACGAATTCTGGGGTTTGTAGGAAGTAAAGAGACATGCACTAGGGAAAATACAGTGGTTGCTGAATTCAATGCAGAGACTAAAGTGCAGATCAACACTCCAATGGTGGTCTCGGGGCAAAGCAATGTGTGGCTAGTGGGACGCAAAGAGGGGTCAATAGGGCAAAGGATCTGGTTTAAAGGGACTTCCACGAATTTAAAGAAAGACGCAGGTCACTTAATGGAGGCCCATCCAATCGGGAAGTTAGGAGGACAGACATAGGGGTGAGTAGAATCAAACAGCTGTCCCCTGAACTATAAAATCAAGTAGAATACAAAAAAATTCAATTTGTTTCTCCAGCCCTCTAAGCGCAGGACCGGGAATCAAACCTGTGCTACTCACTGTAGTCTTGTTTCCAAGATCAGCATGCTCCCCCGGAGCGATCTTCCCAGCATCTGTGGCAAAAAAAGAAGCCACTGTAAGAAAATTGCATTGGGAAACATATTTATTAGGGCAGAGATAAAAACCAATTTGCAATGACTTTTCCCAAAAATTCTATTGCTAATACCATTTTACTTGCTGGACGGATTTGGATGACATTTGCTAAAACAAATGCCTGCCACGGTCACCTCCAAACTGGAAATATTGTGGAAAATGTGTTAAACATTACTAAGGTTTTTAAGAAAGCAAGATAAGCTACTCTCATTCATATCCCATAGAGAAAAAGGTGCTTACATTGACCACCTGCAACGTGAAAACTGCTGAATGGATTTGCACCAAGTAAGAAACAAATTGGTTTGCTGTAAACCCGTCCAGTACTTTTCAAATCCTTTTATATTTCCCATGGTGCACTGCATAGGTGTCACTTTGATGCATTATCGCGGGAATGATTCACAGTGATGGCTATCGTGGGAATAAAAAGCAGCATGGGGTGGCAGCATAAATATCCTGGGAGAAATTTAGGGGGCAATGTACCACTTGCAAAGACTTTGCCCAGTGGGATCTGGTTAGTTAGCAGGCGGGGGAAAGGGAATGAATTGGATTTGACAGTAGTCCAGAGCCAAAAGCCATTTCAGTGGGCCTCCCATCTTTTTTATAAATTGGGGCGACATAGACAATGGCCACGGATGGTGGGATCTTGTTAATAACTAGGCAGGGGAGGATGTGCTTCATCATAGGCCAGTGGCCCTCGGTCTGTAGTGATTGGGATAACATGACCAAAGGCCACAGCCTGTGTGCCTTGCAGACAATATAGCATAAGAAAACCCTTACATTTTAGTGACAAAGCTTTAGTTAAGGTGACCCAATTTATCACAACAAAACCCATGAAATTTGGTGGGTGTTGGCAGTAACGACCGTTTTAACTCTGAGACCCCACCCAGTTGCTCAGCACACAACCACATACATGACATCACAGCAGGGATCCACAATGAGATAAAAAATGACATTAATGGAGGACATCTCCGGGTCGTGGTGAACTCTAAATTAAGATGGGCGCAACTTCCCACACTCGCAATATTTAATGGGTTTTGTAGCAAAAATATTTATATTTTTAAATGACCAAAACGTAAGGCAAAAAAAATTGTGATATCTATGTCCGCACCGCGGACTCACTTCCCTGTTTGGTCTGCGGACTTGTCTCCGATTGGCCAGAAAAATGTGCTGACTTTTGCATGGTCCACGGACATCGGGATGCGCCCGCTGATTGGGTGGTGAGAAAATGTGAAATGCGTCGGTTTTACTGAAACGCCCGCCATCTTGGATTGGCAGACTTTTTGGGGGTCCGCAGACAGCGCAGTGAAAACAAAAAAAAAAGCAACATTGCACTTGTCAAACTCAAAAAACAATCTCTGGGGATGCGGGGGGATGAGGATGGAATGGGATATGGCCATAAGAAGCCAAATAACGGGTTGTGTCTCCCTCCTCCCCCAACAGTCCGCGAACACTCCAGATGTCCTGGGGCAGTCCTGTGGTGTTCACGGACACTTCAGATGTCCTAGGACATCTGTACCTATGTCTGCATTACAGGGTTGGGGAAAAGCAGTTTTTGGATGGCTTATAACTTTTGCGCCACTCAATGAAACTGTATGTAATTTTGCAATTTTATTCTAGGACTAATCCTGAATGGGTTCCAAAGTTTTGTGGGATTCTGTCAAGAGGGGGGGTGTTTCAAAATATTGTAAAGGCATATAAATGTGTCATTTGACGAATCTGCACAACATTTGGCAAAAAAATTTTGGATCTAGATACAAAGCCCGCAGACACCAGGCTGGGTGGTTACAGTATTTGTTGAGGAAGATGAGGTGGAGGAAGACAGCTTGCTACTTGCTGAGACTGGAGCAACATTTCTGAGAGCATTGCGGTCATTGGATTTGGTGTGGCGGCGCATGGAGGTGGTCCCGTAGGAGTACTGTCCAGGTAGTCTGCGACTGAGTACAAAATTGCACTCAGTGCATTTCACTTTGGTATCTTTTTATCCTTTGGTATACTCCCAACAGTAGCAAAGAACTGGCACACGCATGATTCGATCTTGTTTCTAGAAGTAGGCACTTCCTCTACCTCATCTTCTTGGTCCTCTTCATTGTCTTTGAAAGTACTGCGCTTTTTTGTTGTTGTGAAGGTCCTCCAGCTGGTGGTGGTGGTGGCTCTTGGAGAGGAGGGATGGCAATAACTGATTCCATTTTTAAGATAAATAGCAGTTTTGATAACATTCTTCCAAGTATGTACTGTGTACTGATTGGTAATGGATAATGAGTACGAAAAGGTGTAGGAAGTGTGCGAGGGAAATTTTGAAGTTGAAAGTTCCTAGATCAGTAGAAAATGCAGTTCTGAACTCTCTTCGAAGCACGGATCCGATCACGAAGTGCAGACGCCTTCACGAACACGTCACCATGCTGCGCGTAATAGTATGGTCACGTGGCACTGTCCAGAAGGTCTGAGATTAATTCAGACGTTCCTGGATGTCTACGGATGCAAAATTATTTTGAAAAGTTGCAAAAAGTGTATAGATGTGTTCAAAATGATGCTACAAGGTGGGAAATGGCAGCATTTTAAGGTGAAACTTTGTAAATTGGACCCAAATATTGCTTATTGGCTAAGTATGATATTAGTAAGTTGTAGGAAAATAGCATGCACTGCTAAAAATCCACTGAAATTCACTGAAAAAACGTTGCTAAAAGGGACGTTATGGTTAAGTTGCACTAATAAAAACCTATGAAATTCAATGGAAAAACATTGTTACAGGGACGTTATGGTTACAGGTATAACTGAAAAACCTCAGAAATTCGCCAGTTATGGTAAGCTAAGCAACCATAACTCGTGCCACCACTGTGCACTGATAAGACTAACACCCAGGACAGCAAAGATGTTTCCCCCCTCCACCTCCAGTCCCTCTTTCCCCACACCTTGTACTTGCCTCTTTGCTGCCTGATTGGTTCATGACTTTGGTCGTGTGACCGGAACACTTCACCTTCACTGGCCCTCCCAGGGCAGCCTTGCTCGGGCAGCCAGCAAAGGGCCACAGGCAAAGGGCAGCTACCTTCTGGGCAGGTCCCATTCCCTGTTTACCCCTGTTTGCCTGTAGATGTTAGACTGAAAACCCTACAACTACAACTCAGATAAGGTTGTGAGGGAGTACAGCCATTACTGTCCTCTAGTAAAACCCTGTCACTCTTACATTACTACCACCTTCTCCTAACATGATGTTGACCTACACTGTGCACTATCTTGTTAGTTTAGTTTAGTTTCTTTATTTATACTGCGTGCCGAACCCTGGGGTAACTTGGCACTGGAGACATAGAGGAAGTTACAGCAGAGTATAAACATATAAGATAATAACAGTAAGCACAGGTGACCGGGTTACATGGTGGTCGGCAAAGGAAACGAGTAGAATAAGTAGTGTGTCAGACAGCGGTGGAACTCTTGTTGGCGAGCCAGGACTTTGTTTTTGCTCTGAAGGTCCAGAAGGAGGTTTCTGCTCTAAGGTTCAGCTGTATAGCGTTCAATTGTTTGGCGGCTAGGACCGGTAATCTGGAGCCGCCTGCTTTTTTTAGGGAGAATATGGGGATGGAAAGACAGTGAGAGCACAACATTCTAGTTGGTCTGGTAGAAGTGTGTTTGATGAACTTGTCTGCCAGGTATTTGGGGGCGTCATTCGAGAGGCATTTGTGGACGATGACGAGGGATCTGAGGGTGATTCTGTCTCGTACAGGGAGCCAATGGGCATCGTGTCTGAAGCTTGAGATGTGCAAGTGTCGCGGGATACTATTCTGGGCATTATTCTGTAGCACCTGCAATTTGTTCAAATTGCGTTCTGAGGAACCAAGAAAGAGAGTATTGCAATAGTAAACTTTTGAAAGTACTAGTGCTTTGGCTAGTGTAATGCAGCTGGAGGGCGAGAGGAAGGGTTTGCAGACATTGATGAGCTTATTTGTGTAAGCTGTAGAAGAGGCTGTGGCGTTCACCTGTTTTTTGAGCGAGAGTGGGGCATCTAGATAGACCCCTAGAGTTTTCATTTCTTTGGCCACAGTGATTAGGTTACTGTCTCTGTTGATAGAAGTGTAACAGGGGTCTGGTTTGTTTAGGTCGTGGTTGGGAGCCGACAAGAAGGAGCTCAGTTTTCTCGTCGTTGAGGCATAAGCCGTGTTCTGCCATCCAAGCTTGGATCTCCAGGTAAAGGTTGTTGATCCGTGTGGAATCCTTTCCATAGAAGCCTGATGGGGTGATGAAAACCCTGGTATCGTCAGCATAATTTGTGTATGTGACACCCAGGTTATCAAGGTGGTCGAACAATAGCTTAGTGAAGATAATGTATACGGTCGGCCAGACGCACAAACCTTATGGGACGCCACAGAGGATGGGGATGGGGTGGGCTGAAGCCCCCGGAGAGAATATTCGGGTGGTTCGGTCGGCTAGGAAGGATTGGACCCAGGCAGTTGCCTGGTTAGAGAAAGCAGCTGAGGCCGTCAGATGTTCCGTGAGGATCTGATGGTCGACAAGGTGAAAGGCTGCCGAGAGGTCAAGCAGCAGGAAAATGGTTAAGTTGCCCTTATCCTTTGCCTCGTCTATCTGGATTTTTAAGTCCAGGAGGGCTGTCTCTGTTCTGTGCCTTGGTCTGAAGGCAGATTGTCTAAGGCCCAGGAGGTTGTTCTCTTCCAGGTGCTTCAGGATTTGCAGGTAGGCCACTCTGTCTAAGATCTTTAGGATATAGGGGACAGTGGTAATTGGCCTGTAGTCGGTTGCGTTATTAGGGTCTAGGTTACGTTTTTTTAGAAGGGGCATGACCCAGGCCTCCTTGAGGTTGCTAGGGACTGAGCTCGATTTGAAGGAGGCATTGATTGGGGCTGTTATGAAAGGGGCCAGATTGTTGGCACCTTCCTTGATGATGGGAGCTGGGCAGGAGTCCCCTTGGCATCTGGAAGGCTTGATGCCTTTTATGATGCTTTCCACTTCTTTTGTTGACACCAGGGAAAAGGAGAAGGTGGGGGCATGTTGGAGTTTCAGGGGTGGCTGGTGGTGGAGGGGTTTGCTTTTTTGCCTAGGCAGAGCTTTTTCTGTTCGATTCTGGATTGAAGCATGGCAATTTTGTCAAGGCTTTTTGGATCCTCTCACACCAGTCTGCATCTTTCACGCAGATTTCTGAGGTTGTGGAGGGGGACTCAAGTTCCCTGAGGATGGCGAAGAGCTCTTATGTTTTAGATTTGGCGTACTCAATTCTGTTGTCATAGGTTTCTTTTTTGGCCCTGAGGATAGAGGTTTTGTAGGTGGTGGTTGCTATTGTGAGTAGCGTTTTGTTGGCCTGGTTGGGTGTTTTTCCCCAGGTGGCTTCTGCTGCTCGTTTGGTGTTTTGGAGGATTTTTAGCTCCAGGGTGAACCATTTGTTCAGGTGGGCTGCTGGTTTAGCTTTAGTGAGTTTGATAGGAGGGATGATATCTCCTGCTGATTCAAGTGTTTTATTATAGAGGTCAGCAAGTTTATCTGCATCTAGGTTGGCATAGTTTGCGGGAGTAAGGATGTTGTGGATTAGAGGATGAAGTCTCTGCAAGTTGATGTTGCGGTTATTCCTGGTGAGAGTTTGCGGAATAGTAGCTGGAGGGGTGTTTGGTTGCAGCTTTCCTTGGATGGAGAAGGAGATGGCGTGATGGTCTGAGATTGGCTCATTTATAGGGATGGTTGTGGAACAGTTGTGATCCTCTAACCAGTCCAAGGTTCTGCCTTTGTTGTGTGTTGGAGCTGTGATCCTGAGCTTGAACCCTAGTTGGGAGATGGTATTTTCCAGGGAGAGCACATTGGAGTCATTGGGATCCCCAAGGCCCAGGCTAAGGTCTCCTAGTAGGATGATTTGAGATCCTAATTTGGGATTGGTGAACAGGAGGTTGGATATCTCTTCCTGGGGCGTCTGTAAATGAGGTGCAGAAGGAGGGTGTGTGTAGCAGAAAGTTGGAACTAGGCAGACAGAAGTTCAGCGGACCAGAAGCTGGATGGAGGGGTCTTTCTAAGGCCAAGGGATGTTTTGGCGATAAAGGCTACTCCTCCTCCTTTACCTGAATCCATGTCATTTCCTTAGAATTGAGTAGCCTTCTGGGAAGGCGAGGGATAGAGCTGGGCCTGCTGCCTGGTGCAGCCAGGTTTCAGTGTTATCCATGAAATGCAGCTTGTTAGCGGATATGAGGTCTGCGATGTCTAGCGCATGGGCGACCAGTGAACAGGCATTGATGAGAGCACCTTTGATCAGGGGGTGTTCAATTATGCCGATGGGGGCTTTTTGGGTGTTGTCCAAGATTTGCGAGGCGCTTGCTTGAACTTGGTTATGATAAGAATGAGGGGGGGAGGGAGGTTTTGATGAGAGACCTGGGGGGTAAGAACCGTGCGCCGAGTCTCAGGTTTGTGTCCTTCACTGGTCAAGGGTTCCAGGGTGTGGGAGGAGCAGCAAATTGGCGTATCCATTCTAATGGCCTAATGGCGCAGTTTGGCTGGTCGATTTGTTTAGTATCGGCATACCCCATAGTTGTGGAGTGTGTGGGATGTTGTGGTGGGGGTGATTGAGGTAGTGGATTTGAGGGGCGGAGGGTAGTGTTGTTGGGGTAGAATAGGGAGAGTGCCAGTGTGCTGAACGTGGAAGGATTTGGGGGGTAGGCAGTGAATGGCATTCAGTATTATTGTAATGTTAGCCATGGTATGACACTTAGAACAACTGTGAGGGTAGCCAGTGTCCCTCACTTAGATGAATTGTGGGGGTGGACAATATGCTGCACTTAGATGAACTGTGAAGGTTAGCCAATGTACTGGCTTAAAAGAATTGTGAGGGTTAGCCATTGTATTGTACTTAGAAGAACTGTGTAGTTAACCGTTGTATTGGACACAGAAGAACTGTGGAGGTAAACCGTAGTATTGCACTTAGCACAGTAAAGATTAGCCAATGTATTGCAGATGGAAAAATTGCGAGGGTAGCCTGTGTACTGACTTGGAAGCATTTTGAGGGTTAACCGTTGTATTGCACATACAGGTATTGTGAAGCTTAGCCAATGTACTGACACAGAATTGTCAAGGTCAGCCATTGTATTGCACTTGGAAGAACTATGAAGGCTAGCCAGTGTGTTGCACCTGTATGAACTGTGAGGATTAGCCAATGTATTGCACCTGGATGAATTTCGAGGGCCGCCTACCTACTGACTTTGAAGAATTGTGAAGATTGCACTTAAAATGTAGAATTTAGCCTCGATAATGACCTAGGTTAAAGAAGAATTGAGCCTATGCTTTGAATCTAGGAGAATGTAGCCAAATCTAGGTGACTTAGAGTGTAGCTAAGGTATCATGTCTAGGTTAGTTTAAGAATGTATCCAATGCATTAAACCTTTTTGCACTCCATGTATATGGAAAACTAGCCGAAGACACGGTTACCGACCCACACACATGTCATCATACACCACGCACAACACCTCTGTCATAAAAATGCAGCTTCTGTTCACGACAACAATTTGATAGGTAACTGCACACATAAGGACTATCCCGCTCTCACATACCCTCTCTAGACTTCTCACCACCCATCCACATGCCAGCTCGACAGGGGTAGATAGCAGGGACTTGGCCACCTCTTCATATCTTCGTATTGGGCAATATGCACACACGCATACTAGCACCTCCACGAACTTCCCATACCTGGAATCGGGTCCTCCGAGTGCGTTCAACCTACAGTGTTGGTGAAGGAACTATCCAAATGACACATTGCATTAATATATCTGTGATAAAAGGGTTGTATGCTTGAACTGCTCTAAGTGTATAATGTACTCTGAGCTTAGTGTTAATTCAATTTTTCACAACACTCACCCTAACATGAATGTGTTTGTAACATTAAAGCATATATACTAATTTGGACAGCTACAGGATTTGGATGTGTGGATAAAATGGCTGCAACATCAATCACTCATTGTGGTCATTGGTCATCCATCCGTAGAATTTTAACTGCGTTTTAGGGTAGGCATGGATGTGCAAAAGCTCAGTTTGCGATGTGCAGACATCCTAAGAGAATTACATGCACAAGCAGGTGTCCCCCCCTCAACCCCCCAATCTCACCCACACGTCCAAGCTTTCTTTGAAGTGGGTGCATGCAACACAGCGTCTTCAGGATTGCAGGACACAAGGGATGATGCCCTAGCCAGAGAACGGTTCCATGAAATAAATACCATTTTGAAACCATTATTTACTAATGCCAGAAGCAATTCCCACATGTTCTTCTATGAGTGGGTTAATTCACTAATTTATCTCCAATCCTAGAATTTGGGGAAAGTGATTGTTGGTTGCACAAAGAGCAATTTGGAATAATTGGGAATAAATATGGTTTCATAAATGGTATTTTTTCCATAGATATTACTACTGGATACCTCAAAGAAACTACTGCAGTATATGGAACCATATTTACTTTTAGATCCATTCAGTGACAATGATTTATTTGTGCCTTGTTTTTTCCTGGACTCCCACTGCACAATATTTATTTAAATATTGTTTCCACCAGAGGTGTTGCTAGGGGTTTGGAGGGGAGCAAGGGGGCTTTAGCCCTGGGTCTTTTGGTTGTAGCCCCAGATAGACGCTCATGGGTTACAACCAGAAGGCTAGCTAGCCCTGAGTCCCAATAGTCCCGACATTAGCATAGCCCCGGACCTTTCCCAGACCTAGCAACACCCTTGCTTTCCACTGCTATATAGCTTTGGATGGCATTCAAGCTTTAACGCACTTTCAGTTTTGTTGATTAAGGTGGAAACATCTACATATCTCGAGATCAATGGAGGAAGGCAAGTAGTCCAACGTGAACTTACAGTGTCATTCCCAAATAAGAAGCTGCGCCCCTCCATTCACATCAGTTACAATCTCTCCTTGTTAGTGTACTGACAGTGTGCTTGTAAGTATAAAAGTAACTAGCAGAAGTACCCGTTCTCCCAACAGGTTCTGTAGACAGACATGATAACACTGATCGTTGGTCGCTGTTCCGATTCGCTTATTGCTTGATGTGCTTTGTAAATTGCACTGAGAATGGGTGCATGTGGCTGGCTGATATACCCCAGAGCAGACTTTTGGGGAGGGGGGGCGGAAGGCAAGAGTTTGTGTGCAACAGCATACTGGGACCTTCTGTGCTCTCTCCTCACCCTGGCGGGGTGCAGTTCTTTGCTTTGCATTGCAGTGCAAATATCTTGGAGCCGAGAATTCTAGGGCCTCGACCTTGAGTTTTGTTCCTCTTGTAAGGAACAGTCCTTCTACGACCACATTTATGTGTCGCCGATTTCAGGCAACCTTCACATGTGTGAAGGTGCTTAATTAGGGGGAAAGGATTGGGGTGTCCAAATGTCATGTAGCTAGTAATGTCCGGAGGGTTCTAACAGGTAACTATGCAAAATATTGTGCAGATTGGTGAAACGGTGTGAAATTGTATAAGGAACAACGCTTCACCATAAATCCTGCCACAAACAAACAACATTTTGACATATATATATATATATATATATACATACATACACAGTTGAGGAAGCTGGGGGGAGGGGGTTGAGTTGCCCAAGATTTAAAAGATAAACAGGGTAATTTTGAGTATGTGCGCAGAACGGTGTTAAATCTGCCACCACTGAATTACCGTTACCGCAATGGCATGCAGTGGAATTACCACCAATTACCATGGCGGGAGCATGCACCCACCAATGGCGCTAACAGCAATTCGATTTTGTGGAATTACCTCTGAAAACCTAGTAAGCGACTGTAATTCTGCCAAATATTGGTGGAATTAACATTACCGTCAGTGAAAGACGTGGCCATTTTGAAAAACACAATCCACTCAAAATCACCATTAAGAGATTGCCATCCAAGCCCAAAACACACCCCAAACATGTCCTCGGGTAAAGAAAGGGAAGGTGCTCATTGTCAGTTAGGTAGTCAAAATCAAAATAGTCTGTTCGCCATCCAAAAGCTACCCTACGCTGACTACCACGAAACATTGCATCAACCAACAAAACATAAAGGGGTCCCAGGAAAATGACTCTGTTCTCCTAGACAGGCCTTCTTGGCCTCAATAGTCTATCCGGAGATATCTGCTTTTGACTTAATCAGTTCCTTTAATTCCTCAAGAGGACTCTGCCACCTTCTCTCAGGTATCCCGTCTTTACTTATTTACAGTTCCTCAATTCCCCACTTCAGGGTCTTGGCCTCTACTCCTTTGGATTTCTTTTGCATTAACATCTCTCTTACTTGTACCTGTTTCACACTCATTCCAAGGAGACCAGTGTCCCCGGTTCCTTTTACCACTTTATCTTTTAAGCACTTCCACTTATGTGAACCAAAATGTAGGTTCTTCTGCTCCTTTTAATTATGTCTTGGTCTTCCCAACCACTGAGACAGGCATTACCAGTCTTTTTACTTTCTTCACTCGCTTTACTGCTTTTGTAATCACTGGGTTGAATGTGAGGAGTCTCTCAGACTTGGGACTTTTTATTTTTTACCCTGGAGTCAGTGAGACCTCTATCCCACTCTCTCATGTGTTTTTACCGGATTTGGATTTAGTGTTTTCACTGTTTTTGGAGTCTGACAAACTCCATAGGCATCTTCTTTTTGTATGGCGACACTCAGCACCTTCAGTGCAGTGTCACTGGGAATTCCTTTTGATTTTTCTTAAGGTTTAAATACCTTTTCTTGGGTGAACTACAGTTTCCAAGAATAGTAAAGTGAAATTTACTTTACTTACCTTTTCTCGTTGTAGGTCCAGCACCCACCATCTTATGTGGAGTGCTGGGGGGTTACTTGGTAGCCCCTTTATAGTACTTTCTCATGTAAAATGTTGTTACCCTCACTACTTTAACTGGCTGGTGGCAGTGGTTTACTTTTTCCTACCATTGTGCTTTTCTACCGCAGGCTGAAACCTCAGCTGCAGTACAGCACCCATGGGTGACCATTTTGTCAAAATGGCCCCAGTCTTCTTTTTTGCCATTTTCTGGTAGTGTGGTCTTTCTTGGGTTTTACTCTGTGCGTTGAGACAGGTTTGAGCCCTTTGTTTTTTCTGCCTTTGGCGGACTTCAGCCCTGAAACTCGCCCCTGGCTCGGGTGTGTCTGGAAGGACAGGATGTGAGGGAGAGCCCCGAAACCTCCCTGTCCTTTGTCTCCAGGAATGCCTGAATGCAACTAGTCCTGATTGGCCGGCTGGATGTCCTTAAAGGACAGCCACTCTGCTGTATGATTGACAGCCTAGGCTGCGCATGAATGGGAAATCTTGCTTAAAATGGGAGGTTCTTGGGACTACATGCAGAGTCGACCACTGGAAGAAACATCCGAAGAACCTGAGAAGAGAAGCCCACTGCAACCTTCTGGACCATGAATTGCCTGCTGACGCCCTGCTGCTGTGCTGACCTCCTTTGCACCTCAACAGAGAAGCTCCGGACGGAACGACTTCTCCTCTTGGGTTAGTGGGACCAACTAAACCTGAGACGAACACCAATTTGGCACAATCCCCGACTTGCTGTGCCTCTCCTTTGCTGCAGAAGCCCAGTGCTACGGGTCGAGTGTCCATAACCAAATGCAACGTCTGCCGCATAACAAATCTGGCAAAAGCTCCAGGACCCTCCTCAGGACACTCCAGAAGCAGGAAATCCCGATCCAGAGTCCCCTCACAAGAGTGCAGGATCGAGGGAGCAAGGAAAGTGAACCGTTCTACATCAGTGCTGTTTGTGAAGCGCTGAAACTGCAAAGTGCCACTGAATTGGAGAGAGCCTGTAGTTGCAGACGACCATCCCGAGTTCTGCCGAAAGAGCCCTCCAGACGTCCTCCCTCTTGTCCCTACCACTGAGGCTCAGTAACCAGGGTCTGCATGGCCGTAGCAAGACGGAATCCAGCTGGACCACTTTTCTTCTAACCAGAGGTACTGTTTGGGCTTGGGGGTACTTAGCCTCTTGCCTTAATTTGTGCTGTCTCACTTGAGATTTGCACCTGCTTAATTTCTGAGTTGATTTCAACTCCCTTTACAAAGGCGCTTGTGTACCTACAAGTGATTTTTCTGAACTCTCTAACTTTGTGCAAGACTTTTATCCAAGAGGTGCATCAGAACTATAGACAGTGTCCAAATAACTTTGGCTGTCCTGGCTCCCTAAAGGCACTCTTCTAAATCCATTGAATTTGGTATTGCTTATCCCCCCCATAGGTTGTAGCTAGTTAAATACTTTTACTGCTGGGAAAGGCTTCTCTAGACTTCTTTGGAGTATTCAGTTGTCCTCACCTTGTCTGAGAAATTGTTCTAACCTTTTTACTTCCATTAAACCTTCCTTTCTGCATCTCAAAAGTATTGGTGTGACATATAAATCCAAATACTATCCTTGTGATTGAAGTCACCTCCGGGTGTAGGAGAAGTGTCTGAAGCATATCCAAAGATTAACCACTAGCTTTATTAATTCTGAAGAATAATTTCAAAGTTTACTTGAATTGCCTTTTTAAAGAACGCTTATTTAAAACTGATGTTCATCAAATAAATAATTATTTATAACTGAAACGCAGAGACATTTTTATGGGAGGGCAAAAGAGACACTTGCCCCAGACCCCCACCTTGGAGGTGGGCCCCACAAGGCTGCATGATCAAAAGAAGTAAGATTCCATTGTTCACCAGACTTAAATAGCACGTCAGGATATTTTATGGCATGCTGCTGAGGCTCTAAACCTATTACCTGTCTGTTTCTACAAGTACATTCTGCTTGATGAATTCATTGTGTAAGTATTTCTGTGTTCACTGTGGTATACATAGTTTGTGTGTACGGCACAACTCCTGTAGCATTGTTTCCTTCCTGTAGGAATTGTGTTGGTCCTGTGCAATAGCCAAAGTTGAAATGCATATTGATAATTGGTTCAGAAGTTAGCTCAGTGTGTTAAGCACTCACTGGAGAGATACGTGTTCATATGCAAGATTAGAATAGCACTTCCCAGCCAGGCTGGAAGAGCCTTTCCTATGTCTAAAGTTTATAAAACCTGCCTGCATATGTACTTGGCTTTGCAGCACAACAGGTGCTAGTATCAGCAATGTACCTGCACCAGATGGGGGTTGCTATAAAAACAACCATCTCATCCGTATGGTGAAGGTCTAAAAATTGTTTATTCCCAATGGAGTGTTCTAAAACGAGCAGTCACATCCAATGATGATTATAAATGGTTAGTCCAAGAGGTGAATAAGTATCCAAATTCAAGACTGTGGAACCAAAGCGCTCGTGCTTTGCCAGCAGATGATACAGTCATCCTGGTCAAATCATCTAATATCTCTTACACTACTGTGGTGTCTTCTGTGAAGTTTGCCTTCTGGCATGCTGGTGGCATTGTTTAGCCCATTGCTTGATCTTTCTTCTTTTGTAGGTCATTTGCATGGAAGGGGTGGTAGACAGAAGAGAGTGGACCAGATGTTGCAGGCCTTGGGCAAGCATATTTTAAGGTCAGCTGGTTTGACACAAACAATGCTTTGCTTTTTTGTAAAAGTAAATGTTTTTTCTGCAAATTTATAAATGACAATTTCACAAGCCAGTGTTTTGGCAGTATTGAAAGCTTGAAAAGACAAACCCAGATTAAATCTGTTAAATAACATCGATTGGTATGCTGGTACTTATATACTTCCCTTGATGATGCAGAGAATGAAGCTACAATCATTCTCATTTTGTGTAACACCCTTCTATAATATTTGTTTTTTAAAAATGGCCATGTTTGTTAATGTGATTTATGTACTGTCCAAGTCAGTTTCATAAAATGAGATTATTTTAGTTCATAGTAAGAACTGGAAAAGAAAGTGTTAAAATGCAGAAATTGCAGAGTTGGCACAAATCCCGCTACACACCTTAACCAATGTGTGAGCCTGGGCCTCTTATTTAATCTTGTATTACCTAAACCTTTCAAAATTGCCAGTCCCTAAACCTTTGAAAATTGTCAGCCAATCAGAGGGATTTCCATCTCAGTGTATGATTTTCAAAACAAGCCTCACTCATGGTTTCACTGGCTAAAGTGCTGCTTCCACTATAAAGGTGAGCATTGATATATTGCAAACCACAGGCATTTGTTCCTTTGATCTGTAATGCCAACAATATTTGAAAAGAATGTCCCACTTCTAATCTCAGTCTGTCTGGATACAGACACCTTCCTGGTAACATCAAATCTGCACCCACTATCCATGCCATGCTATGTGTAGCCTTCTCCTTCTTTCCAATTGGTCTCCTCTATCCATGCTTGAGCACTTTTGCATTCTGTGAGGCAGCTAATGGGAGTTCCCGGTCTATTCTGGGTTACATGCCCCTTTTACATATGGCCCTGCATTAATACAACAGGTTGCAATACCTCCCTGGATGCTATTGATAGTCGCCTGTATCTTTGCTAGAGCAGAAGTAACCTCTTCTTAGACTGCTAAGGTTGGTCTTCAAATTCTACTTGTTTATCCTTCTGATTAGAGCAAGTATGAAGATAGTAAGGGGACATAAAACATGTTTATTTTGAATGCTGCAAGGCAGCATACCAACCTATGGGTTGTGATCGCGACGTTGGGTTGGGGGTGATTCAGATATTCTTGATCACTTAACATAATTCCTTCGGTTTGGTGGAGGGGGGCCCCAAAGATGTCGATGCCCGGGGTCCCAAAAGTGCTTAAGATCGCCCTGCTGAAACCATGAGTAGAATTGTTACTTCTATTGACTAATTTAATCTGTAAAGCTCACATTTACCCCTCTTGAGATAGGTCTGGCTGCCCAGTCACACTACCAACTTGTCTAGTTCAGACCTATACCAAAAGGTGGGTTACCTAATAGCAAGCAGATACGTCTGTGACTGCACCAATTCTTACCTAACAGTAAGTAGATAGTTCATTGTGAGGCCTGGTATCATAGCAGAAGTGGACATGACTTAAGGGAGGAGTGGCTCAGAGATGGTATGTAAGGAAGCTAAACCTATACTTGGGTTATAAAGTAGTACTTGGCCATAGCTAAGGATATAAAAGTGCAACCTAGTATAACAAACCTACATAGCATGAAATATCCAGGCAATTTACACATAACATAACAATAGGTAGCATAACAAACCTAAAACAGCAAAGTATTCCAAAACAAAGTTAAAATAGTAAAACCACATAGCAAAAACATTTCAGTGTGCAGCATGCACAACATAGCTTAACATCACTACACAGTTAGCATATATTGACTAAGTGTGGCTGCCAGGAGCAGTGGAGAGAGCCCCCAGGAAAATGCTCCACACTACATCAGGCCCTAAAACAAAAGATATGAACACCCAAAATATGTTGCGCAGGCTAACCCTTTCATTTTCAAAGTCTGTTCATCTTCAGTCTGGCTGGCAGTGTTAGAAATTGACTATAACGGAAAAACAAGCAGGGACAAGCCCCACCCTGGACATGTGTACTTGATCCATGTGATGCAGCGTCTCTTCTATATCAAAAGTGATTCATGAGTATCAGCCATTACATTCATTCTGCTAGATGAAATATGCTGGCTGTCCCAAAATCCAGCAGTCTGTATTGGGGAGACAGGCAGTTTTCTGTCTGGGGACCTCACCTTTGGAACTCAATTCTGATCAATCTTCACTCGATCGCTGAGGTGCAGTGAAATAAGGCTCAGAACTTGGGAGCTACGTCAGCTTTGGCCAGATTAGTTCTGCGTTGAACACTATGTTCCAGGGAACAAATCCTGGATATAAAGGCGGCAAGGTGCGTTCTTGTGGGCGGGGCTGTTGCTTTCCAGATGACTATCAGCAGCTTGCACGCTGCAGAAAGAACCGTGTATAAAGTTCTGCAAGCGTGGACATCCGCTACCCTGCCAGAGGTCTGTATTGTTGCAACAGGTGTTTCACTCTGGGGAGAGATGTGTGGGTATCGCCTATGTAAATGAGAAGGTTGCCTGCATATAGGGAGACCCTACGTTCCATCCCACCCCTCCACAGTCCACTCCACTCCACTGGGGATCAGTCCGCAGAATCTCTGCCACAGGCTCGATGGATAGAGTATATAGGAGGGGCGAAAGGGGGCACCCTTGGTGCGTGCCGGACTGAAGAGCAAAGGGGGCAGAGGTGCGGTCATTAGTAGTTACTGTCACCTTAGGTTCTGTATAAAGTAGGCGGATCAGGGTGATCACAGAGGGAGGAAGGCCATATTCCTCCTGGGCTAGGAACATAAAGTCCCATTGGACCTTATCAAAGGCCTTCTCCGCATCTATTGCCAGGATCGAGAGCCCTTGCCACGGTTCCTCGGCTAGGATGTGCAGAAGGCGACGGACGTTCTCCCCATCTGGTCCTCCCCTATTAAGTTTGGCAATACTCTCTCTAGCTTTTGGGCCACGCATTTCGCGAGGACCTTAACATCGAAGTTTATTAGGGAAATGGTTTTGTATGACCCACAGTCATCTTTGGGCCCCAATTTTTTTGTGGAATACTATGATATTGGCGGTCATCATTGTCTGCGGTAGGCGGCCGATCCCCTTTGCCTCTGCAAATACCTCGTGAAGCCTTGGGGCAACTTCCTCTATTGTTGTCTTGTAGAGGTCTATGGGTATTCCGTTCGGACCCGCCGCTTTGCCCGGAATCAAAGCATGGATTGCCCGTCTGATATCCGACTCTGTCAGGGGGGTGTCTAAGGCGTCATATTGTGCAAGTGTAATTTTGGGCAGTTTGATGGCCTTTAAGAAACCTTGCTTCGATTGAGGTCGGAGAGCTTCCAGATTTGTGTATAGTTGAGCATAGAACTATGCAAATCTGCGGTTGATGGCCTCATCCCCTTCTAGTAGGTTCCCCTCCCCATCTTTTATGGAGGGGTGTCCGGTAGTGAAAGCCTTAACTTGACTTAACTGTCCCTCCCGTGTTTGGTTCTCCATACATCCACCAGGCCAAGATCAGAGAGGAGGGATTTGAGAACCACCACCTTTTTTGGCCTGCCGCTAGAGGCTTGCGTCTCAGTGAGTCTGTCAAGGTCTGGGTCTAGCGTCAGGTTTAAATCCCCACCTATCAGCGTAAATCGTCTTATATGTGGTGCGCATGTACTAAATGTATGCGTGAAAAAGGCTGGACCGTCTGTTGTCGGGGCATATAGGTTGATGATTGTGAATGGGTGATGGTATAGTAATCGCTGCACCAGAACATATCTGCCTTCCCTGTACGTGATCTTAGTTTGCATTACGAGGTGAACCTCCTATGGACCAGGATGGGCACTCCTTTCTTTCCCCAGTTGGGAGCATGTGCTGCCGCCCCCACCCATGCCGGTTCAAGTTTCTACGACTCCGCCTCATTATGTCCCTGTATAGGTCTCTAAGGTGATTCAGGACGTGCTGGCGCTTAATGGGATGCCCCAGCCCCATGCACATTTAAAGTAATCAGTGTAAACCTATCTCACCGGCATAATGGGCGCTGTGCAGCCATCTCAGTCGTGGGGACCTGGCTAGCTGACCCCCCCCCACCCCATAGTATGTTTAGGTAGCATGATATGCATGTAGTGTACCTCCTTCTATGCACCGGGTCTGAGGTCTGTAATACATAACAAAAATCATTAACCATAACGGGGAGAAACGCCTCCCTGATAACATTGGACGGGTATTCTCCCCCTCCAATACAAGGCCGAAAAGCCCATGCATGGTGTCCGTGGGGGCGATCAGGCGAGACCGCGCCCATTACCATGCATAACCAATTTCCCTCTACTTGGGGTGTTGGGGTAGGGATATCCGTCCAAGTCTTCTCTGTAGGGGGTGACAGCCAGTGGGCCGCATTGGCTGGGCAGGACAGCCACCATTCCGGATCTAGTAGTTCAATGCAGGACCCCTCGGGATACTGTAGAACGATTGAGAGCGTATGCACGATGTGCGAAGCCGCTGGCACGGTTGGGGTCAGTGGGCCTAAGTGTATAGCAATGTTCCACCGTGCGAGCTCTCTGTGCCCTCCCGTTCGTGACCGTTACCTTGGATTTCCGGGGAGTCCTTTGCCAATGGGCCATGAGTCGGATTCCCTATGTCTCTGATTCGGCCCCTTCAGTGCTCAGCCCTTTTTGTTCCCTCTGTCTCTGTTCCGCTGTGGGCGAGGCGCAGGAGGTGGTGCTCCTTGAGATGTTTGTGCCCTTGGTTCCGCTTCTGGTGGAAAGTCTGTGGAGACCAAATTTTGGCGCTGTAGAAATTGCCAGGCGTCCTCTGGGTTGTCATATGAGTGCCACTGGTGCGCTATTTGAAAGCGCCATATCGCTGTGAATTTCAGGTAATGTCTTAATTCCCGGCCCCTTAGAGCCTCAAATATGGGACCAAACCCCTTCCTCCGTTGAGACACTTCTGTTGAGTAGTCATTAAAAAGTCTGATGGGGGCTGCTTCGATGGTAATTTGACCACTGTCCTGTATGCCCCGAGTATTGCCATCTTGTGTTGAAAATTCAGGAGCCTGAGTGTTATGGATCTCGGGCACTTACCGGCCGCTAGTTTCGGGATTGGGGCTCACTGAATTCTCTCGATTATAAGCTCCCTAGGATTATCAATGTGGAGGATATTGTGCATAAAAGGACTCAAAGTCCGGCCCCTGTGCATTCTCAGGAAGGCCGATCATCCTCATGTTGTTCCGTCTGGAGCGATTTTCTTGGTCCTCCATCTTTGCTCCGAGCCACTGGACCTCCCTGATTACACCATCTAGTTCAGTGGCCGTCGATTCCTGATTGTCCTCTAGGGAGCTGATGCGCTGCTCATTATCGGTCGTTCTTTCAGCTTGTATTGTGAGCCATGCCTGGACATCTTGGAGATCTCACTGTATGTCCTGGACCGTGGTGTTGGTCTCTTGGGTGCGTTGGCCGATAAGTTTAATTTCAGCAAGGATCGCTTGGAGTTGCACTGGAATGTCCATGTTGGACCTGTGTGTGGTAGACTTTACCTGAGGATCCGGTTGAGGTTGAGTATTCCCTTTTAGCAAAGCTCTCTCCAACCTTCGTGCTTATGTTGATACCCCACAATAATTTTAGGTCCGGCAAGGTTGCTTAGGCGCGCTCTCCCGGATGTAGTCTGGCTTCCGATCCATTTGTGACATGCGAGCGCTACTTCAGGGTTCCCCGCCCAGTAGATAGTCCCAGCATGGGCCCCACGCATTTCCCTCGCTCCGGCAACGGTCCGTTGGAAGGCTAAAGTTTTTGGCAGGTAGTAGCCACTAGGGCTATCACTCAGAGACGTGTGTCGCGGAATGGGGCACCCACACAGGGTGGTGATGTCTTCAGTTCTGTTGTGGCTGCCCCCCACCGTAGGGCCTCACAGGTCAACAACACCGGTGGCGGGGGCCCACCTCTTCTCCAACAGCCGAGCCCCGCCCAGAAACCCAGATATCTGGCACTGCGTCTTTGGCCGTGAAGTGGTAGGCAGTCCGGCAGGATTGTTTGGCCGTGCGCCCCCGGGAGCGGCCTAGTCTCCAGTCTGCTTGTGGCTGGCGAGCACCACCTCAGGGCTCCCGGCCCAGTGGATCGCCTCTGTATGCGCAACTGGCGTTGCCCTCTTTCCGGAGGCGGTCCATTGAGCAGCTAGGGTTTTAGCGGGTGGTAGCCTTTGGAACTGCCAAATGAAGGGGTATATTGCAGAGAAGGGCACCCTGGTAGGATGGTGTCTTCGTTGGTTCTGCTTTGAATGCCCCCCTTGCAGGATCTTTCAGACCGTGAACCCCAGTGATGGGATGAGGGACCGCCCGATCTCTTTCATTCGTGCCCCTCCTGGGTGTCGGTGCCCCAGAAACCAGTACTGTATCCTTATGTTGTTGTTTGGGTGGGGGGCACCCTGGGATGGAGCCAACGGGGGCACAAGCATCAATTTGTCCCACCACTAGGCCTCCGGGGCTCTCCAACATCAGTAGTGCGAACTACTTCTGGTGCTGGGCACCCCACTTGCGTTGTCCCCCCGCCTCACAACCCAGCTCCCCTGGCAGTGTATTGGCGGGTGAGAATGACTTCTGTGGTCTTTTGTTCATGTTCTGTGGCTACCCGCGTCTTCTGCGGCTCTGTGGTGGGGGTCCGGCCGACCCTCTGTATCGCCTCGTAATTGTAGTGAGAGGATGCTGGCAGCAGGCATCGGAGATGGCCGAGATGTAGCGCAAGTGTTATGGGTTCCCTGGGTGATTCCGGCCCGCTGTCCGTCACTCCCCTGGGCGCCGGAGGCCTCCCGGCATTTCCCTGCTGGGGGGGGTCAGGCTGACTCGCCTCATTGCCATACAGCCAGAGGGGGAGGTTACCGACCGCACAGATTGGAGATGACAGGAGGGGTAGAGATCTGCATGCGGCTCGTTGTCAACAGTACTTCTGGCCGCCGAAGGTTTCCTGGTGTGTCCTGGGGAGACGCCGCCGAATACAGTTCTCGGCAGGTTGCTGCAGGCAGGACAGCATGTCCTCTACCGGAGAGGGGCAGGTATGGGTTTGCGGCACAGCTTCTTCCGATACTTTGGGAAGGAGGGTGTGTCTCCACCCACACGCAGGCCGGTCTCCTGTGGGTTTCACTAGCCTCCCAGTGTCCGGCTACCCCTCTCCTCACCTGTCATGAAGATCACGCTTCTTCTCTCTTCTCCCCAGGATTCCCGCCTGCGTGCCTCTTGGGTCTCCCCGCCTGTAGAGCCCCCTCGGGTCCATGCCAGCACCTCCTCAGCGGTCCCTGGGTAGAGGGTCCAGCCGCGGGCTCAGCGGCGTATCTCGGGGTGCTCATGGGGCCCACAGGTGGGGCAGTGCTCAGATGTCCTCCCTTTCTCCATTGGGGCCACCCACCGGTGCCACAGTCCCCACAGCAACAGCGATGGTCGGCAACAGCTGGAAAAAAGGGCAAAGACCTCCGCTGTCGGCCCGAGTTGTGCCGGGCTTGACGATCTTGGGCACGGGTGAAGGAGTGTTCCCACGCCTGCCTTGGGCCTAGGGTTACAGCTGCTGGAGGCCTCCTTCCTCTGTATTGTCGTAGGACATCACCGTGGCGGTGTATTCAGCTGAGAGTTTCACCACTCAGTGTTTGTCTGTTCACAATTCACCTGAAAGCATTTTCTAGTATCTCTAGAGGGTTAAAGGCGGATGCTGCTTGATGCAATGGCGGGCCCACACGAAGCCTCACGGTCCTGCGGCCATCTTGCTCAGGCTCTCGAGCACCCCCCACCTTCTTCTTTTCTTAAAGCCCTTAAACTGCGTCTCTTCATTTGTTGTCTTCTATTGCTTCTCTTCTCTATATGCTTCTCTACAATCATATGTTCTTTCTCAACATCTGTCCCCAGATGCAGGTTATTCTGCCTGGCCTTTCTCATCACAAATACAAACTGCATGACCCTGAATACAAGAAACTATTTGGCAGGCCACTTCTAATCTGCATTCCTGCTCTTTTAAAAACAGGGTTTTCCAGAGCACGCTATTTTTTGGGGAGGGGTTTTATAAAGCACTAACAGGCTGCCTCCAAGCGCTTTGAGACACTGCATTATGCTGCAAAGTCAAAAGTCATTATGCTGCTCGCCTTGGCACGGCCACAACCTCCTGTGTCCTTCCCTTGTTTCTTGCCACAGCCACTCTAGCTTTCTTGTTCTTGGCCGCCTGTTCTTTGCTCGCCTTGGCCCTTTGCGTCATAACTCTTCTCCTCTTTCCAGTTGGCTCTTCCTCCTCTTCCTCGTGCCCCTCTCCTTCCTGTTCATGCATCTTCAAATCATCTTGGAACATCAATGGAGATTCGGGGGTCTCGCTTGTCCCTGGCTGCTCTTCCTCTGGCTGCGTAGCCAAGGCCTCCATCCAATTGCAGCCGTGCTTGGCCACCACCAGTTTGGCCATTGAAATAAAAGCATCCAAATCCATGTTTGTTAAATGTTTTTCACTGGCAGTCTTCAGGCAAGGCTTGCCTGTTCCTCCTGGCTGCTTGGAGCTGCGCACTCAGCGCCCCTGTGCTGCTCTCGGGCAATTTAGGAATGAGATTGCCACACAGGGCTGCACACATGTTTTTTCAGCACCGCGGTTCCGGTGCTGTCCGTGAGCAGTCAACGAAAAGTTTGTTTTACTGCCCTTTGCCACTTTTGCCCCCCAACGTTCCAGTTAAGTTGTTGAGTCCGAGCAAGCTGCCCCTCGCCTATTGTGCTCAGCACATGGCGATTTTCTTTGCCGGAACTCTGGCGGTCCCCGGTTGTGCCTGCCGACCTTTGAAGAGCTCTGGTCGCTGCCTCTGACTCTTCCGCTTCTTTCCCCCTTCCGTTTACCTTTGTCAGCTGGATGCGCTCTTTCTGTGGCCCGCCGCGGAACCGAACCGTGGCTCTGCTTGCTCTCGCAGCCGCAGCTGTGCTCCGCCGGGGTTGAGGGGACTCTTCGCCCACCCAGCCACCTGCCGACAATGCTGCAGTTTCGCCAACCCGCAGCGGTGCTCCTCTCTGGCAGCGAGGCATCCCTCTGAGGCTCGTAGGTCACGGGTCTTCTAGTCCTCACGACGAACGGTGGTGAGCACGGTGTTGTCCCGACCGCTCCTCCGTCGCCTGTGCCTGCGCTCCTCTTCACCGATTCCGCTGCTACTTCCTGCTTCCCGCTGCAGCAAGGGTTCTTCCTCCGAACGCCAAACGAACATTCTCCTCAAAACGAAAAGCTCCTTCGTAACTCCTGGGCGGTTGTCCTTCGCGGGGGCTGGATGCTGCGATTCTTGCAGATCCAGCCCGTTACAAAGAGGGAGACCCCTCCCCTTTCCATTGTCTGCCCTTCGCGGGCTTTCCCTGCGATTCGCTGCGCTTTCTTGTTTTCGCGGGCTTTGCCTGTGTTTTGCCGCTTTGGGCACGGCACCTCCCCTTTCTCCCAAGAGGGGGAGGTCAGGTGGGGGACGCTGCCCGGGTTATCGGGGGCGCCTCTTCCATTTTGTGGTGCCTTCGTCGTCACCTTCAGACACTGCATTATGCTGCAAAGTCAAAAGGTAGCATGAGATGGAAAGCTGCATGGAACTAAAGAGGCACCAGAGCATCACGGGGACTGTGCTGGGGCCCGAGTGATAGGCCCTTAATTAAGGCAGCCCCGAAAAGGCCAAATGCCCGGATCTATAGGCAGGATGCATGGCTGACGTTCAGAACATTAGCCAATGAGGGGGGCAGCTTCGATCACTTCCTACCCGAATCTCCTGCACTGCACCTGTTATATCGGATGCTAAAAAAACAGGCGTTTCAGAATTGTGCGCAGGACAAGGGGGACAGTCCCCTTTCTCCTAAAGATCCTGGACCGTGTGGCATATTTGCAAATCCAGAAACACTTAGATGTGAACAACCTCCTCTGCCTTAGACAATCTGGATTTAGACCCATACATGGGACTGAGACTGCTCTCCTAGACCTAAAGATTCAAATGGATGAGGCAAAGGATAAAGGCAAACTTGCAGTCCTCCTATTACTAGACCTATCTGCAGCCTTTTACCTTGTCGACCACCAAATCCTGGCCAAACACCTCTCCACTGCTGCAGCTTTCTCCTCTAATGCATCTGATTGGATCAAATCCTTCCTAGCGGAACGCACTACCAGAGTCTTTTTACCCTCAGCCTCCGCAGACCCAACTCCAATTCTGTGTGGCGTCCCGCAAGGCTCGTGTGTGTCACCCACTTTATACAACATCTTTACAAAGCTCCTCTTCGACCGACTTGACAACCTGGGTGTCGTCTATACCAACTACGCTGACGACACCCAAGTCCTCATCCACCTCACTGGCTGTTACGACCATGACTCTACTTACTCAACAGCATCTATCTCGAAATCCAAGCCTGGATGGCTGACAACGGTCTTTGTCTCAATGACGACAAGACAGAGCTGATGATCGTAGGCTCTCAGGCACGCCTGAACAAACTCGACCGCAGCTACTCGTCTTTCGTCATTGACAACAACACAATTAGCGTCTCCAAAGAGATAAAAACCCTGGGGGTCTACCTCGATCCAACCTTCTCCCTCAGAAAACAGGTCAACAGTATTGCATCCTCCACAGCCTACACAAACAAACATATATAGTTGCAAACCCTTCCTTTCTACAAGTAGCTGCTTAACACTAGCCAGAGCACTCGCTCTCTCCAAAATTGATTATTGTAACACACTATTCCTCAGCACTTCGGAACATAACCTCAACAAACTTCAGGTGCTCCAGAATAACTCATTAAGAGCAGCTCTTAGCCTCCCGAGATCCTGCCACATCACCACACACAGACAAAACGCCAACTGGTTGCCCATCCACGACAGAATTACCCTTCGCACCCTGGCCATCACGCACAAATGCCTCACCAATTCCGCACCGAAATATCTCGCAGATAAACTCTGCCCCCACCAACCCACCCGCATCACTATATCTTCCAACTCCTCAAATCTAATGATCCCAAGATATAACCTCAAATCAGCAGGCGGCGCCAGCTTCCCAGTTCAAGCAGCCAAACACTGGGGTCATCCCCATCACCCTCAAACAGGAACCCTACTTCCTCACCTTCAAAGCCAGCACAAAAACGTGGCTAAACAACAACCCTTCTCAGTAAGGGACCAGCCACCTCAGTTACAGATCCCAATGTAACCAGCGTACACCGTTGCCTTACTATCTGTGTATCTTGTAAATCGACCCAACTGTAACTCGCTATCGACCCAACTGTAACCAGGGTCACTCCTTCTGTTATTTACTGGTATAACCTGCTTACCTGTTGCAACCTGTAATCTACATTCTCAAGCGCCCAGTTACACCTGGGTTCCGCGCGTGATACAAATAATAAACAAATACAAAACACAAATACAAGAAGAGAAGGATGTAATGGTAAAAATTAGGGCTCGTACCTTAGAGAGATAGCTAGGGGACAAGTTAGAGCAGGGGTCTGCAAACTGCGTCTCGCCACTCCCATGATCCCTCCTTGCTGGTTAGGGAGGAGAGGAGTTGCAGTGCAACAGAGCTAGATAGCCAAAGGTTGCAGACCTCTGTGTTAGAGCAACTCCTCGCAGAGAAGGCAAGGGGGCCTGTGGAATCCATTTCTACAGGGGTATCTGTCCAATTGAATGTACCCAGGCCAACAGACATTTTACAACATAAACAATTTGACATTCTGCTGCACCGCTTTCAGCGGATTCCTTGTGGCAAAAGACACTTCAAAGCTCAGGCAACAGCAAACAGGAATCGCCCACTTGAGTAGACAATATTGCGGTGCAACACCACCAAGAAGTTTACAACACTGCACTATATTGAAAGGAAATGTGAACTGCAAAAGGATCTCGAGGGGCAAACAAATGAAAAGGCTCTCACGAGGCAAATAAAACCATCCAACTACCCTTTGCATCTCAGTCGGCAGTTGTGGAATGTAACAGCATACTAATGAAGCGCCAATGCAGTCAAAAGCAGAGTTTCCTCCACCAACCACCTGACAGAACCGGGGGAGAGCTGGTAAACTAACATAAAGGCAGTGATGGAAGGTACTATGTGGAGAAGAAAGCTGAATACTAGTTTCCATGTTCTTTTAAAGCAAAGCATACAAAGAAAAACTGAAGACAGCTATAGCAGTTTTGCCATGCCTCCATCTTGTTCATTTCTCCTCTCATGACACACTCCCTCTCTTACCTAAATCTTGTTCAGTTTCCTTGGTCTTCACTACACAGCGCATATTTCTCTATAACCTCAGAGGTCGTTTTTACTTGTCCAATATCTTCCTTTTTTCATTGCCCATCTTTCTAAAATAACTATAGCCCGAAGTGGGAGCAAGAGGTCTCAGGAGAATAGCTCAGGAGCAAAGTGCTCGCCTTGGAAGCAAGACGACACAGAGCAACACAGGTTTGATCCCCGGTCTACGCTTAGAAACCTCTGGGTATTAAGCACATTAAAAATAACCTATCGTATCAAGAGGGCAAAAACAGGGTCCAACTGGAATAAATCCATCCTTTAATCAGAGCAATTCAAAACAAGGCAGCAATCAAATGCCACAATATAATCCAGCTATAAACTCATTCATTCCTTTATTTAACACCGACTTGAAACTCTTAGAGAAGGTTCTGGCCAACAGAGTGGGTAAGGTTATCACAATAAAACACAAGTAGGTTGCGTTCTTCACACTGAGGCTAGAGAGAACATGCTCACCTTCCATCAACTTATATGGCAGAAACTAAAGCCCGAAGACTCCTGTTTAACCCTGCCACTAGAAGCCCAAAAAGTATTTGATGGGGTGGAATTGAGCTACCGGTTTAAAACCAAGGCCAAGTGTAGCACTGGTACCAGAGAAAACTCTTACAGCCCACTGTCTTCTTTTTCAATTCCTTCTCACTCTAGAATCCTTACCCATCACCATCAGAACCAATACTGGTATTATTAAATGCATCAACCCTGTCGCCATGGACACAAAAGCCACGTCATAAGCAGACGTATTCACACCCACTAGGAGATGTCACACTATTCTATATAAAATACCACAGACCACGACTAATTTCTGACACATAATAAAGCTGCTTCACTTAACATTAACACCCCTGATCTTCCTTGTTCAGGGGTTCCTATTTGAGCAGGCAAGTAGGAATCCCAGGCAATTGCACCCAAGTTTAACTATGCATTTAGCATGTCCACCGTAGAGACTGTACCTACAGGGCCAAAAGGTCAGGGTAGTCTCACTCTATGCCCTAGACATAATAAAAATCCAGACTGAATAAATGAACATTACATGCAAACTTGGAGGTCTATTTCTTTGCTATTTATCGCTCTCCCTGGTTGCCGAAGACATACGGGTGGCTATGGAACAAACAATAGCTAATCAAAGTAGAAGATGGAGCATGAGATATGAATGTCTCTCACAAGTGTGCAACCACCACATACTGTGAGATTATGTATTAGGGCACACATGATGCTCTAACGATGCTCTAGAATACAGCTTTCAAATGGAAAACATCCCCAGGAAAGGGGTACACAGGATGGGACATGTTCTACAAAACAAAGGGCACAAAGTCACCTTTGGACCATAGTAAAAAGGTTCCAAATACATACATCAGAAAGTTCAAAGTACATGAAAATTGAGAGATGCAGGAGCCAAGCTCTGTCCGGCCTGAAAGGCCACATCAACTCTTTGCATCTTCTGAATTCTTTAAATTACATGTTGGGAGACTTGTATAAAAAGACAATTGCAATAAAGAGTGTTAGCACCTATGATTATTCAGGCTATGAGAAGAGATGGTGCTCTGAGAGGAAATGGTACATTTAATTATTTCACCCATTTTGTAAAAGTTTGCCCGTACTGCCCCATTTTTCCAGCATAGAGGCAGCAGAGCCAGTTGGATTTCTGGGATCGGACTATGGGCACATTTGCTTGCAGTCACCATGTGCATACCATCCCGAAAACCTCCTAAGAAGCGTTTAGCAAGAGTGGGGTTTCCAGGAAGGGTGGTGGAATTCACGTAAAGTAACTAAACAATTCTACAAGGAGGGTTACAAAACTAACTGTAGGAAAAGAACAGTACAGGCATATCACTAATTAGCTAAATAAATGGGACTAGATCATAAATGATACACACACGAAAATAATGTACCATTTGTTCGAGCAAGATGGGGATCTGGAGTAAATTTTCGTTTATCGGGTATAGCGGGTCACATTAATCAACATCTTTTAAAGAAGCTTGCAGTAAATTGACAATTTCAAACGAAAGATTAGTATTGGATCCCAGTGAAACTTAAGAGGCAGGACTCTTTGCAGCTTTCTAATGGAGAGGTTACCCATTAAAAGACTGGCATAGTACACTGCTTATAATACAGAGCAATTGAGCAGTTTTGGCACCAGATTCCTCCCAAATTTTGAGAAGGTACTGCACGTCATAGACCTCAGGAGTATGCCAAAGCAGCTTATTACATGCATTCTCTGACGATAGTGTAGAGGAGTCATCAAATGCCTCTACCAGAAGTCTTGCTCCAATTCTTCCTATATGTTGGAAGCCGGAAATTGAGACATGTACAATACTGGTAATGGTACCTATCCCATGAAGGGTTCTCAAAACAAGGTATCCATTAAGAAAGCCCTATATACTGTACCAAGGAAGGAATGAAAGCCTCTTAAGGGAGGTCCTCAACGAAGTGTGAAGCAATGAAAGCAAGAGCCTGGTGACGTCGCATGAAGCAGAAATGATGCACCAAGAAGTGATGCCAAAGAAGAAAGTATATAAACCTTATAGATTCTAATGACAAAATAAAGAGTTGAGTGACATTTCATGTGCGGAATAAAGATTGCATGTAGAAAAGCATTGAAGAAAATGCAAATGGCCTCTTAACTGTACATATGCAGAAATGTAAGAAGACCAAGTGTTCATGATGGCTGGCTATGTGTATGTCATGACCCTTACCCCTGACCCTCACTGGCAAGTCAGCCTTCCAGTTAGGGCCAGGTCAAAGGCCTTAAAACCTCATCCAAGACTCTCTTGGAGTCAGTCCTGGCGCCAGGCTCATAGCCATCATGAAGACCAACATTAGAATGGGACTATTTACTTGGGACTATTTAACTTGGGTGTGGGGGGGGGTTCAGCCAACATGGAGGCACACACATAGCTCAGTTACAAGGAGCTGAGCTATGCGGTCTAGTCTTTTGGGTGTGGCAGGCCTGGGACTACTTTACCTGGACTACTTTGGGTGTGGCAGGCCTGGGACTATTTTACCTGGACTACTTTACCTGAGACTATTTAAACTGCACCAAACAGCAGAACATGCTTTGCGTTATTCTGCTGTGGGCAGCGTAACGCTCACCGTGTCCAGCAGTTTGATGCCAGCTTACCTGAAACCAAGGACCTGTAGAGAGAGAAAGAACACTACAAAGCTTACGTGGAATAGTATCCTGTCTTCAATCCATCGCCGACTTCAGTTCCACTCACCTGAAGGTACAAACTCCATCATCCGGCACCGCATGCATCCTGGAATACCATAACCTAGAAAGAGGAGAAAGAAAGACAGCATTAGTAAGCGTTTACTCACGTTTCCTCCCGAACGAAGAAAGCCACACAATTCTTACCTGGGTAGTCATCTCCTGGTCAGTATCATCGCTGGAACATCACGGCGCTCGGCGAGAAACATCGCGACCTGCAAGGAGAGAAAAGACACAGGTTAGCAATATAAAAGGTGAAACAGCGCTGCGCATCATGCATTACTCACCGGACAGCATCGCGCACACCGCACTTTCGCCTACCGGCCCATGCTCATCTTCAAATTGCATGACAACACCAAAATATCTTTCCATACCTAAAAGGAAAGAAGCAAGACATTATTATTCGAACTAAGAGTAACATAAGAACTGCATATGAAGACTGTAAAGCAGCAAACCTACGGAATTGCAGCAGGCCTGGATTCCCACAGGGGGCTTGCACCAGTGAAGTAACTTGGTCCCTGCTTACCCCCCACATCTAGGCGCCCCTGCCACGAGGAGCAGGACGGAGAATCCACCTTTTACAATATTAAGACCCATCTTTAACCAGAGGCCTTACCAAGGGACCGGGAGAGGGTTTGAGAGTGCAAATCATCCAACCAGGGCTGGGTGGCGTTCCTGTGGATGCCAGGTGAGCGTAACAATGTAGTGAATAGACTGCAGGAGTTGCCGCCATTATATATTTATGTGTATAGAATCTGGATGTTCCACGTTGTGTTTAGTAAACTAGGACCCCAGGGCTCAAAGTGTGGTGCAGAAAAGAAAGATGGCTGCCGATGAAGGACAAATCAGGAAAGCTTGTCTGGCCCAGTGTCAATGGTTGAGGCAGCCAAGAAACAGGTTATCTATTCGAGAAGATACAATGAATGTGAAAAGCGAGATGAGCTCCTGTTTGATGTGCAATGGAAAAACACTACGAGTGCCAATTCTTATTCGAAGAAAGGCGCTCAAACACGGTCGGTCAGATGGTTGAGATGGAAACAGACTTTGGGCAAGGAGATACGGCTGTGCTCACACTCCCTATCATTCTCAGGCACAATGAAACCTGCAAGGCCGAGTTCAAAGACAATTCGAATGGCAGACAGCAGGAGTGATGATGGATGATGGGCTAATGGGTGGGAAGGCATGATCAAGTCCACCCACAAGCTAATGGGGTACCAGCTTGTGTGCTGCTAGCGAGTGGAATATTCCAGAAGGGTACAAGCGTGCCAACCAATTGTAGAGGGCCACAAAGCCAAGACCTTATAGTTTGAGAGCCAATGAAATGTTGTGTATTATATGACAGCGAAGATGACTAGCACTAGGGCTGGGCATAAGTTGTCCACCTGATGTTGGAGATCCAATCATAATCCTATCCCCCATAGAACGTATACCTAGATGTTCCCCATAGACCAACCACAACCCCAGTTGGTTTTCTTATTTTGCCAAGTAGTATGACGTCACCTATGATGAGTTTTTTGTATAAAGTCTATGCTTGAAGGTCTGGGAAACTAACAAAAGCTACTTTGAAGAACCCTATAGTATCAGAATGAGCCAAACTCACCAGAAATGACAGGCACAAGATTGATCAGTGCACAATCTGCCTCCAAGCACTCCTCTGAATAAAAATATGTTGGTTGAACCACAGTCTGCAGCAATCCCGCCACCTGCTTAAAACTAATTTCAAATGAAGCTACAAATATTTTCACATCAATAATGCAAAAATATTAATATTTTAATTAAAGTATTAAATCATGAGTAACAATAAATATCAGGAACATGAATATTTAGTTATTGCTGCATTGTTTTCACAATGTACAATAATAACGTTATGCACAATGGGTTTTCTCCTGTGACTCTGTACAAAGTAGTTGCTTCCCTCACCCAATGGTTTCTCTCCTAAACCAAATTGGTAACTTTGCACACAATGGTGTATCCAATACAAATTTCAACGTTCAGGGGTGCTTCAAACTAATATAAAGTAAGACGTGTAAAGAGTGACAGTCTCATTAGTCTGTGTCATCCGATCATGTGTTTTGCGCACATCGCTATTTCATATGGTGAGCTTGTTAGTAATTATTAGTAAAGGTAAAAATTAGGGAGGGCAGAAAGATGGAGGCAGATGCATGCCAGTTTATTTTTTCCCATGGGGTGGAGTCCCTCAGTGCCTTATTCTAAAGGATTTCCTAATTTTGTTATTGAAATGTGGTATTTTAACAGGCATTGTAATTATCCCAAGTTAATACTTACGAGGTGCAACCTCAGAAGTGGGTTTGTTCTTTTTGCGAAAGGCTGTTACCACTTGCAGTCAACAAATAAATCACAAGCCGTACTGATTGTGCTTGAAAATAGAAAATAAATACATGCTTATAGCGACCTCTGGTGGCTGCATCCAACCACTGCTGTGACATTTTTGACCTATCCGAAGACCAGTTAGATTTAATTTACATCACAGAAACTGGTTCTCAGAGAGAATCAATGCCCAGTTATCTACAAGTGTATCAGGCTTCAAGATCATCTGTGCTAATCGCAATAGGAGAGGCAGTGGCATAGCTCTGGTGCAGAGAGACTCATTCGCAGTCCCAACACCCTTCATTGACATCATCCCAGACTAAATTGCTTGCTTTGACCTGCTCCATCTCTGTACAGCTACCCTAAACTTCCTCTTAACTTACAGACCTCCCTCCTGCAGCCGACACTTTGCAGATAATCGCACTGATGCCGCTGCCATCCTGGCCATACATCGCCAACTACTAACTTGGAGATTTCAACATCTGGCTCGAGAAAGAACACAATACTATTACAAAGTCACTTGTAGTGAACCCTGCTGTATTACACCTTAAACAGATGGGTAAGTGTCCCACCCAGATATCTGGACACATGCTGGATGGCATTTTTTTTAACAAAAACATAATCACTGCCTGCTCCCCAGTGCACCTCCGATGGGGAGAACACTTATCTATCCGATTAACCATGAAAAGAAAAACACACATCAACTCCCTATTAGAAAGACTAGAAGCTACCAAATCTACCGTCCCTGCAGATAGACCAACAACCACACTGGAGAAAAACACCACCACATTCACAACTGGATTATTTCTGCGTTAATAGTGTATAGACCCTAAGAAACCTTTCAAAAACTGTCCAAAAAAGAAACAAGCAAAATGGTCCACTCTCAATCACTTAAAAAAAAGGAAAAACGGAGTGGAGAAAATCTGGAGGTAAAACAATCTACACACTAAGAAATTCAGCAACCATCAACAGTTGCACCTTTACAGTGTTGAGGTTCTGAAAGCAAAGAAAGCACACTACTGCAAACACATTGATTCAGCTCACAGCAAAAGGGAAATGTGTCAGATGATCAGATAATTCAAAAACCAGACAGACGGCAACACAACCCTGCAACAAGAGTTCCGGGACCAGATTGTTCCACACGTCAAACAAAATATCCTCAACATCCACGATCACCTTGACAATAAAGGATGCTCCTACCCACACGCCACCAACGAGATCTCACCAACACCTCCCACTACTTCCTCTCTATTATCTTGCCTCCTTTCTGCAGAGGACCTACAAGCTACCATTGACTCATGCAACCCATCAGTATCTCCCGAGGATGCATGTACCCCAAATCTTTACAAATCGATCTATTCTCCAGACTTGGCGCCCCTCTTGCATCCTCATATCCCTCCTCTATGACTCCATCAGCACCGAAAGAGTCCCAGCTCAGTTGAAATCTGCATACATCAAACCTTTGTTTAAAAAGCCAGGAAATGACCCAACCAGCTATCGACCCATCTCAAACACACCTTTCCCCAGGAAACCTCTGAAAAAAATAATTGTATCGTCAACTCCACGATTTCATTGAAACAAGCCAACTCCTGAATGAGGCACAGCATGGATTTAGGCTTCTAGGGGTGCAAAATCAGCTCTGTGCTCCATCTGGGATACACTTAAAAACAATGTGGATGAAAACTCATCCTACTGGACATCTGTTATGCTTGATCCAAAATGGCGCGGGTGCGCAATGCATTCTGGGAGCGCTCAGAGCCATGTTGGATATTTACTTCATACCGCAGTGAAACGCTGCACACATTTTGCGGAGTGTTAGATTCACAGTGCTGAGACAAACATGCTTTTTTAAACCTGGTATGCGGTCAAGGTCATTTCTGCTGGGAAAGTTAACGTTGTTATGGTTTGCTACTGTTCTCTGTGGAGCGTGTTTTTAGAGAAGGGAGGCACTGCGCTTCTTGGGGGGAGCTCTCGATTGACCCAGCTGGCAACCGAAGGCTGTTCCTCAACTGCGCAAGTGCAATTTCCAGAATGTTCGAGAATTAACGCCCCTTTGTGGAGTGTGTATATATGCGGAAGCCTGGAGGGGGTCAGGTGAGACTTCTGCCAGAGAAGGACGCTTACGTCTGGCCTTCCTGTGAGCTGTGGTACTCTCGGCCTGGCTGTTCCCAGGGTCTTCCAGCCGCTTCTGGACGAGTTGAGGAATTCTGTTACGCTCACGGTGATGTATTTCTTTTTGACTTCTTTGCTTTTTCTGTGATCTATGTCCTTATTATTTTTATGAGTTATTTCTATGTGCTTGTAATCTTTGAATAAATAGCCGTAAAGAGCCGATTATCTTCTAAAGATTGCGTGGCTATGAGTTATTGTGTCTGTCTGTTCATGGGTTGAAGTATTTGCTCTATAATTGCATTGGTGATTTATGGTTATTGCGTGCACTTTTTGGGGAAGAGCAATACAACATCTCAGCCGCTTTTTGACACCATCAGTCACAAGATCCTCCTAAAAAGACGAGAAGATATTGCTATTAAAGAAACAGTTTTGCACTGGATCACTTCCTTCCTTATGGGTAGAAAAGAAACCACTATCTTGGGGCTCCTACAATTTGCAGCCTCGCCCACTTACCTGTGGAGTGCCCCATGGATCCACATTTTCTCCACTTCTTTTCAACATATACACACCCCTACAAGGCATCAATAAATCTGGTATCTTCTTCTACAACTATGTGGATGACAATCTACAAATTTGTGAACCACCAAACAGCCTAGACAATAAAAACTGCCTCATACAGGTGGAAGCATGGATGACAGCAAACAGACTAAAACTCAACCCTAGCAAAACAGCTATGATCTGTAATCCAACAGGCTCCTACTCCACCACAATCCCTTGGCCTTATCAGATGAACCATCATCCATATTAAGAAATCTTGGAATGACAATGAACAACACCCTCACTCTTGATCGACAGGACAAAACCATCATCAGAAGCTGTTTCTCCCAGCTATGGATGCTACGCCACACCTTACCTTGCTTAACATTCACCCACAGAGCCATGCCATAATTTCCTGAATACTATCCGAAATAGACTATTCACATAGTCTCTCTCTCAGACTCCCAGACTACCTAATGAGGAAACTTCAAAGAGTTCAAAATGCATTGGACCGACACATTCGCATAATGAAGAAATTTGAATTGCAAAGAAAGTGAAATCCCATCGGAGGTCCGCAGCGATGTACAGTTTACAGAGAACTTCAACGACACCGGGTATGAACTGCGAGTAACAGAGATGCCCTGCAATGGAGGATGTTGGAATTGATTCCTACGAAGAAGAGAGTGTGACATTAATAGCCACGAGAGTAATATATGTGAACAGCTTGGGCATATACACACAGGATAACTTCTCCCTTTTCTCTCCCTTCGCGATTGGGATAAAGCAACAGTATTTAAAGAGTATTGGAGTGTTGAAACGCTATGAACACTGCTTTGTGATCTATAATGGTCACAAGTGTTCAAAATTGTGTGAATTTAGCTCACAAGTGAAAAGCAGCTCCTTTAGCTTTGACCCCTGAAGAATGTTTCACATTTGTAGATGATGGAACTGAAACATGACATGTTGGTTTCAGAAGACATGTATTGATAAACCTATCTGAGTTAAAGTACACAGATTTTTCTGTATTGTTTCTGAAGGTGAATAGGCTCATTTGATGCTTAATAAATCGGGATCCGGTACAATAACAGAGTCCGATATAAGGACCCACCAATGTCAGGGAGCCATCTTAGAGGTCCTTTAATTTAATTCAAATGGTCTTTGAATAAACACATTTTTAACTGTTATCAAAGAGATTTAATTGTTTATTATGGTGAAGGTGCTTACAGGAGTAAGGAAAGTAGGCTTAGTGATTATCCATTTTGTAAGGAAATATTAATTTGTATGTATTTTGTATAGTGGTTACTCCTACATTAGGAGAACTAGGTAAATGTAGGTATTCCTTAATATGTATCATGTTTATGAATAAAATATATATTGTTTACTGAAGGTGTAGTACTCGCTTGCTGCAACAAATTATATGACACACAGATCCTTAAAGTGGTAATGGCAATATGAACATATCACGCCAACATTACGTATTCTCCACTGGGTACCCATAAAAACCATGTGCATCACCCATCGTTAATACCATAAGGGGACCTTTCCTGCTTCAGAAGTAAGTTTCAACACTACACTACACTCCTTCCAGAACACCTAGGTCCAGCAATGCTGCACTAGTACTGCTCCTCAACTTCAATAGGAAATGGCAAAGAGGAGCCTCTTTTCAGTTCTAGCCATAAAACTGTGGAATACTTTACACAAATCTCTCTGCCTGGAAGTGAACTACCTGACTTTCAGGAAATCTCTCAAGACTTGGATTTTCAACTAAACACTTTGGAAAAAATATAAAATAATAGCAACTGACTAAAAACTGTGCACCAGAAAGCTGGTCTAATTTACAACAAACAATTTTAAAAAAACTCTTGGCACAACCATCTGTGGGAAACCAGTTTGACTCATGGAATCTCTGCTGTGGGAAACGGTCTGCACCTTAATCTCAGTGTAAATCTACCACCAAGAGCCAGGTAGCAACAGCACCCTCTCCCTCATCCATTAACTAAAGCCTCACTACTAAAAATCGTGCATCCTTACACCGCCCAGAATCCGTCAGATAACCTCCCAGGTTTAGTGTTCTTAATAGATTTAGATCCCATACATCTTCTACCAACAATCATGCTGTTCATTTTTGCACTACACAATCCGTGGGCTGCCCATATGCCTAACCTGCCTCATCAGTACCAACCACAAACAAATGTTCATATTGTCACACAGGTAACGGGTACTTCCGACATGCATTCATCAAATCCAAAGGTTTCTGCCTCTGCCTTCCCGACTAACACACCTTGTCCTCCTTTCTTCAAAAAACATATGCAGCGAGGCCAACATTTTCGGTAGAAGGGCGCTGTACAAGACCATTTTACATTACAATACATCTTTATGCGATCAGGCTTTCCCATAGAAACGTGGAAGATGCTCTTGCCAACAATGCATATCAGTCTTTTGCTTTCTAAATCTTTGTGAAAGTGTAAGACTCAAGCATCCTCTACAGTAGTCATGGTAAGCATAATACATTGAAAATATATCTTTTACTGATGCAGGATGTATTAGTGGAGGCATACATCGATGCAAGAATTGATTAATTGAAATGTTTTGGGCTACAAAAGCATCTTGAGCCGGCATGCCTGAGTAGAGGAGGTCCCAAATAAAGCCTGCACTCCAATCGTCCATTTTGAAGTATCAGGAACGTTCACACCAAAATATGTGACGTATGATGAGCAAATAAACCAGCAAAGAGCCGCAGTAGGGCTCTGCTCAGTGCCTATCAGAAGAACAGCACCTATTGAAGTACCAATACCAAGAAAACCATGGACAGTGAGGTATCCATTAAGAAAACCCCATCAACAAAAGAAACGAAATGAAGATTGCCTAAGTACAGACCCAGAAGAAAACAAAAAGATCTTAATGGAAGACGAATGGTGACGTCACAAGGACCCGGACTGACTTGCAGATAGAAGAACTGACGACTCGAGAATGATGCAAAGAGACGAAACGCCATCAATAAGGATATTGTGAACCTAGGGTGAAAGGATGATGTCGAAATGCAAAGAAGTTTAAAGCTGTAAGCAAGATGAAGACATTCAACCATTTTACACCTGTAAATATGTTTGAAATAGAAAAAGAAAGCTAAACAAAAACAGTGCGGCTTGCTATGCTTGGTAGAAGAATAGTGCAGCAAGCACCATTATACATAATCTACCTCAAAACGAAGCACAGTATTATAAGTGTATTTCTACTTTGCAAAAGAAGCAGAATCAACCCAAGTTACTAAAGGCTAAATGAGAAAGATTCATATTTAGCAAAACGAGAAGAGACGGCTGAAATGAAACTCGGCAGAGGCAACTCGTGCCAGGAAAGCCAAGGTCATACCAATAGAAGAAGCGAACAGTAGCTACATTTAATTAAAACTAAGAACAGAATATCCTGCCTCTCAAAAGGTCAAGATAAGAAGACGTAGGCAGGTGGCAGGCTAAATGAGAATCAAATACACAAAATTGAGAGAAAAGAGACAAATTCACGGTGTAGGAATCACGTCATCAGCCGAGCAACAAGAACCGAGGGTTCACACCTACGCTTGGCACCTGACCAGGCGGAGATATCAGAACTTTTCCAGCCAGAAGATGCAGTCTCGAGGCCAACCACAGTTAACTAATTGACACATGGCTACTAAAATGATGATTGATTGTAACCATAATCAGAGGAAGGCCGGGTAACTAAGGGGCACCCCCCACCTGGCCAACCATTCTGCATGCTTCTAAGCGAAGTGGAAAAGTATGCATGGGGTTGGTGCCAACCCAATCACAATGGACCAAATAATCTAGGGTCCTATAGTCAGTAGAACCAATGGGACCTCGTACCTTTAGTGACGTCTACAGTAGTCATTTTTGGCCTAGATGCCCACCTGACAGTGTTTACCTAATCCCCCACTCCATTACCATATACAGATATAGTACCTATAGTAAAGTTACCCTTTCCTAACCAATAGAACTGCATGTTAACTTTTGAGTGTTACACATCAATGATGACGATTTTGGAGTATAAATGTTACAACTTGTATGAAGTTTGTTGGCTTTGAAGCGAGAAGGACGATCACATCGCTGCTGATATCCATAACTCCCCGTTTTCTGTACTTGTCATTAAACGGGCTCCCTTTGCCAAACCATTGAGTTGTCTTTATTGATTGGTGTTGGAGTTACGAATCTGCACCCTCATCCATTTCAAGGTGTAGCAATCTCATCTTAAAGTACTTCTGAGCAAACCTCGGCTCTATTGGCCGGCCGGGGGTCTCGGAGTACACCTGCATTTCACTAAGCATTCTCTGATGGGGTGATTAAAAATAATATAATTCCAATACAGTGCATTAGAATATTGCAGAAACAAATTGTGTGATAAGCATGTTCATGGCACGCTCTCAATTTGTTGCTTTTACAAACTGTGCGAGTTCCATTGCTGAATCCTTTATCATCTTTCCTCTGATATAGGATTTATCTGTATGGTTTCTTATAGTTGCCCACGCTACTGAATTCCTTTGGACTGACACATATCTTCAAACTTTATTATGGATAGCTTTCAGGTCTTTATATTTGAACCAGAGTATAATGAAGATGAAATGGCAGCAAGAGAAACCGATTAACTTTAGAAGCAACACAGTGGCAGAGAAGACCCAATTTCTATGACTTAATCCCAGTTGAATAAATATATCAACCTGGTGTCACAGTCAGAAGTGTCAACTGAGGCCCACATTACAGGAAAAAATATGTTGTTTGGAAAATGTGCCATGGCACGCTTATCTGACCAAAGAAGAACCCCCACACAAATATGCTTCTCTTCAAAAGGACTTCGGGACAACATTTCTTACCTTTTCTTCATGTGTCATTATTACAGGGTTCAAAATGGAGATTTGATGAGCAGGGGCTAAATCCAGCTCCTGGATGAAGGCATCCCCCAGTAGGCAGGAGCTACCAATGGGGAACCAGGAGCGAGTACCCAGCACACTACAAATCTAACTTCCCGTAAGATGCACACATTATATAATGCATTATATTTCAATGGGTCCTAGATGTGTCGTAATTCTTCTTCCTTTACATTCTCAAATACTCAACATATACAGTTGGGCAGGGGAGCCAGAAGTAGCTCCTGGTAACTGTAAATAGCTCCCCTCTTTTCAAATCCTACAATAACATTGTTCATGTGCTATAGGGCACTGTTCATCCACCAGTGCCCACTAATAAGTGATTTTTGCACTAAATTGATAAAAAAGATTCCACAAGCATTACTGTAGTGAAATCATCCAGTCATAGGGTCCTTCTCTCTCCTATAGAAGCATCTTACTTTCGTACGTATGGTTGTTCATGAATCTTAATTTAGAAATGTTTGGATCATCACCCAAGATTTGGCTAGGAAAATTCACTAATGAAAAAGTGGCCTACGCTTGCAAATGGCAATTCATTCCTTCAGACTGAGCAATGATCATGGTGGATTTTTTCGTAAAATGTAGGTGTCAATAGTGAATTTGATCTGTTATAAGAAGATCTGTTCAGTGTCACTAGTCAAAAGTAGTAGCTGCACAATGAATTCATTTATGAAAATCGTCCACTTTGACCCAGAAACCAGACCAACATTAGTTTGTTGGCCCTGCGATTTGTGGCGATCAGAGCTTGGTATCATCCTGGGGTTGGCAGTCAGGCTACATGTGATTCCTAGGTAGTGATGGCTGTCATGGGGAAGATCACGTACCAGAGCCGATAATTTGCTAGTAGCTGCATCCTTTGGCCATGTCTCAAATAAATGAACATTTTATTTCCTCACAATAGATGGTAGTGTCTTGCTGAGTCGCAATACTTTATTATTTCAGGGATTATCCACCATAAATGGCACAATTGTAAAACATTTGTAATTTCAAGCACATGAAGCTTAACGAAAATTAAGAACCATCAAAACAAGACTGCTTCATAAAATGATTTACCGCTAAAATCATCAGGCACAGTGATGCATCAGTTCAAAACATGTTAGTAAGCTGTAAAAAGAACAATATTAAAATGAAATCAATAAAATCCATCAAGTCGGGCTATGCTTATAGAAGTTACAACTCTATGGAAATGATTGATGCTTTTAAACGAGGTTCCAGAGGCATAGACAGGGTAGGGCATTAGAAGGCAAAACCCACCCAAAATCTGTAAATGCCCAGTCAGCAGTGAGGTAGGCATTTACAGATACGGTCACTGCAGTGGGGCCAACTACATTAGCTTCATGCCCCACTTGTTAGAGAATCCCGACTACGCCTTCGCATGGTTCATAAGATAAGGTCATCCTGAAATTTCGCATGCCCTTGTCCCAAATTAATGGTAGGAACCACTTTCTCAAATCTTTGTGTAGTGGGCAGAACAGAGGAAAGTGCAAAGTATTGTCCTGTGTCCTAATATGCACGCGCGATGCTGAGATGGAATCTCATTTGGTCTCCGTTTAACCAAACGGGACCTTAAAGGGAGCCCACCCCACCTTGCTCACGTGTATAAAGAGCTGTCTGTATCCCTAGAAATCAAGTCCAGAATAGGGTACTACATGTACATCATACGCCCTTACTGCGCTTTTTTCTTAGATATATTTTCTAGTGCCAGCCATACCACCAAGCTATCATCTGCCCAGTCATGGTGGGCTAAGTGAACTATAGGGCAGGGCCTAATTAATTCAAGGTTTGGCACATGTTTTGTTTTTAGCCAGGCAATATTGTGAGCAACATCTGGTACATGCAGTTCACCTACTAACGTACCACATATACGGAGCTCTCTTGCTTGAGCCATAGTTTAGTCCAGGAACTCTGTGCTCTATCCAATAATCCATCTTCATAAAGAGGAAATACCAAGTTCCCAGTGGACAATTTCATGTTACTACCGTAGGTGCTCCAAGTAGTTAAAAAAAGAAAAAAAAAAAAAAAAGTTTTCCATGCTCATAAAATTCTTCCTACCCAAAGTCCCCCAAGCTGTGGCTCCATAAGTCAACAGAGCAAGTGCTTTAGCTTTATATAGACATCAAAAAGCCAATTGGACAATCCCAACTTCTGTATTGTTTGCACCAAGACGCTTAGTGGGTTCAATGTATATATTTTGCGGATTAATGCCAGATTTAGAACGAAAGTGCATCAAGCGATCCCAGCACCTGTTGTATGTTCCATCTGCAAAGAGTTTCCAAGTTCAACCGGAATGAATGCCTCCGTTAAGAACGTCGAAGACATCTAAAAAGCATGGACTCTACACCAAGACTTATTTTGAAAGGCTCAAAACCATCTCATGTTTGCTTTAAAAAGTGAATGTTAATGTCTTAATCGTCATCATTGTACATATTACGATTAAAAAATTGAAAATAATCATAGCACGTTATTAACTGTTCTCTGCTCTTTTGAAATTGCACTGCATGATAAAGTACACAGAAAACGTATTGTTGGATACGGAGGAGGTATTCTGATAGCATGTGCACGAATTTGAGCTGCGATGACAAAACAATTGCTAATATTTGTCAAAACTACCAGATGCATCACCACACAACATCCCCACAAGGGTTTCCTAATCTACCAAGATGTTTGCCATGGACGACACCAGGGGCGCTGCTAGGTGGGGGCTAAGGGGGCTACAGCCCCTTGTCTTTTGGCTGTAGCCCTGGATAGAATCTCAGGAGCTACAGCCAAAAGACTAGCTAGCCCCCAGTCCAACAGCTCAGACATCAGCGTAGCCCTGGGTCTTTTCCAGACCTAGCAACTCCCCTGGACGGCAACTCCCCTGGACGGCACTGCCGTGGCACCCTACAGACCAGATAAAGCCTTTGAGCATGTGTGCTTAGCAGGTCACAGTTTCAAATACTAGGCTGTCATGCTTACTTGGTTAATACATGGAGTACCAATCTATACGGGGTACGGGCACATTTTACAAGCAGTGAATACTATCCGTAGCAGTTCCTCAGCCACAGTGCTCTGTGGCTGGTCTTTCTGGGTGAGAACCTGCGGCCAAGTCCGAACACTGCAAAAGCTGTGGCTCTAGGCAGAATAATGGAAAGAGATGAGGCAGCTGCGTGTGTGTATGTGTTACAGTACACCCGGGACTTGAACAGTTTGGGTGGACTTAAATCAGATATTTTTTAATGGGTGCAAAGGAGTGGTGGGAAATTCACAAGACAAACGAGGAATGTAGGGCGCCATGCATTTCTTTCATAACGTTTTATGGTGGGGAGTGCTGTGGACATTTTCATGTTAATTAGTGGTTCCTCGTACGTCCTGCTCCAACCCTTGCAATGCTGTTCCTTGTGAACTGGGCAAATAAGTGCCATCAGATAAGCTGATGTACAGCTCCAGAATAAAACGTATGAAACACACAGTTATCAAATGACCCACAAGTCTGGCCCACATTTAAATGGTGAAAAGACATGATCTACAAAGGCTCTGCAACCACAAATGACGCAGTCAATAATTGATGGCGGAAGCCCACTTATGAACTTGCATTACCCTCTCTAAAGCAATGCATGATATCTTTGAAATAAACAATCGGAAACGCTCAGAAGAGCATTGTAACTGCCGAGGACACAGATGCAGAGCAACGAAAGAGCAGGTGAATGACTACTTCGTATAGAGATGCAGCATGTGTACTGCTGATCATTTCTTATGTCTTGCTCCCTCACCAAAACCCACTTTGCTTACAGATTTCTATCTCAGAGACACAATAATTACAAGCTCTGTGAAAAATCACCTTTTATAGAAAAGAGCAATGCCACTCCAAGGGACTGGCTAAGCAACATTTTCCATCTGCTCTTTCCAAATGCATACCTTTGTTCTTCATATTAACAATAATAAAGCTGATACGAGTTACAATCAAACGTCATGCATAGCACAGAATGGTAGGTAGTCTTGGGAGGATAGATCAGGGGCAACACGCTCGCCTTGGAAGCAAGACTATGCGAGCAACACAGGTTCAATTATCGGGTCCGTGCTTAGAAACCTCTAGGTATTAAGCCAGTTACAAATGACCAATCATAATGAGCAGTGGGTTGTTTAGCAAAGTCGCTGTGCAGACCCCTCGAGCCCCTTCCCAAAGATTGGCATCTATGAAAACAAGTAGCTGACCTACAAAAAAAATAAGACAGTGATCATTTGTAAGAACTTACCCATATTAACACTTCCAGTGGCAGCTTTCCGCCTGCAGTCTGGAACTGGCCAGGCGAGCATATGATATGATATGGCATTTGTAACGCGCCTATACACAAGCATACATATCTCCATAAGCAAAAAGTTGATTATCTGGCGAGTTCTCACCTATATGGTGATATTTGTACTCAGCGGGTCTGTGACATGCTCTGCCTCCAAGTCGTTGTGGCAATTCTTGAAAAATATGTTCACACGTTAATTTGAACTACAACTACTGTTTCCCAGAAAGGAATGTCCTTCTTGATGTCTGAATGTAATCACAAAACCATTTGCCTTTGTTGATCAACTACTGTTGAGAGACCACGTGTGTTTGTCTCCGATTTGCAAACAAAAATGCAGCAGGATGTCATAGTAGGTGTGGGGCAACTCGTTCAAGCCAGCACGATCTTATCTTGGTATGCAAAGTTGCATACCATTGAGCAGCTGGGTCAATTTGCTAATCAAAAGTAAAATAGATTAAAAAATGGATCCACATTTAACGGCAGCAGTGCGTTGTGTGTGCCAAGCAAGGCAAAGTCAGATGGTAAATCCCCTTCTCCCGCGCCTCCTACCTCCCAAGCCACCCAGTACAAAGAGAACTGCCCATCTGGATTCAAACAAAATGTTGCATAGTCATGTCCAAACCCTATTCTTTAAAGTAGCAATTGCTACCAAAATGCATTAATTACTGGAAATTAAATTGTGTACACAATACTACAATTGTTCTTCACCACCAACATCAAAATGTAATCAACTTTCAGAATCAGTTTCTTTGATGGGCTAAAACTGCATCCATATACTAATATGTCTCTTCTTTTATGTTCTAAATGCAATCACTTAGATATGTTTAGCGTGGCCTGGAAAGGAAATAAAGTGTGATATTGATCCATGGGATTGTGAAAACATTCTTTAAAACTAGCACAGATTTTCATTAGCATGTCTGGTTTTCTCACATACCAAACAGCAAGATAACACATTCCAGTTTTCCCCTCCAAAATTATTTCACCAATTGAACAATGGTTGTTCAACTAGTGGGGGGTGAGGGAAGGCAACCAGATGAGAAGGATAGACATATGAATACAATCGTATTAGATGAAAGAGGAAATTGTTACAATGAATGCAGTCATTTCAGTGCAAAGATGTACAGATCCATCAAATTACCCCAAAAGACTATTCTATATTGTCAGGAAGTGGTAGTTATGCCATCAGTGATGTGGTGTGTATATCTCAAGGGTGCCTTTTCCTTTTTACCCATTAATTTCTTCCTTGTGCTGTCTGTGCCCTCTAATGCCTTGCAGCGAATGCAGGTATGCCTGACATTGTTGTGTTGTCGAACAACCATGTTTTTCTTTTCTTTATTAAAAGTCAGGGGAGGTGGCCAATGATTGGCCAGTATCCGTCTTGCCCTATCCCCATGTATGTGCCAGTGCAATATGGATATTTGAGATCTGTGCCTTCTACTCTTGACCCATTCATTTCTTTTCCACAGGAGAAGACTGGGGAAGGTCATGTGCAGTTACTGCCCTCAGACGCCTTGCTGCTAATGCAGGTATGCCTGGAATGGTTGAGTTGTCAAATACCTTTTTTTCATTAAACACAATAGTGATTCACCTTGGTCCAACTTGTCTTTTCTGAAGTTATTAAATTGTCTGTCCACAAATCAGGAAACTGCACCACTCTTCAGGGGTGCGCACAAATAAAACACAACTGCAATGTAACAAATTCTCATTTTCTACTATAGAGTGACACTGGCTATGGCAGCATCAACACCCATCAGCAGAGTCATGAAAGAGGTTTGTGTGCAGTGGCCAGAATTTGAGTTAAGCACCAGTGCAGATCCAAGAAGGTTTTTAAGGATCACTGCTTTTCTTGGCTGCCTCCTTCCCAAATGCAGTAGTTTCAGAAGGCAAGCCTTGCAAATTCTTTAAAATCCCACTAGACCTGCACGGCGAGTTCTTTTTTTTAAAAACATTTTTTTTACATACTCTACCCAAGAGAAATGCACTTGCCACATGCTGATGGGTGACCAAATATTTACCAGTGATTTTGTGAAATCGTGTAGATCACCAAAGCACACTTCACATTTGGTGCAATGCTGCCACCCAAAGGACAGCCATGCACAGTGAAACTTGTATTTGCCATTGTTTGCAGTAAATGTCAAATAACATTTTCAAACATCCCCATCCTCGCCAGCAAGGTCGAGTACCACATAAATGGTACTCTCCCTTCATGAAATCTACTCAAACATGTGAATAGACTAGTAGATTTTGCAAGCCTTGAAAAGTTCTTTTGATTGACACCATTCAACCTTTTACCAAGATCCCCAATACCATACAAGCACACAGAATATCTCTTCCAGAAACTTGAGAAAAAAAATGCAGGAAAGAATTGCTGATAATAAGAACAGGATCCAGGCTACAGCCAGTCTAATTGAGAGCAAACAACTACAATGTTTGAAGCAGAAGACCGTGAAATGTCAACTGAGGGTCTGTTGCAGGGACCTATAGTTTTAAGTGCTGCTTGTTTGATATTTTAAAGATGTTAAAATGAACCACATCAACTAATGGTACTTTTTGCTGCTTAAAAATGATCATTTGAACCAAATTAAAAAAGAAAGGGACCAGTCAAGACAACCACTACCGCCTTTCTTGGGCCACTCAACAAGCAGTTTGTAATGTTGCAGTGGGTAATATGCTTGGTTAATGTGCTCTTTTATTTAGAAATTCAATATTCACCAAAATATCTTGTGTGTGTCAAATTTTAGGACTACAGTTCTTGTCCAATAACACCAACTACAAATACTAGTGGAAATGGCTTTTGCATGAAAAACAGGCAGCACTGGACAATACACGTGTTGGAAAAAGATTTGCTTGCGATGGTCAGTGCAACAGCTCAGGTTGCAGTGCCAAATGTCACACGGACCATTTCCAGGATTTGGACAGTAGAACAATGAGAAGCTGCGTGTTTGGTAGAGTGCACTTCCTCTGAGAAGTGTGGTTTCCAGAACTGGACTGAACAGCTTCAATCTCAAGGTTTAGAATGTAACTGGTAGAAACCAACAGACTTGTGAGCATTGCAAAAGTAATGCAACAGAAATGTCTAAATTAATGTTGGCAGGAGTGTAAATCAGTTACCAAGAAAATCAATACTGCTTAGTTAACTACTGAATTGGTCACAGCCGGTCAATAAGCAACCACCAATGTTGGGAGTTTGCAAAACTGTGAACAATCAGAAATCGATAAGTGAGCTCCAAGGCTTTCCATAGGACAGATAGTGCATTCAGCACTTTGAGGTGATCTTTTTCATGTGCCAGTCTAGTGGTGTAGCATGAGGTCTTAGCAGGTTGAGCCAGCACAATAAATATGAGGCCTGAGAAAGGAAGTTGACGCAAACTAAACTAGACGAAGAATTATCCTTAGCCGAGTCATGTGGACTAAGCCGAAATATCATGTTATGCTTTTAACAAATAATTAAAAACAATATTCAAAATTACCCTTAAATTGTACCCAAAGCAGGACACAAATCTGGGTTTTCAAGGCACACAAGTAGCTTTCCCGTAAGACTATTACTCAACGAAACCTATTGTCTCTTCATTCATTTTTCTCTCATCTTGCATATTGTTCCGCTTTGCTACTTAGACCCGCAGCTTATCAACATTTATACATTTCTCGGTTCATTTAGTAGGCTCACACTCGCTCTCTCTTGATTCTATTTTATCAGCTTAAGCTGCTCTTTCGTCACTTTCCCTTCTCCTCATCTCCTCTGCATGTGTTCTTGTCTTGCCCGCCTAATATCTCTCCTCTATCATTTCCTTCTAGACCCATTGTACTACTCTTCAAGTGACAGTCTGAGTTTCTTCTTCTTCCAGTACCTAGACAACCAGGTCTCATTTTTGCACTCCCTCTCTTTTGGCTCCAAAGCATTAGATTCAACTCTCTGTTAGGTCTTTTTCTTCGTACTCCGTTGTTTATCAATTAAAAAGGCTTCTTCCACCCTCCTCCTAATTAAGGAATATGTAAATTGTTAAAATTGCTGATTGAACATAATCAAGTACGGTGCATTGCTTTGGCGAAAGCTAGAAGTCAAAATACAAACACAAGAAAATGTGTGATAAAGTCACCTCGGCATGCACATTTGTGTGATGTGAGAAATGGAATTGCTACAATAAAATACGTTTTCTGAATTTCTAACATGCAGAGACATTAAACACAATAACCAGTTAAAAAAGAAAGTGGTGCTCGTTTGAGATTCCCTGTGAAGCCTTGAAGGAGAAGATTGCTAAATGGAGCAGTGTGGAGGCCGTAAGTGTTATTACACCTTCCAGCGCACTCTTTTCAAAACAATACTTTAAAAATGAGTTCACAAATCCTGTTCTTGACTTAGGATCATATAATGTTATGCTATGCATTTTAGAACACAACATAAATGTGGTTCATCTGCCAGTATGCCATTTGTGAAACTAAGAGACAGGACTGGTTTATGTGGGCGTTCCGAACACGATACAACTAGAGTCCTATGGTGCCAATACCACAAGAGAGACAGGATTTTTTTAAAGCGAGAATGTAGTAATTTTAGGACATACGCAAGCGCCTTGGGTACTAGTAGGAAACCAACCAGCTACAGACGATTGGGATGAGGCTATCCCCTTAGTTGAACCCTCTTTGGATGATCTGATGAAGGATTACATCTGAAACTTTATTGGCAGTACAGCCTGCTCCAGAGCTCTCTGCAATAGAGAGCGAGGATAAAGGCTCCAAGAGAAGGACCCTTCCTTTAACTATCCACGAGGAACATTTAGTGTAGCCTGTTTGCTGAACAAGGCCTACTGCAGCTGCGACTACTGGTACCCAAGAAACTGTTTGCTGCGTGGTGATGGAACCTTGAAAGTGCTCTCAAACACCTTCCAGGCTGGGAAGTGCAGGGGAAAGGACATACCTTGCCCCTGGAGACAATGGATGGGTTCCCCCAGCACGCAGAAAACAACCAACAGCTGTGGACCAGCTCTGTTTTCCAGCTTCAAAACAGCTTGACCGCTTGAAACTCTTTGAGCCACTGCAAGCATCCTGAGTGGACTCAATTGGTGCTTCTGCATGAGCCGACTCCTCGACCGATCTAGCCTGCCTGTTTTGTTTTCTCCCGATTCTAGCCAAAAACTTTTACAGGACTTCACCACATCGCTGGACTGTCTGAAGCAGACTAGACGGTCTTGACAAATCTCAAACGCAGACTGGACCAATTTACAGCACCTAGAAGCCAAACGTGATGCAGCTAAGCCCCAAGAATTTAAAGTGGTTCTGTCCCTCAGGACTGCCTTAAATGGTCCTAGTGACTAGTAAGATTCCACTCTCCACCTTTTGGGATCCCTATCTTTTTTAGTTGACAATTAACTACAGGCCAGATAGCGGTGGAAAGATTAAGGGACGCCACTAAAAAGGTGGTGCGTGGCTAAAAGAGCGACCACACATCAGCGTGCACCTTGGATTGAAGCCAACAATTTAAGAGTGTTGGTAGACCACACCCATGTTTCCCCCAAAATACGAACTGGGCAAGAAAATTGATGTCTTAAACATTGAAAACATAGCACAGACTCATTATGGATCAGACTTAGCACTTGAAAAATGAATCTGATCCTGAGCTACAATCTCTAGAGCGTGGTTGGCAGGATTGAAGCACAAAAACACACATAGCAGTGAGCTCTTATGTGGGGGCACAGTCCAAATTAGGCAATAGCATTGTAGATAGAGCATTTCCTCAAGAGTCATACATCAAAAACTGGGTCTACTGCCCTTAAAAACACAAAAAGCTCAGTCATACGCAAATCCTGGATAGAACACTAAATTCTAAAGGTTTCAATGGATGGGTTAAATTCCACAATATTTGATTTCAAATAGATTTGGCATGCTTTGCAAAAATACTTTGCTGGAGTTAGCAAACTGACATATATAGACTAAGGCAAGGGTTGTAAAAGTTGTTATTGTAAAGGTTTACGAATCAATGGCATTCCTGTACATTATAAAACTCGTCTGCATGGACCTCCCAAACCCATATCATACACTTTCACTGAGTTAAAGATATTCCTAAACTGAACCCAGCGCAGGGACCAACAATTAGGGAAAATGAAACAATTTCTGGTCATTGTAGTTTTTGCATCTTTTCAATATGTTTAGAATGTGGTGTTACCCAAGCATAGCATGTACTTTCAAAACAACTGACAAGTACACGTTTGATCCAGAGAGGGACACAGCATTATTACAAGGTTCGCCAAACATTCCTAGCATGCCTTAACCCCACTCGCAGATCAGTTGTTACGAGAGAAACTTATTAAACATATGTCCTAAGGCTAATAATGTAACTAAGGAATATGAATAATGCCAGGTCCGTTTTCTCTTAAGCTGCTCCTTGAATATAAATAGCAAAGCATCATGGTCTCTGTACATTCTTTGCTTTAGAATAAAAAACAAACAGAAAACGTTGAAACTGTTCTCAGATCCAATGTGAACTCAGATTAAAGCATAGGAACACACGCTGTAGAGTTAGGGACGCGAAGGCATTTGCGGACCACCGAAATTGTCTGCAAAAAAAATCTTAACTGCTGTTGTGTGATGCTGAACAGTGCATTTCAGTTTAGCAATGTTGCGTTCTGTTCCAGGTGTTAGGCACAATGTTTTTGCTCCTTTCAGTAAAAAAGCATCAGTGTGCCTCAGTACCCTTCATTACCCCAAGTCACAGTGTAGCCTGGATATTTTGATTTGATCTTCCCAGTGGAGACAGAGTGGTCAGCTCGTCCAAAGCCCTGGAAAAGCAAAAAGGTAAAGTATACATAAGTACAACCGTATTTTTGTTTCCACACGACGTATGATGCTTTTTGTACCATTTGCGAGTAATTAGGATGCAGAAATCTTCCCGTTCACTTATACTAGTCGGAGTTTACAAGGTTTCTAAAGCTTTCCTAAACTTTACTGTTGTCCTCTGAAAATATGTGTTGCTTTGCTTTATTAGGATATCTTCAAATTGACTTTTGTTCTATGGTGAAATCTACAGTAACTAACAGGACTTCAGTGCCAAACTATGAAATGTTCCATTTTAGTGATCCGTGCAACATTTTAGGATAGTAAAAAACCTAACGTATAACAAAAAAAATTATAAAACAAACCCCAAGTCCGAAAGTGTTACACCTTTACCAAATGTGTCACGATCTGCAGTGAACTAGGCTACCCTGTATATCATGCCTCAGAACAAGCTTTTTTTCCAAACAATCTCTAACTTCCATCTTTCTAGTGACTACTTTGCACACAACAAAACTGAACTTTTATCCTTACTTTTAAAAGACTGAGCACTTAACCACGTCTGCGTAATCACTGATCATGGTTGTAGCAGGACAAAGAGCAGCGCAAAAGAGCTCTGATACACATACCATGGTAGGTGAAATTACTACGAAATCCATTAAGCAGTTTCGCATTGCCCTCCCTTCCAAAAATGCAGGGCCAAGGCCAAATCGGAGCCGACTAGACTAGGGAATGGACTCATTGGATGAGCAAGCCAGGCATTTGAATCGACTCACGACACCCACTGCCCGCCGCCACCAATGTTTGGTGCACCTTTACATACCATAGAGTACCCATAAACATGGATTTTCTTTTGCTGGCTGTTGTGGCTTATTCGGCCGCCCCCAAGGCACTCGCAGTCAAAGCCCTGCTTCTCAATCTCACCGGACACTTTGTCATAAATATCAGCTGAAAAGGAAAAAAAAAAACGCATGTCATTTCTACAGCCAAATTTTGCTGATTAATATTACTCTCCAATTCAAGAGAACAAGTCTGCATGTGCCCAGAGCTCACCTTTGCATTGTATCTTGTTGCACCTTAAAACTATGGTTTCCCACTCGATTTCTCTAAATGACCCATTTTAAAAGTACAGACTACTAAACCAAATTGTCTTTACATTTAAATGAAAGATTATAGGGCGGTGCAAACACTAATAAGCAATAAGAAAGCAGTTGTGCAAGTCACCCGGTCTGCTAGGCCCACACTTCAGATTGTGGGAACATTTATACACAAAGAAAACACTATTTTTGTCAGATCAGAAAGAGGTTTTAAACAATACGCAAGCTAAAGACAGATTTGTATTGAATCCCAATGGAACAATCTTTATTGAAAGGCTTAATTTAAGCCCATAACACGTAGATATAAAATCAGTCCTACATTTCTAAAGTGGCAAGTTACTATACTTTGGATGATACAATGCAGCCAAATTCATTAGCACCCTGCGTGGGGGCTAACCAATCGGGGAGCTCAGAAGCAGGCTGTATCCTCTGGTAGAATCCCAGGTTCTGAGCTCCCTCAGTGATTTTCGCCCCTTGCGCCCTTCGATCGCTCCTCCTTCCTAATGCCACCTTTAGCAACATGAGTAAGCACACGCGGGGGTTAACGTAAGTATTTTTTTTAACCATGTTTATTTTTGGTTCGAAGGCATATAAGCAATTACAACATAGCATTTGACAACATTAAACTCTTATGCTCTACATTTAACACCTGTTCGTGTCTTTCAGATTGTTAGGATATGCTTTACCTTAAGTTCTCCCCTGATTTCACTCCCTCCCACCTCCCCTACTCACCCACTTCTTTTTATTAACCTCTTAACCTCTATAGGGTCCTCTCCCCCCCCCCCAACTGTAAGTATTGTTTTACATTTCAGATTCTAAACTTTTGAAGTTTTCTTCCCCTTCTTAACCTCAGGGTCTCATTATCTTCATTTTGAGGGAGTTCGTGTTACATGTGTGTTTCAGAGCAAGCGGGGTTTGAAGAAATGAGCTTCTCTGTCCCATACATGGGTTAACGTAAATTTTAAAAAAATTAAATTTAAAAAAAGGGAAAGAACAAACGTACCTAACTACCAGTCCTGCAAAGTCACATCCGTGACAGGGAGTTTGCTTTTAGTGTCGATTATGTCATTGTAAATCATCACTGAAAACAGAATCCTGTTCCAGCTACGGTGTAGCAGGACAGGACTATTAGTTAAGTACGTTTTTCCGTCTTTATATTTTACTTTATTGTTTAGCACCTATGTGTGCTTAGTTGCAGGTGCTAATGGCGATATGACCCTCAGCGCTGCCCAATAATGGCATTACCTCCCACGTTTCGGGACCCTTACTTCGCTCCTGCCTTTAACTGGGGTTCCCGGCCATTACCAGCAAGATCAGCCCACCGCCTCGGGGCATATTACCTCGTAAAGCCCCCGAGTTCAACACACTCACATATATGTGCAGGCAACAATCTGTGCAGCAGCACTTTGTACCTTCTGAATGGTATCAATGACATCTGATGGGAGGCGTGCATAAAAGGACATGAAAGTACTCTGTTTTACCACCAATCATTTCTCAGACTATGACAAGAGAAATCACTACTGAGAGGTGTATCTGCTACTTGTATTCCCTAAAAATATGAAAATACTCACAACAAAGAAATATAAGGGGCAAAACTACTCCCAACAAAACCAAGGAAGCAGAAACAAAGTGCCTGCATGGTCCCGTGCTTTGTCCAACACAACTCCATGGATAAGTTTGGATCGGTAGTATAAGTAGTGCCACAGGAAGCTCTATTACACCCTGATCTGAGGAGGCAATAATGTATCTTGTGACTCTATATGAAGATATTGTGCAGTTGCATATAAATATTTATAACACAACATTATTTGCTTACAAACTACTCATGTTGTTAAATGGGGCTTACTTTTTTACTCCCCAAAAAATCATTTTACTCCCAACTTGAAAAACAAAATAGACAGTGAAATACTCTCACTTTAAAATCTTAACTGGAGCACTGACCAGAGACGGTGTTTGGAACATTTCATTAGTTCACCCAAATAATAACAGATTCTACCATACAGTGCCATTTACTGGTATTGCTGCAGCAGAGTCCGAGATTGTAAGCGATATTCAATCAACACTACAGCCAAGTCAATGCCTAGTCTGGGATGCTGAGGAAAACCCTTATTAATGTATTTTTATGTCTAGTTCAGTACTCTGGATGACCACCCTTGTATAACACCCCCCTCTGAGAATCCCCCTGACCCCACTGAGCCAAGAAGTAGGTTTGTTTTGCAAATTAAAAGGTTTATTTGAGAATTTAAACAATATATATATATATCACACTTAATAAATTAATATCTGATAGTACACTTAGACATATGATGTTGATCAACAATGGGTAATCTGGCACTAGCACACTTCTTTACAATCAATGAAGAGTTAGTATAGGATGGATAAAGTAGCAAAAATACTTTTATGATTTCAAGGGAAAAGCAATGAGGAATAAAATGCAGTACAGAAATACTTGATATGATTTTAGCAAAAGATAAGATACATTTTTCTCTGGCAATTCACCCCCCTCCCCTATGCAATGTAAGAAATGGAAGGAGATGGAAAGAGGAGCACACAGTTCTCAGGAATGCAATCAAATACAATATGAAATTCAGTTCCCACCCAGCAAGCTTAGAGGAAACAGGTAGGAGTTTGAAACATGGGCCCAAAATGCTTTTTAAATGTGATGGCAATGGATGGGAAAATGTGCCAACTGATTTTAATTCCCTCTAGAGATTCAGAGTGAGTGGGAGATGCGTGTTGGTATTAGTTCAGGCTCACTTTAGCAATGCTCTGAGTTATTACCAGGTTGCAAACGGATTTTAACAAAAGAAAGAATGGAGCTGCTATTTTGACAAGTGGAGAAATTGAGCCAAAATCGCAAATCGCGGTAAATTTCGCGAGTGCGTGTCTCGCGATTGCGGTAAAAGTATAAGGAGTAGGAAGTCGGTTTAATAAAGGTAGATTTTCGGATTTAAAGTAAAACTCAAAATGACAGGTGACAGCTTGCAGCTTCAGAATTGACAGGTGACAGTTGTGCAGCTTTACAAATGACAGATGACACGATTTCTAGGAGGCTGTTCTACTTAGGTTAAAATAGTTTGGATTAGATTATTTTAACTAAGAGATTGGTTCTGCACAGTTCTGCTAGGTATTCACAATATAAATTTGAACTAGGCCTCGTCAAGGATCTGGTCAACACGTCCGGCTGCGGTTCTGTCTGCTCGGCGGGTCAATCAGGCACCGGTTCTGCTCACAGCGATCTGGGTCAGCTCTGCTCTGCTGGTCTAGCCTCTCTGGATTCAGCGGCCTCTGGTTCTGGATACTGCTCTGCTTTCCGATCCGGATCAAGTGGATTCTGGATGTAACACTGCTTTCTGGGTACTGGCAAGAGTTCTTGGCAAAAGAATTCAGACAGCTCGCCCGGCTGTGGAATAGTTTGCAAATGATTTTGAGGCCTGCTGACAAATACTTTTGCTTGCAGTGGGCCTTCTTGGTTCAAAGTTCTGTAGTCTCTGTTTAGCTTGGAAGTCTAAGTGTTGGATCTCTGGATGTGAAGTCGTCGGTCAACATGCTCCACAGCAAATGGAATTGAATGTCTCTACCTGTCCCAGCAGTCTCTTTTTATGTGTTTTGAAAATGGGCGTGTGCCTGGGCCTAGCTAAGCCTGCCCCTCTCTACTTGTCATTGGCCCAATTCTCCCCTCTCCCATGATTGGGGGAACTGAGTTGTGAGTCAGAGTGATGAGGTAGATTTTATGGCCAGAGGGCCCTCCCCTGTCATCTTTACACACAAATCTACATTTGATCCAAATGCATATTTCCCAACTACACAGTTGTTTTTACATCACCTACACACATCTTATATCACATGAGGTAGGCACTGTTCCGACTCTGGTGTTTCTAGGAGCTTGGGTAAAGAAATGGCAACTTATTTTCGATTTTAGTGGGTTATGCAACATTGGTTTTCCATTAAAAATTATACACATATACACGGCCTGTCCAGACATACTCCAGTAAATTCCCATGTCTCTAGCTTAAACACAGAGTCTGTAGTATCAATAAATAGCGGGGTTTTGCCCCAGAACATCACACAAATTGGAGTTTGGGCAAAGTTTTCATTTTAAGGATCCCCAAATTTCACATTTCTGTCATCTGGTTACCAAGAGTTATCAGTGTTTCTGTAAAATATATATTTGCTTTCAATTCAAAGTACTGCAGTGTTTGAGTCCGCCCCCAAAGTTTGGGGATGACAGTGATCACATGTCTCTCCTGGCTGGCAGATCTTTGTTGACAGGAAACAGTCAAAATCACCATATCCTATTCAAGGGAAAAGGTCTTTTGTGTGGGCTCCAGCAAGCTGAGGTCAACAGACCAGGGGGCCACGTTGCATTTGGTTAGCATGACCATGTGATATCCTGGGCTTTCTGAGGTGAGAAGGTTTCCCAGCCTTTTGGCCTGTTAATCAAATCAGATTGTCTCTGGGAACAGCAGGTGGTTAGATTTTCAATTAACTAACACGCTTTGAAGTCCCTGCCCCTCTTGCAACTCCTAAATACAGTTTCCCTGTCAGAGTTTAGACCGCTAGCGCCACCTTGGGGAATTTGTCGGTACTGCATCAATTTTTGAGTGGTCTTGAATTACTGCATTTCAATACAGTGGTCTTACATGGAAGTATATTATCCAGGTTCAGCACATGGCACTGGTGTGGTTCTGCAGTAAAATAATTTTGTGCCCATAATTTAGCCATATTTGACCTGAAGAAAATGAATTCCCAATAGTTATGGGTTGCTTTTGGCAATCAGCATTGCCCCTTTTGCAATGGTTTCAGGCTACTGTGTGTAGCCCAATGGTGGTTTTAGGCAGTGCCCTTCTGTGCCCACAACATAGGCAAAAATGGGTGGCAGCCTATTCTTCATGCATTTCCCTGTGCATTTTCTGGGAAGTTCTGGCCATCATGATGTTTTCAATGCCAGTAATGCACAGTTTTTGTGGTAGGGCTCGGATGCATGGGTAAAAACATCCCACAAGCCCCCCCTTCTTGCGATGGCCATTCTGAACCTTCACAGATGGAACTCGCAAGATCTGGGATGTTCTCCTCATCTTCTTCCGGTAGATGGCACAGTTCAGCATCTTTTCCTCCCTCCAGTCGATCAATCAGTTCTCCTTGCTGGTCCTGATGGGTGGTACCCCGGGCCCCTCGGGTCTCTGCTCCCGGTCCCCGGTCGTCCTCCTTGGTCAGTCTCCATGGTTTCATCTCTCCTAGGATGATAAAGCAAAGCGGCAATACCTATTCGTAGACATTTCTTCACCACTATTAATGGTGTGGCGAACATATACATTTTATGAATCAGAAGATATGAACATATACATTTTCTTTTTTAAATTAGGAGACAAGAACATATATATATATATATACACGGATCACAGAATTTTATATGCTATATGTGGAATATTTTAGGGTTGGAACTGAATTACTCTGGAGCGGCCCCCTCTGGGATTCCAGTGGATTCCTCCAGTTGTTGCAGAGTGTGCCTGGGATGGCAACACTTTAGCTGGTTAATATGAACCCACTTGTCTTCCGCCTCTGCCAAAACCGCCTTTGGGGATGCAGATTTTATAAGCTACAGGGGAGATCTTGTCTATAATTTCAAACGGTCCCTTCCATGTAGGCAAATATTTTCTCTGTTTGGCCTGGTTTCTTTGGAAATTGTATAGATAGACCCGATCACCCACCTTATATTCCTTCCGGGTGGTCTTCAGGTCGTAGTGGGTCTTCATGCTCTCGGCTGATCTTTCTAGATTCCGCTGAGCATAGGCAAAAGCATGTTGAAGGTGTTCCCTTAAATTATCCACATACTCATGAGTTGTGGAGGCATTTATCAGTGTCTGCTCTTGGGTCCTGTAGAGCAAATGCTGGGGAAGCACCATCTTGCGTCCCGTCAACAACTCAAATGGTGACATTTTGGTTGCAGATGAAGGGGTAGATCTGATGGCCATTAGGACCAGAGGTAATCGGATATCCCAACTTGGCCCAGAATCTGCCACAAACTTTTTTTAAGATGCTCACAATGGTTCGGTTATATCTCTCCACTGCTCCAGAAGAAGCTGGCCTGTAAGCAATGTGAAGCTTCCTTTTAACCCCCAGTATCTCCCACATCTTTGTCATTACTTCACTGGTGAAGTGGCTACCTCTGTCTGACTCAATCCTTTGAGGTAGACCAAAACGGGAAAAGATGTGGTTAACCATCAGGGCAGCTGCTGTTTCTGCCTTGCAATTTGGGGCCGGGAGACATTCCACCCACTTGGTAAACAAGCATGTAACGGTCAACATGTACTTGTTTCCTCTAGACGAGCGGATTACAGGGCCTACAAAGTCGATTTGCAAATCTGACCATGGCAGTTTCATCCCCCTCTTTTGGAGAGGCGCACGGTGTGTAAGGGATGATGGCTGAAATTGTGCACACACGAGACACCCCTTCAAATATTGGTTGAGGTCCTGGCCCATGTGTGGCCAGTATGCAACCTCTCTTAAGATTTCAAGTGTTGTATGAAACCCCCTATGACCAGCGGTGGCCGCATCATGGGCGTGACTTAACATCAGGCTTCGGAATGAGGTAGGAACCACCCACTGATCATGGCCAGCTTGGGATTTCCTTACCAACAACCCGTCTTGGATCCGGAACATCTTTGGACATTTCATCAACACTCTAAGGTCCTCCTTCCCAATGTAATCGGTATCCGTCAGGGGAAAGTTCTCAGGGTCCTCAATGTGTTGGTAAAACTTACCAATTATTGGATCCCCCTTCTGAGCTGTACTCAAATCAGCATCAGGGGTCTCCTTACTCCATTGTGCAGTTGTAAGATCATTGTGAGCATTCGTCTGGGACCTAGTGATAGCAGTGACCCTGGATTTCCCCCAACAGGGACTCTATTTCTATTAGATCCCCTTGGATGGCCCCGGTTTTGGCCAGCTGATCAGCCAAGTCATTTCCAGTTTTGTCTGGTCCCTCTACTTTGGAATGACCCTTGATCTTTTTCCAATAGATGGTCATCCCATTCGAGGTGACCAGATCATCAATGTTTTGAATTAACTTCCCATGTTTCAAGGGTTTGTTATTAGCACATAACATGCCTCTGGTTTTCCAGTTAACCAGGTGCTCCACGAACCCGTTCCGTACATAATCCGAATCTGTGATTATGACCAGTTCGTGGAGTTGATGCTAGACAGCAGTGAGGATGGCCTGATGCACAGCCATCAATTCTGCCACCTGACTACTTCGGGGACCAATTTTGTATCCAGCGGAGGGTTCTGGGAACTCCTTCACCCATGCATTCCCTACGCCAGCCACCAGTTCTTTCTCCCCGTCGTTGTCAACATGGTAAGAGCATCCATCCACATAGACAGTGGGCATTCCCTCACACTTGTCTTCTTCAAAGACTTTGTGTGGGGAATTAAGGTATGCCTCTATGTTGTCCTTGATTTTTAGACCTTCGTCCTCGAGACAGTTTTCTCTGGCACAATCATGCAACTCAGCCAGACCTTGCACGAGGGGACTCTTCTTGTTTTGGCCATATCTGACCTCCACAGGAAAGCCTTGCATTGACAGAATCCAGGAAGTAATTCGGAAATTACTCACATTTCCGGCCCGGATTCTGTCACTTTGTAGATATTGCAGAGGCTGGTGTGGAGTCTCCACTATGATGTGTTCCCCCTGGATAAACGGGCGGTAATTCTTCCATGCCCACACCGTTGCCAGGAGTGCCTTCTCACAATCGTTGAATTTTTCCTCCACAGAGGATAAAGTTTTGCTCGCATAGGAGATTACTTTATTGACCTTGTCATGCTTTTGGTATAATACTGCCGTCAAGCACGTATTAGAGAACCCCGTCTCCAGGAAGAACTCCTTGTTTCCGACAGGGTAAGCTAGGCAAGGCGCTTGTGAGAGGCTTCTTTTGAGTTGTCTTACCGCCTCGGATTGTTCTGGACCCCATTCCCACTTGACCCCCCCCTTCAAGAGATGAATCGGGGGTCTAGTGATCTCTGCGTAGCCTTCAATGAACTTTCTGCTGTAATTAGTCAGTCCAAGGAGGCTCCTTAGTTCCCGCAGAGTTGTGGGGTCTTTCAGTTTCTGGAGTGCTTCCACTTGCTTTTCTTGGGGACAGAGACCCTGAGGAGTAATCTCATGCCCCAAGAAATTAACACGGGTTCTACACCACTGTGCTTTCTGAAAGGAAAGTTTTGCTCCGGCGGCCCTCAACTGTGTCAGAACATAACGGATCTCCGCTATGTGTTCCTCTACAGATGAACTTTTGATGAGGACATCATCTACATAACCCATGTTACCCCTCGCACCCAGGTCGGGCATGGCCTTATGTAGGAAAATGTTGAATTAATTGCCGGAGTTGAGGTATCCGAATGGAGTCCGGGTCCATGTGTACTGCTGGCCCCCAAAGGTAAAAGCCAGTTTGTATTGGTCCTCCCTACTGACAGGCACGGTCCAGTATCCATTGGTCAGGTTTATTGCTGTGAATACCTGTGACCCCTGAATCTGGGCCAGCCCTTGGTCAATGTAGGGCAGAGGCCATCGGGAAGTATGGACCCGTTTGTTGAGCTCCCTAAGGTCGGCGCAGAGTCTGCACTGGCCGTTTGGCTTCAATATTCCCAGCACCGGATTATTGAAAGTGCTGTGGACTGGACGGATTATTCCCCGGGACTCAAGGTTCTTAATTATTTCAGTAAGGGACTCCATGGATGTGAGAGGCAAGCGATATTGCTTCACAAACACTGGAGTCATTCCAGGGTCCGTGGGAATTGTTGTGGTGTGGATGTCGGTGCGACCACAGTCATATGAGCCTACCGCAAAGAGATCTTGGAAATCCAAGAAAACTTGTTTCAACTTTTGCTTCTGTTCCAGAGTCACACAGGCATCAGCTAGGTTGACTCTCTCTTCCACCATCTGCCTGAAGCCTGGAAAGACTTCTGGTTTGGCTATCTCAGAGGCCTCCTGCAGCTGGGTGGAGAAGTCCCTGGTCAGAGTGCTGATTTGGACTGAAGGCTTCAGGGGGCAAAGGCAGCCCTCATGGACCTGGAAAATCACCTCATCCCTCCTGAAGTCACAAGTTACATCTTCCTTACCATAAGGGCAAGAAGTGTACACCAGGAAGTTCCCCCCATGCCGGGTGAAAATCCCGTCTGGTGTTGTATTGTCCTCACTGTCACTGTCAAAACAGTCCTTGGGGATTGGTCCTAACAGTTCATTTCCTAAATCAATGGAGAAATGTCGGTCATCAATCGCCATTCCAATAATGGTGCCTGCGGCTAGAGTAATACTCTTTAAGTCGCTGTTATCCACCTCTATTGGAATGGTGTCATGTTCTATGATGACTAATGGTGTTGGGTTTACCCCCAACCCTTGCTGTTGGAGAGAAGCATTTATATGGATATAAGCATCAGGGTTTTTCAATTTTTGTCCTCTTTTAACTTTCACTTCCAGGGAGAATTGTCGGGTCCTTTCTGGGATGGTGACTTCCTCTTTGATCTGAATTTCAACTGCATAAGGTAGCAATTGAGCTGACCTAAATGCTTTTTCTGGATCATCAAAGCCCATGGGATTATCCGCTAATCGGGATCAAGCTTTGAAGTTTGTTAGGTCCCAACTAATGGCAAAGTGATTGAGAATGTCACTGCCTAAGTAAAAGGCGGCAGTGACGTCTCGCACGACCCAACAATTATGGACTATGCTCTTGTTGCCAATGGAGATTTTGAGCATACACCTGCTTTGCAGGAGATGTTTGGAATTAGGTGCTTCCAGGTCCATTTCCATTTCCCATTTGTCTATCAGTTTGAATGTGGGAATGGCTGGATCTTTTGGGAGTTGGCGGAACATGGCTTCGCTGATGAAGCTCTTACCGTTGTTCACACACACTCGAGCAAGAACAGAGTCCTTCCCATCATTTAACTGAACAGGGATGAACAACTGCTCTCCAATTTGCTGAATATCAGCCAGGCTCTGAGCTGATTTCACATCTTTCTGGACTATAGGAATGGGAGTTTCTGATTGTGGATTAGTAAAGGATTTCAGGGTGTTTCCTTCCAGTGTGGAATACCACCTTAAACTGGAAGGAAGGTTGATTTTCAGAAATAGAGAGGACCCCCCACCACCAGTCTGTTGTCCTACTGCTATTACTGTCACGTCTGGAATTTGATTGTTCTGGAAGTGAAATTCTACTTGGTCAGATTTTTTGTTCAACCATGTGGCAAGTGCCGTTTAAACTAACATGGTTGACACTCTGTTTTAATTTTATTGGTCGGCTAGTCTGGGTCCAGAGGACCTTGTTTACGCAATCTACTAGGGGTGACAACCTTCTCAGGAGGTCATTCCCTAGTAAACAAGGGGTGCCCTCTAGAGTCACTACTATGACCAGGTGTTTCACCTTGTGTCGCCCAATTTTAATGTCCAAGTCTGCAGTCCCCTCAACGGGAATTTCCTTCCCGTCAAAGTTCTGCAGTTGTCCAGGAAGAGAGGTGAGAGGAATTCGGTAATTCTCCCCCCTTCCTGCATTTAGTTCCTCAAAGGCCCTTTTGGACAGAAGGGTAGCTTGGGATCCAGTGTCCACCAGTGCCAAAATTGTACCCTGCCCCTGTACTTGTACCGGGGCATAGTATCTTCCCTCCTTCTCCTCAAGGGGGCACAGATAATGCACATTTTTGGACAACTGGTGGGCTAACTTTCTGGTTCTGGACATGGCGAGAGAAGAGATTTGGGCAGAATTCTGTGGAGAGTCTTGGGAACCTGAAAGAAAAAGTTGGCAACTGGAGATCAGAGCCATTGTGGGTTCCCCTGGTTCCGGCTCTGGGCCACCCCCCCCTTTTTGGAGGCAGTCACCAGGATGGGTTTGAACCAGGAGATTTCGGTATTGTCGGTTCTGGGATGAGATGATGGGCGGCGGTAGCTCAGTCTCCACATCTCCCCAGTCTGAATTGACATCCCTTGGGACCCATTTTTCCTTGGGAGGAGTCCCCCCCCCATCTCTGAAGGAGAAGATCCTTTTCCCAGGATCTTCTGAGGATCCCTCTCCCTCAAATTCGAAGACCTGTACCTCCTCCACAAAGTGGGTCTGTTTGGGTCCTTTGTTTCTCCTACCTCCTCTCTGCTCCTTGGGTGGCAGAGTTTCAGGGGTAGGAGATTTTGTTTCTGGTTCCTGGTTTTCCAGGGGCTGTTTACAAGTTGGGAAGGAAGCTTCCTCCAAGGCTTTACACCCCCCTTCCCCTTGTGCCTCCTCCCTGGGAACCGGTGGGTTATCGGGGTGCTGCCCCCGTCATTGTTCTGGAGCACCAGGTCCAGAGTTTGGGGCATTCTGCGGTGGCATGCTCATCTGAGGGTTCTGTTGAGCCCTCAGTATGTGACCCAGATCCCGTGCCATATTTTGGACCTGGCGCTCAAGTTGTGAAACCCGCTCAGGCTGATACGGGGCTCTATTTTTTCCCCTGGGCTGATCCCGGGAAGGGTAGCTATCCCTTCTCTGGTAGTACCCCTGGTTGGGAAGATTTTGGTACCCCTCCACCCTTGGCCTCCCCTCTCCCGGATTAGGTTGTCTGGGCTCAGGGAATTGGGGAAAGAAGGATGGATGATTTTGGGGCTGGAAATTGGGCGGATACCTGGGGAAAAAGTTCTGCCCAGGATTTGGAGAATATCTGCCCTCCTGGGGGAAGTTAGGAGGGAAGTTCCCCGGGTCAGGTGCTTGGCTGGATCCCCCCCTTGGGCTGGAGGAGTCCACACATAACCCAGGATGGGTCGATTTCCCTTGTAACGGGGACTTACATAATCAGGAGAGCGAGGGACCCCATTTGTGGGGCTGCCTCCCTGGCTCCCTGTCTGTGACTGGCCCGAGGACCTTCTGGGCCTAGCATTATTAGGTGCAGGTAGGTTTTTAGGCCCCCCCATCTCCAACTCTAAAATGGGGGTGACCTTTACCTCTGCCACCTAGGCAGCAGCAGGGGTGCTGTTGGTTTTGGGGTTTTTCGGCGCATTATTTTTATTTTCGATGGGCTTCTGCACCTCATAGATCCGGGTAGCCTGTTCAATGACCCAGTCTAAAGATCTTTTCTCATGAAAATCTCTCACGAGCTGGGTCATTATGTATTTGGGTAAGGCATGGAAAAACGTATTGATAAATTCTCTGCTATCCGTGCGCACCCTTCTGGTGGTCTGCGCAAAAGCACGCTTTAATTCTTGCACAAACTCTTGTGGGGCCTGATCCTCCCCACATTGCAAATTGTAGGCTGCCTTGCGAGCCTCTTGAGGATTTCTGTGCACAGAAAAATGTTTCAAGATGGCCGCCCTGTATGTGGACCACCTTGAATGGTTTTGATCCTCCAGCCCTGCAAAGAAACTGGAGTATTCTGGTGAGAAGGTCCACTTTACATATTGAATACAGCTTTAGCTGTCCTTCAAATGGAAAGTCTCCATCATTTGCTCATAGAGCTCCAAGTGTTCCCAAACAGAATACTTGGCTTTCTTATGATAAGGCGTGATGACACTCCTTATTGTCTTTATTTGTTTCAATGGGTCCTTAAGCAAGGCCCTTTTTGCCTTATTGGCCTTTTTGGTTCGGGTAACCCTGGTCCATTCATCCTCCGACTCAGAAGCGCTGCTCCCAGAGGTGCCCGTCTGATCTTCCAGGTTTTCCCGGATTCTGCGGGCCTGGGAATGGCTGGCAGAATGTGGGGACCAGGTCTCCTGTGACACTCAGAGGAGTCTTCAGATCCCTCCTTGCTACCAGGATTTGCTGGGTATCCCCCCCACTGACCTAACTGGGCAGAGGTTTTCAGGATGCCCTTAATGGGCTTACTCTCCTGGGGTTCCCCACTAAATTGCTCTGTGCTTGGGTGCCCATACCCGGGCATACCCGCCCATCCATTCCTGGGAGTTACTGGCCTATGAGCCCCATACTTCTAGCTGGATAGTAATCTGCCATCCCCGTGGCCCTGGGCTCATGTGCGCGAGGGGACATGGGGGTGGCAGAGTCCAGGGACTGGGAGAGATGAAGGCCTCTGGTACTAGGGCTCCTGAGGTTATGCTCAGGAGTTTCTCTTTCCCAGCGAACCTCATCTCTATCCGCCCCTGCTTCCTGTTGCAATGCAAGAGCCTGCGCTTTCAGTTCCTCAGTTAAGGCCTTACTAGACTATCAGTCTCTCCTGCATCGCTACCTGTTGCTGGAGCCTATCATTGTGCTGACAGAGAGCCTCATTTTCTCTCTGTGCCTCCCGATTGGTCCTGGAGTACTGGGCCAGTCTCTGCTGCAGGAGGGTTACCTCCTGAGCTGTGTCCCTATTGGCCTGCTCCTTTCTTGCCAGAGCATCCTCCACCCTCCTGGTGTGCTCTAACAAGTTCTGGTGTTCTTTTTGGAGGTCACCCAGTCCCTGGAGGGTCAGGTGATTTTCTTCCATTTTCCTTTTTAAGTGGCAGACTTCCTGGCCTAAGGTATCCCTTTCCTGACTAAGAGCCTGCATCTGTGCCGCCAGGTCGTCCCTTTGCCTTTGGAAGGCACCAGCTTTCTGGCGCTCCTGATCAAACTCTGTCTGGGTATCCAGGTCTTTCAGAATCAATTTATTGCTTTCCTCTTTGTCTCTGTCTAATCGAATTTGCAGGGTGGCTACCTGCTCTGTGCATGCCCTGTTGAAGTCCAGTTGTTGCTCCAGCTTTTTCTGGCTCTGCAGAAGGGAGTCCAAACCTTCTTGGTACTCCTTCTGCAAGGCCAGAAATCTGGTATCCTGGTCAGCCTTCTCCTGTTGCAGTCTATCCATGTCCTCTTTTATTTTAATGATATACTGCCTACTATCATTTTCTGACTCCTGGCTCCTCTGCAGCCTCTGCTCAGAAGAGACCAGGTCAGATTGGGCCTTTTCTAACGCCAGCTGTTGCCTACTTGCCAGATCTTGGCCTCCAGCACATTTGTCCTGCATGGCTCCCATATATAGATACAAATATGCCGCTATCCTAACCATCTTGTCGTGTTCATCTTTAACTTTAGGAGCCATGTATAATTCACTCAGGGCCACATGTAATGGACCCTGATCTCTCCATATATCTGACCCTGTTTCACTGACCTGTTGCGCGATTGCCTGCAGCCAGACCGTTTGGTCCTGATGAGTCCACTCACCTCTCACAAATAGCTTATGTAAGAAGTGCTCTCTGGCTATTTTCATATCTACCAAGGTCGTCATTCTGGAATTTGAGTTCCTTCCTGACTTACAGAAGTCTGTATTTTATTTTGCAAAACAGACCGTTTCCTTAGAGCGTTCCTTTGAGGGGTGCTTTCACAGTGTAAAACAGCGTGGTGATCTAACCGGATATGTGTATCTGGTCAGTTGGCACACTGTATTAATCTGCACAAATGGTAAATCTAACCCAGAATATCCCGGCTCCGAGCCCCCACTTTTGTAAGCGATATTCAATCAACACTACAGCCAAGTCAATGCCTAGTCTGGGATGCTGAGGAAAACCCTTATTAATGTATTTTTATGTCTAGTTCAGTACTCTGGATGACCACCCTTGTATAACACCCCCCTCTTAGAATCCCCCTGACCCCACTGAGCCAAGAAGTAGGTTTGTTTTGCAAATTAAAGGTTTATTTGAGAATTTAAACTATATATATATATATATATATATATATATATATCACACTTTATAATAAATTAATATCTGATAGTACACTTAGACATATGATGTTGATCAACAATGGGTAATCTGGCACTAGCACACTTCTTTACAATCAATGAAGAGTTAGTATAGGATGGATAAAGTAGCAAAAATACTGTTATGATTTCAAGGGAAAAGCAATGAGGAATAAAATGCAGTACAGAAATACTTGATATCATTTTAGCAAAAGATAAGATAATCACTTTTTCTCTGGCAATTCACCCCCCTCCCCTATGCAATGTAAGAAATGGAAGGAGATGGAAAGAGGAGCACACAGTTCTCAGGAATGCAATCAAATACAATACGAAATTCAGTTCCCCCCCAGCAAGCTTAGAGGAAGCAGGTAGGAGTTTGAAACATAGGCCCAAAATGCTTTTTAAATGCGGTGGCAATGGATGGGAAAATGTGCCAACTGATTTTAATTCCCTCTAGAGATTCAGAGTGAGTGGGAGATGCGTGTTGGTATTAGTTCAGGCTCACTTTAGCAATGCTCTATGAGTTATTACCAGGTTGCAAACGGATTTTAACAAAAGAAAGAATGAAGCTGCTATTTTGACAAGTGGAGAAATTGAGCCAAAATCGCAAATCGCGGTAAATTTCGCGAGTGTGTGTCTCGCGATTGCGGTATAAGTATAAGGAGTAGGCTTGTTGGAAAGCTTAGATTCTAAGCTTTCAGATGAAAGTTAAACCACGTTCCTAGCACAAACGGTTCCAGAGATACGGACGATTTAATAAAGGTAGATTTTCGGATTTAAAGTAAAACTCAAAATGACAGGTGACAGCTTGCAGCTTCAGAATTAACAGGTGACAGTTTTGCAGCTTTACAAATGACATGATTTCTAGGAGGCTGTTCTACTTAGGTTAAAATAGTTTGGATTAGATTATTTTAACTAAGAGATTGGTTCTGCACAGTTCTGCTAGGTACTCACAATATAAATTTGAACTAGGCCTCGTCACGGATCTGGTCAACACGTCCGGCTGCAGTTCTGTCTGCTCGGCGGGTCAATCAGGCACCGGTTCTGCTCACAGCGATCTGGGTCAGCTCTGCTCTGCTGGTCTAGCCTCTCTGGATTCAGCGGCCTCTGGTTCTGGATACTGCTCTGCTTTCCGGTCCGGATCAAGTGGATTCTGGATGTAACACTGCTTTCTGGGTACTGGCAAGAGTTCTTGGCAAAAGAATTCAGACAGCTCGCCCGGCTGTGGAATAGTTTGCAAATGATTTTGAGGCCTGCTGACAAATACTTTTGCTTGCAGTGGGCCTTCTTGGTTCAAAGTTCTGTAGTCTCTGTTTAGCTTGGAAGTCTAAGTGTTGGATCTCTGGATGTGAAGTCGTCGGTCAGCATGCTCCGCAGCAAATGGAATTGAATGTCTCTACCTGTCCCAGCAGTCTCTTTTTATGTGTTTTGAAAATGGGTGTGTGCCTGGGCCTAGCTAAGCCTGCCCCTCTCTACTTGTCATTGGCCCAATTCTCCCCTCTCCCATGATTGGGGGAACTGAGTTGTGAGTCAGAGTGATGAGGTAGATTTTATGGCCAGAGGGCCCTCCCCTGTCATCTTTACGCACAAATCTATATTTGATCCAAATACATATTTCCCAACTACACAGTTGTTTTTACATCACCTACACACATCATATATCACATGAGGTAGGCAACATTGGTTTTTCATTAAAAATTATACACATATATACGGCCTGTCCAGACATACTCCAGTAAATTCCCATGTCTCCAGCTTAAACACAGAGTCTGTTGTATCAATAAATAGCGGGGTTTTGCCCCAGAACATCACACAAATTGGAGTTTGGGCTTGAATTGTGGGCAAAGTTTTCATTTTAAGGATCCCCAAATTTCACATTTCTGTTATCTGGTTACCAAGAGTTATCAGTGTTTCTGTAAAATATATATTTGCTTTCAATTCAAAGTACTGCAGTGTTTGAGTCCGCCCCCAAAGTTTGGGGATGACAGTGATCACATGTCTCTCCTGGCTGGCAGATCTTTGTTGACAGGAAACAGTCAAAATCACCATATCCTATTCAAGGGAAAAGGTCTTTTGTGTGGGCTCCAGCAAGCTGAGGTCAACAGACCAGGGGGCCACTTTGCATTTGGTTAGCATGACCATGTGATATCCTGGGCTTTCTGAGGTGAGAAGGTTTCCCAGCCTTTTGGCCTGTTAATCAAATCAGATTGTCTCTGGGAACAGCAGGTGGTTAGATTTTCAATTAACTAACAAGCTTTGAAGTCCCTGCCCCTCTTGCAGCTCCTAAATACAGTTTCCCTGTCAGAGTTTAGACCGCAAGCGCCACCTTGGGGAATTTGTCGGTACTGCATCCATTTTTGAGTTGTCTTGAATTACTGCATTTCAATAGAGTGGTTTTACATGGAAGTATATTATCCAGGTTCAGCCCATGGCACTGGTGTGGTTCTGCAGTAAAATAATGTTGTGCCCATAATTTAGCCATAGTTGACCTGAAGAAAATGAATTCCCAATAGTTATGGGTTGCTTTTGGCAATCAGCATTGCACCTTTTGCAATGGTTTCAGGCTACTGTGTGTAGCCCAATGGTGGTTTTAGGCAGTGACCTTCTGTGCCCACAACATAGGCAAAAATGGGTGGCAGCCTATTCTTCATGCATTTCCCTGTGCATTTTCTGGGAAGTTCTGGCCATCATGATGTTTTCAATGCCAGTAATGCACAGTTTTTGTGGTAGGGCTCGGATGCATGGGTAAAAACATCCCACAAGATCTGATTGGGAGCATATTTGCGTGCAGTGTTCATGTACACACCATCAGGAAAGCTTCCAGAGCATGTTATGAGCAAGAGAAGACCTTTTTGGAAGGGTGATCGAGTTTGCAAAGGAGCTGAGCAATTCTATAAAGAGGGGGTACAGCTGTAACTGCAGGTATCATCTTAAAGAATTGATCCTAAACATTCTAGATTTCTCCCAAAAGGCAGGAAAGCATTTGCATTCATAGACCATTTTTCCTAACATGTTTCAGGGAAGTCGCTTACCAGCACATTGAGGGTCTGTAACACAATCTTCAGCGCTGTAGATTAATATGCATAATATAACTAACCAGGGACTTGGATACCATCAACGGTGGGCTTTTCAGATTATCAAAAGGCTTACCTTCAATCCCTAATGCAGCTCTGCATTGTTAACTGTGCATTGCCTTACTGAAAATGGAGGTACTAATCCAAAATACAGTGGAATTTCAAAAAATGCAGGAATTGAATTCCAACCCTCCGGGTCTGGGCAGACAAACAGTAATCTGGACTTATTTGCATCACAAGTTGATGTGAGAGGAGGCATTGGCTATGAATGCCAAGAGAAAGTGGAGATCATTATTATTACCGAGAAGGTAAGGTTAGCATATTAAATATTTGAAGCACTGTTACGGAGCATGTATGTGCTGGTAACAATACTGTTGCCAACTTGGAAGGCATTCCGGCTCGTTTTACTGCCTTCATATCAATCTATTCCACTAGAAACTTGATAAGAGAAGTGCCAATGCAGTGCCTTGCTGTTTTCAGGACAAAACAAGAAGCACTGAAAAACGAATTAAAAAAAAACAAAAATATTTTTATTAAAAGTCATCGCTCCCAGCCACATAATGTGCACTCACCACTACTGGCCATTGGGGAGTAAGAAGTGGTGTGCTGTGCGCTTGTGGAGAATTTACCATTCATGCCAGGATGTGAGTGAATATTTATGCTGGAATAGTAGCTTACAACTTAACTAATCTTTTCCAAAATTCCAGTGCATCAATTCCAAAAAGAAAACCTAGGAGGACACATGTCTTGCTGACCTGCCTAATCGTCATCCATGTCCAAGTCAGTTCTGTCTCATTTGTCGTGCTTTCTGTAGGTCGCTGTTGTAATGTAAGTCTTGTATTGTCACTGGCCAGGAGTGCATGCTGTTGGAATGTTGATGTATGCATGATGGGCAGCTTAGGAGAATTTTGAGTGGGTCTGTGAGTGAGTGGTCCATGAATGTCAGTTGGGGGACTGAGCTGGTTGTGAAAGGATGGCCAGTGGGGCGCTGTCCCCAGTCTACACCTATCTGTGTACCTTCAATGTCTATTGTAACTACCTGAACTGGCATTGTACATACTGAGAGAAACTGGATCCTGTACAGATGTACATATGTACAATAGAAGCCTTCCTGGATAAAACTACATGGCTCCACAGCTGGTCTGTGTATGTGATGTCAGAGCCCTATATCAATACTTAACATTGGCGGCGAGGATTTAAAAGAACCCATACCAGCAGAAGGAAAAAGGACTGCACCAGAGGAGAAACTACAGCAAATGGAAACAAAAGGGGAGCTGTGTGATGAGGATGCAGCGAGACCCACTGTTCCCCCGTGTGTATCAAAGTACCCATCCTCACCCAGAAATGTTTTACGTGGGTTCTATGGGTGGGATGCCCCCTTCACAAAAGAAACATTCCCCCGAGATTTCAGGCAAAGGAGAGCCCATTCCCGTGAAAGAAAAATGAGGTGATGCCTGCATTTTGAACAATTAATAGGCATCGACATTTGCCCAGCGCCATGGGAGTTATATAAGCGATACACGATAAGAGCTAACGTGTTAAATCGCCATGAGTTGAAGTGTCAGGAGATGCCTGCCAGTTGTTCATTTCACTTAGGAATGAGACTGCTGAAGGGGCGTGTGGTCTACAGCGATGGAATTTCGGTTATGGAAGGGAGTGGCTGTGCCCGTTCAGACCGTTGTAAGGGTCATTATACTGGAGGCCGTTCAACATGGAAAATGACGACATACTGAAGGTGGGAATCTGGTCGTCTTAGATAAATGTACCTGCGTGCGTCTGGCACCGTGATGACGTTTTGGATGTGGAAGCCACAGGGAGGCTTGGAAGTTGGTAAAGATACAAAAGGCAACCGACGTAGATGTACAATGATTTACAGTGATTATGAGGCTGCTTTGAAGTCGGAACAATGTTCAGCAGCCTTTAAAAACTGAGCTTCCAATTGCAGAGTTTATTTTTTTCATGATGATGTGGTAATAGGCACGGATACACGCGAACAAGGCACTTATTTTTTTTTTAATCAAGTTTTGTTGTTTGGTGAGGCGGCAAGTGACATGCGGAAAAGGAGATGCCATAATCACCATGATCTGGAGATAAGTGAAGAAGAATGAACAAGCGAACAGAGGCACAGATTTAAGTGCAAAACCCATCGCATTTATAGTCAAATGAAGAAACAATAAATATAATGATTGTGAAATGCTTTGCTGGTAAATAAAGTAGGAGTGTAATGCCAGTCAATTACCAAGCTATTTGATACACAGGCCTATTGTAGATGTTTGTGTCGTGAAAGTGAAAGTTGGTGAACGAATTGGCCCTGCTGTGGTTTTGTTCCTGGCATGGGCAATACCACTCTCCCAGTATGTTAGTTTGTGGACTCATGCAGCTATGTTCCGTTTGGCTCTGCTTTGTCGTTTGCGTTGCATCCGGGTCCGGGATGAGACAATCCGCAGTCCCCCCACCCCCTTTCTGCTTCCCCATCCTGGACATGTGATTGGCACTAATACTCACAGGTAACAATCAATAAACCAGAGTGTGGAAGACTCCGTTTCTGGGTGTGGCAGATCCGGAAGGAAGGTTGTCGTTTGTGGTCAAGAATGTTGTGTGTGTATGGTTTTGTATGGGAGGGAGATGTGGTGTGTAACTGGTTATAGAAGGGAGATGTTGTAATGCAAGTCTTGTATTTGTCACTGGCCAGGAGTGCATGCTGTTGAAATGTTGATTTATGCATGATGGGCAGCTTAGGAGAATGTTGAGTGGGTCTGTGAGTGTTCCATGAATGTTAGTTGGGGCCCTGAGCTGGTTGTGAAAGGATGGCCAGTGGGTCTCTGTCCCCGTCTCTACCAGTCTGTAGCCGTCTGTGTACCTAAAATGTCTACTGTGACTACCTGAAGTGGTATTGCACATACTGGGAGAAACTGGATCCTGTACAGATGTAAATAAGTACAATAAAGCCTTCCTGGATAAAACTACATGGCTCTACAGCTGGTCTGTGTATGTGATGTAGAGCCCTACATCAATATAGTCGCCTACAAAAAGACTGATTTTTTTTTCCGGCCGTTTTTCGGCAGCCCCCAACAAGCAACAAATTATATTAATTTACCCCCCACCTTCTCTGGTGGCATTTGTTCAAAATCGGGGGTTTCACACCCCCCAAAAGCCTCCTCTTGCGCATCCCTCACCACCCCAGAAATCGCTGATACCAAAAACACAACAGGCAACACACACAATCAGACCCACACGCATACTTGCCTGTTCTCCCGCAACGTGGCAGGGCCCCCCCCCCACACATCAATTTAGAAAAAGCACTGTGCGTTTACAGAGCGGTCTTTCTAAATCGATCTTCTTTGTTATTGCGCAAAATAGAACTATATTTTAACTTGGTACCATCCAGTCGCCTTAATAAAGTGCTGCATCAGCCGTTGTGGTCCCTTCATCAGGGATAGAGCTCTTCCTCGACCATCAGGTCTAATCCAAAGTCGGATTCAAGTAACACTGCAAACTACGGGCCCACTTCTAACCTGCCTTTGGTGTAAAGGTAGCAAAGAACCCTGCAAGCCACCAACTAAAAAGCATGTATTGAATTGCACGAATTGTTGTTAGTGGGGCAGCCTGGTTAGCATTGGTTGGATACAGAGTCCATTATCAGCCAATGGCTTAAGGCCGATATCTTGCCTGCAATCAATCAATCAATACTTTTTAGCTTTATGGTTTCTCCTCTCACTTTAGCACGGGTATAGTTCACCATTGTTTGAGCGTTCTTGTCAAGAAGACCACAAGAAACATGCCTTTCAAGTGAGGCTCTATGCACTGTACCACAAGTCGTACCTTGCCTCCAACGAAAGTCCACATTGCACCTCGCACAGATGCCACCTGTAGCCATTACCATAGCCTTATTTACCGGGGGAAGAGGTCGCTGCCACAGAATAATGTTCGCCTCAGGCCCATGAGTTGGGGGAAGGGTCATTATCCCAAGTGGTAATTACTCCTCCTGAGGCCTATAAGGCTATATAGCAAATGGTGGCAAGTAGCTATACATGTTTTTGAGATTTGGTGGCAACGCAAAACATTTTACTATAAATGTGCTTCGTGCAAATAGAAAAAACGATTTAGTAAATTAAACGTGGTTTAGTATGGATGAACTGCAACAAGTTTAACATGGGCAGGAACAGAAGGAGTCATGTAAATGTGAAAGGTTTCTCTATAAGAAAAATGAAAGCATTTTCCAATGTTTTATCTTTCGCTTTCATGTGTTAACTAGCATGTTGCAGCAAAAAAACGGTTCTCCCAAAGAGGAAGTTTCTTGTTGAAAAGAATCTGGGCTAGAAATTGCATTATTGTTTCCCGGTCAGATTCCGAAGATTATGTTCAAAATGCAGTCAATACCAGTAGATATTGACTGCACTCGAAACATTCCGATTGGCTAAGAGGAGGTAAATAACGATCTCCATGTGCTAGGAATTATCTAATGTATGCTGAAAAGTCCCAACGATGTGCACAACCCAAGGAAGGAAATGGAGCCCTGCGCATCACCATTCCCTGCAGGAGTCATTTACATCATCATTCCCTGCAGGAGCTCTTTACAATTGCCTAAAATAGATCTTCGCCTGAAGGAGGTGGAAAAAAAGATTTTTAATGGGGATTCTAGTATGTCTAGCATAATAATCCTGCCACATCTACTCTCCAAATCATCCGACTTCCATTCTCAGCATACAAGACTGCCTCTAAAGGTCACCTTATAGAAATTAATGCTGCTTGGACGTTACCAAGATTGAACCCTTGGAACCACATACTACAACTGCAATCATCGCACTGACTTCCGAATCCAGCAAACCATCCATTAAAAATTACGACCAATACTGAGAGATAAGATCGGGGGAGTAGGTCCCCATATGTTTAAAACATTTCACCAAATATTGTACTGCAAGTTCTCAGACAGCAGCGTATTGAAACACCCAGTTTTGCAAGACTGCTACAATGGCCACCGTTTTAGTTGATCGCAGGCTACAATAGCAGAACTAGGCACTCATTGACTTGTTTGAATTAGCATTTAGGAAATAGATGTATTTGGTCTCCAAAATTCACTCGAGCTAGTTATTTGGCAACTGCTCACTACACCAATCAATTCAGACATTTGCTTTAACACGTGGCTACTCTATACGATAAGGTCCTATTATTGTTTTAAAACAGACAAATAGTCGTCACATTATATAAAGATTTGCACAAAAACAAACTCAAGAGATCGGTGGGAGAGGCTTGTTTGATTGAATTTAGGGGTGTCCAGACCACACAAAAAGTTTGTTTTTGTGCATCATTTACAAATACAAACATTAATTAAAAAAAAACCTAAATCTACGAATTCCTAGAAAGGGAAATCGGACAGACATTTAAAAATACTTTGGTGAACAATACACTTGTGGATGTTACTTGGCAGCAATATATTGGTCTATGGGTTGTTGGAAGCATCACATTTACAATTGTAAGCGCCCCCACCCCCTTCAGTCAGTTGAAGCAGTTCGAGTGCCTCATATGAAGTACCACTGAACCAGGACAAGCACTTGATCATGTACCTTCATATCATTACCTTTGCATCCCTCTTCCTTGTCTCGATACTTACATGTGAAGTACCAGCTTCCATTACAGGAACCCTTTTTTTAAAATGTTTTTAACGTAGGTCTCCTGTCCCTCTCCAGAGGCGCCTTGAGGCAGAAAGAATGTGGATTGTTAAAGTGGCCCTTCAGGAGGACAGGCGCTGCAGGGTTGATAGGACACCAGTCCAGGACTAAGAAATGCTCTGGGTCCAGGCACAGTTATGGGGGCATGCTAATAATGGAGGCTCTGGCGTCTGGAGGGAAAGAGTTGGAGCCTCTGTATCGGGGTGCTCTTTTCAAAGGCATGATGGAGGAAAGAGCTGCTAGAGAGTTATGCTGTTCATATGCAAATACATTCAAAGATAAAACCTTTGCAGACAGCGAGATGAGGTTGTCAATTTTAAACCCTTGCCAGCACGCAGGCGTGGTATACCCTCAGCCAAGTGGGCCCATGGTTACATCCACCTGTGATGCAGGATAGGGATCCCAAAGCAGCCACAGAGTATGCAGAGAAATGAATACAAGATCCTGGCAGCAGACTTCGCATTCATCAGAGATCCGACAGTGTCATGGACACAAAGTGGCTTACATCTGTGGTCTTGGTGGCACATACGCCCCTCTGATCTCCCATATCCAGAGATATTTGATACCGGAGCTGTAGGAGTGAAGCTCACCGATCCCATCTTTCTGGAATTACAAGCCAAAATGCAGGTGTGGCTAGGCAGGGAGAACCATCAGGGATTTACATTACATCATCCTTTGCCAAACCGGTATTACGTCAGATGCCAGTGCGTTAGTAAAGATTTCTCTTCACTGCACCGTTCCTTCCATTTTTATGGACCCCCAAACTTTTGCTTTTATTTTTGATCCTGACCTGTACTTGTTTACAGTGCAGTGAAGCCTAAGGCTTCACTGCACTGTCTTTTGTTAATTTGTTATGTGGAAACTGACCCGTCCTTCAAGCTGTCAGTACTGGAAAATATGGTTTCCCTTAGTCTTGCGAGTTTGTTACTACATTTAGTAACTTATCACTTGTGGTAACTTTTTATCACTGTACAATGGGGCAAACCTTTCGTTTTGCCCTAGACTAACACTCAAAATAATGTTTGGTTACTCTAGGTGTGCTAAATGGACAGGCTGGTGGCAGCAGTAACTTACCATTTTTTGGTGCTTTTCGTTTTAGCCTTACCAGATTTGGCTACTAGCTGTGGCCAGTGTCCAAGCATGGCCGTGCCACATGGTTTTTTGCTTTTCTTTCCAGTGTCTGGCAAAGCAGATGCTTTTGGCGGGTTACTGATGGGCTATGTGCGTTTGCTGGCAGGATGTGGACTGGGACTGTCTGGACCCAATCCACAAACTGATTTCAGTGTGTCCGAGTGTTATGGATGTGAGTGAGTGAGTGAGTGTGTGTGTGTCTGTCCCCGAGTGTTATGGATGATTGTTCCTGGCACAGAGAGAGAGAGTGTGTGTGTGTGTGTGTGTCTGTCCCCGAGTGTTATGGATGATTGTTCCTGGCACAGAGAGAGAGAGTGTGTGTGTGTGTGTGTGTCTGTCCCCGAGTGTTATGGATGATTGTTCCTGGCACAGAGAGAGAGAGTGTGTGTGTGTGTGTGTGTCTGTCCCCGAGTGTTATGGATGATTGTTCCTGGCACAGAGAGAGAGAGAGAGAGAGAGTGTGTGTGTGTGTGTGTGTGTCTGTCCCCGAGTGTTATGGATGATTGTTCCTGGCACAGAGAGAGAGAGAGAGAGAGAGAGTGTGTGTGTGTGTGTCTGTCCCCGAGTGTTATGGATGATTGTTCCTGGCACAGAGAGAGAGAGAGAGAGAGTGTGTGTGTGTGTGTGTGTGTGTCCCTGAGTGTTATGGATGATTGTTTCTGGGAGAGAGAGAGAGAGAGAGAGAGAGAGAGAGAGAGAGAGAGAGAGAGCGTTCCTGGCACAGAGAGAGAGAGTGAGAGAGTGTGTGTGTGTGTGTGTGTGTGTCCCTGAGTGTTATGGATGATTGTTTCTGGGGGGGGGGGAGAGAGAGAGAGAGAGAGAGAGAGAGAGAGAGAGAGAGAGAGAGAGAGAGAGAGAGAGAGAGAGAGAGAGAGAGAGAGAGAGAGAGAGAGAGAGAGAGAGAGAGAGAGAGAGAGAGAGAGAGAGAGAGAGAGAGAGAGAGAGAGAGAGAGAGAGAGAGAGAGAGAGAGAGAGAGTGTGTGTGTGTGTGTGTGTGTGCCCGAGTGTTATGGATGATTGTTCCTGGCAGAGAGTGAGAGTGTGTGTGTGTCCGAGAGTGTGTCCGAGAGTGTGTGTGTGTCCGAGAGTGTGTGTGTGTCCGAGAGTGTGTGTCCGTGTGTGTGTCCGTGTGTGTGTCCGTGTGTGTGTCCGTGTGTGTGTCCGTGTGTGTGTCCGTGTGTGTGTCCGTGTGTGTGTCCGTGTGTGTGTCCCCGAGAGTGTGTGTCCCCGAGAGTGTGTGTCCCCGAGAGTGTGTGTCCCCGAGAGTGTGTGTCCCCGAGAGTGTGTGTCTCCGAGAGTGTGTGTCCGAGAGTGTGTGTCCGTGTGTGTGTCCGTGTGTGTGTCCGTGTGTGTGTCCGTGTGTGTGTCCGTGTGTGTGTCCGTGTGTGTGTCCGTGTGTGTGTGTTCGTTCCTGCTATTGGGAGTTTCAGCACTTTCTGCCTTATATGACAAGAAGAGGACCCCTGCACCATTCTTCAGAGATCCTGCAAAAACCTGAAGGAGCCAAGTCTCTGGTCCAGCTGCAAGACCCGTGAAGAGACCAGAGACCCGACTGAAGGAGGCCTGGCGACCAACTTCTGCTGCTGAACTTGTGCAGCCCTGTCTTGCTCGTGATCTTCAGCAGTCCTGCGAGGAAGCTGTGACCCTTGCAGTGGAGGGAACATACATTCCCAACGTCTGCTCAATACCCTGCGAAGAAAAGCCTTCGGAAGTGTCCCAGGACTGTCCGGCGGCTGACCAGCTCCGATTATCGCGCTGCAGCAAACACATTGTGCGAATGGCCAGCAGAGCTCATCACTTGCTATCCCAAGCCAGCACAGGACTACAAGCCTAAAGATACGCCGGCCATCTCAGAGTAACGTGGACTCGGCAAGCAACATCAGAACAACACAGAAATCAAATGTTGCAGTGATAAATAAGGTGCAAAACCACATACAAGATAAATAAATAATCAGACCAACAGAGCAGTGGACATGCAATTCAACCTGCTGGTACAGGTATTTGGCACACAGCAACCAGACTCCCTTAAAAATGTCAGAATATGAATGGAGTGAGGAGGAACAAGCACAGGATCTGGCACTTCACTTCAAAAGGAGGTGCTAGGAAGCTTGTTGGTTGATGCAGTGGCCGAGGCGGTTAGGCCTATACAAGAAAGGCTAGCCATACTGGAATCCCTCCTGAGCCAGAAACAAATGAGCACCAAATCCAATCAAGAGAGTACGTCCACATGGGCTGCTAATATGCAGAGCCCTCTGGGGAGTAACAAAGCCAAGACCCAGAAGAGAAAAGCCTCTTCGACGCCCCCGGTTCGCCAATACAGGCGGATTGAAGGTCCCAGAGGCAGCTGATGCGTTTGGCAAACTGAGAAAAGCCTTCTTGCAGAGAACAGCAGTGCCAAGCCTCAGGGGAAGATAATGTGGGTGATACAGATACAGACTTGACAGAGGAGTCACCAGAGGTTACGACCTCCTCACAAGAAGAGGACAGCAAACCAGTAGAAAAGTGGGCAGAACCCACGTGTCAGATATGTTCAATTCCAACAATATCAGGAACCCCAGATCATCAGACTGGCAGCCATCGCCTTTAGAAAAGCACTAAAGACACGAGACTGCGAATGAGAGCAGAATGACCACATGCAGGTCTAGCAGGGAGAGTGCCTGAAGCACCCAAACTAGATCCTAAGATGCTGGCATTTGCCACCAAGTACTCCAAAGACCTACAGACAAGTCTTCAATTGCCAAGTAAAGGTGCTGGATTTTACGGGGCCCTTAGTTAAAATAATGGACCAAGCGGAAAGAGCTAGAGATTCTGGTGAGAAAATTGACACAGACACCCTGGCCCATTGGGTCCAGAGTCTGATGGGAAACGCCAATTGCGCAATTCTCTCCGAGAGGTGAAGAGGACTCTCTTCAAGATAGACACAAAATTGAGTGACCTCAGCAATTACGAGGCAGGCAAAGCAGCTACAGATAGACGTTCGGCAAGGAAATGGGGAGATTTGTAGGTACCCACACCTCCCTAGAGAAGGCGCAAGCCTCAATTGAAAAGATCTTCCGCAAGTAGAGTTTTTGCTGGCACTGGCCGCTATAGAGGTTGAACGCCCTGTCGGTTTCAATGAACACAAAGGCCTCAATGCAATAGAGCACACTACTGGGAAGGGAGACAGCATTACTCCTTCCCGGCAAGAGGGAGATTCCCCCAGAGACACAGAAGCAGGGGAGCCAAAAAAGCACAAAGCTCTAGCACAGGTGAGACCCTGTGCCTATCAGGCAGCAGGGGGAGGAAACATCAATTATGGCACGCACTTTACAGCAATGTTTGGGCATTGCAGACGACTCAAGGGTTACAGATAAGACTTCATACATGACCCAATGCGAAGTGTACCTTTGCCCCATACACATGGTGCAAGCAGAACGGTTCTCCTTCACGGTGAGCTGAACCAACTCTAAAAGAAGGAGGCCATCGAACCATGCACGCAAACACCCACATTTGTGAACAATATGCTCCTGGTCCACAGGAAAGAGAAAGTAAGACCGGTCATAAACCGAAAAGAGTTGAACGGTTAGGTGACAAAGACATTTCAAGATAGAAGGTATTAATCAGCTGAGAGAGATCCCAATAGAAGGGGACTGGTTATCCAAGATCGACCTGAAAGACGCTTATCTCACTAAACCCGCAGAAGAGGCATATCGTCCGTTTCTTGCATTCAGCTGGGAAGGGCGGTTATGGCAATTCAAGAAGATGCCCTTCAATCTTGTGTCAGCACCCTGGGCATTCACCAAGCTCATGAGAACAGTAGCAGTAGCTATCAGAGAGAAAGGGATTCATATATATTTGGACGATATTCTGCTATTAACAGACAACAAAGACATGGAGATAACCAAACCTGCTGGTTAAAAGACCCCTTGACGTCGCTAGGTTTCTTGAACAAGCAAGGAAAAAAGAAAAAAACAAACAAAAAAAAAAAAAAGACAGGACACCAACGAGACGACTCGATTTGTTGGGTTTCGTGGTGGGCACGAAAAAGGCAACAGTAGTGCTACCGGCGAGGAAGATCCGAGATATCAAGAGGGAAATCAGAGTATGTCTCGACAAGCAAATTATCTCACTGCGAGTACTAGCGAGAATAGTGAGACTGTTGGCATTCTCCATTTAAGACATGTACCCAGGACCCTTTCATTACAGGGAGTTGAAAAGACTGAAGATCAAGCATCTTCAGCAGGGCGTGAACCTGTAGTATCACCAGACAAAGCCAGTCGAACACAGAATTACAGTGGTGGCTTCAGAATATGGAAGTGTGGAACAGGCGTGTCATTTTCAGGGATAGGCCAGACCTAGTCATAGAATCAGACAACAGCAGATCAGGATGGGGAGCACGCTGCAGCACTTTAGTGACAGGAGAGAAATGGAGCTCAAAGGAATTACAGCTTCAAATGAAAGTGTCTAGAACTGTTAGCTGGGTCTTTCGCGATAAAAGCTTTGAGAGGGCAGAGCTGCTGAAGATGAACAAAATAGCAGTCAGATACATACATCCTCTGGGAGGGACAAAGTCCAGACTCCTGGCAGAATTAGCAAAAGATTCTGGCATTATTGCCCACAAACAGGGATCACAGTGACGGCTGATTATCTTCCGGGAACTCTCAACCTGATAGACTGGAACTTGCACCATTTGCCAGATTCCATCGACTGGAAGCTTGACACTAAGGTTTTCAAGCAGGTGGAACAGCTATGGGGTCATATAAAAACTGATTTGATTGCCTGCAGGCTGAATGCACAGAAAAGTCGGTACTTCAGCTGGAGACTGGACCCAACCGTGCAAGGCACGGACGCATTTCTTCTGGGTTGGATGGGGAAGCTGCTATATCCATTCCCACCATTCATGATGAGCAGAGTGCTGGCCAAGGTTTGCAGGGAGAGAACGACAATCGTCATGGCACCCATATGGAAGTCACAAATGTAGTTTCCAGCTCTGATAGAACTTATTTTGGATTTCCTGTGGATTCATCTGCCAGGAGAGCACCTGCTCATTGGGTCCATTGAGTTTCACCCTCTGAGAGAGAGGGGGGACGCTTCTCCTGAGAGTGAGGGGGGGATGCTTCTTCAGGCAAAGATGGGCACTGCCAGGAATTTCTGAACAGGCTGCAAGGCTCATTGCAGACTTGTGGGCTCCCTCCACTCAGAGGAGCTGCGACGCGACATGGAGCAGATGGGTGGTCTGGTGCATTAGGAGAGGGTTTCCTCCAATTTCTCCCCATGTAGTAGCGGTCCTTAATATTCTGGTTTCCCTCTTAGGGGAGGGTAAGCCTTCAGGACCATAGGGGTATATAGGTCAGCAATATCAGCAGGTCAAACGCAGGTGGACGGAGCACCGCTAGAGACCATCCGTCGGTGGTTAAGCTCATGAAAGGTGCTAGTTTCCGAGTCCCCCCAGGGACAAAATACATGCAGCTATGGGACGTGAACATAGTGCAGCAATTCCTAGCGAGCAGGCCGACAAATACTGGTCTCTGAAGCAGTTGAAACTGGCCATGTTGCTATGCTTAGTGTCGTGCAGGCAAGTTTCAGGACTCAAAGCATTAGACATAGATAAGACGACATACAGACCAAATGGGATTACCTTCAAGCTCACTAGGATGAAGAATAACTCCTCTTCGATCTCCTATCCATATCTGACCGGACAGCCGCAACTGTGCGTAGCAGCGTGCATCCGAGAATACGAGCTCAGGACGAAAGAACGGCATCCGGCAGGGGTGTCGCAACTGCTAATAGAGCGTAGGAAGCCGTACAAAGCTGTGGCTATAGCCACTATTGTCAGATGGGTCAGCAAGATCATGCAGCAAGCAGGGATTGACCCAACGCGGTTTGGTGCGCATTCAGCGAGAGGAGCAATGGCGCCCAAAGCATTCATGGGGTAGCTCTGAGAGACATTTTACGTGCAGCTGAATGGCTAGCGACAGCGCATTTAAGACCATTTACTTTAAGCGAGTGCTGTCAGCAGCAGAGGCAGTAATTAAGAGCTTTGAACAAGCATAATGCCCGCCTCCAGTCTCGACATAGAATGAAGATTACACCTGAATACTGCCCAGGGAGTCTTGATTCTATTAAAGACACAGAAGCAAGCATTACAGCACATGCACAGTGAGTTGATTGTGTAATCAAAGATGTCCTTTGTGAAGAATTGGGCAGTGCATTCTCCACCATAATGGTATTTCTGTCTGGTTTGACAGGAGATGACCAGAAGAATGGTTGGTCTGAGGTCGATGAGCAGTTGGGCCACGAGAGCGCTGGTGTCAGTAAACACGTTCAGCCAGAGAGGAGCTCATGAGAGCCGGAGGTCTATCAAGGAATAGGTTTTCGTGTGATGTTGTAGTGAGGGCTACAGTGTTATGGATCAGTTCAGAGCATCCAAAGAAGAGGTGGATCAAGGGACCGGAGTGACTAAAGGACATGCACAGGATGTGTTATAGACTACAGAAAGGATTGTGATGAGAGGGAAACGTAGTTTGAAAATGTAGTTTAAAAAATAAAATGAGAAGTTAATATAATTTTCAATTGTTTTTGTTGAAACTGCTGAAGAGTAGAATTAAAGAAGTTGAACCACAATGCTTGCCTCTGTATCTTTAATACAATCAAGACTCCCTGCACAGTATGCAGGAGTAATGTTCATTGTTGAGGGGGCATGGCTGCATAGGCAATCGGTACACTTCAATAGGTAGGAAGTTCAGGCGTGAGTGACTTAATTGGGCAGGCCTCTGAAGACAAGTGACTGGAGAGGGTGAAGAGATCCAAGGACAGAAAGTAACTTACTAAAGGATGCGTTGTTTAGTCAGTTGGTTAGTAGGAGACGTGGCAAGTTTTCAGAGATTCTAGGTGTGTCATTTGGGAGGGGACTAGGGTTCCAACGACAGTCAAGACTGGGATTTAAGGAAAGCAAGCAAAGTTTGGGAGCCAGTCAATTGTCACATGGAATAAGAAGAGTTATCTTACGAAGGTGGCGAGCGGGTGTCTTTTGTGTTTCCAAGGAATCAGGGAGTAGCTACAGAGAATTGTCCGAAGAGTTAAGAAATGTTTTTAAAAATCCAGTCTGCGAGTGACATGGAGAGGGAAGCCAGGCTCTCAAGAAAGTCAGCAAGTTGCCACGAAAAAGATAGTCCGCACAGGGCCATGTAGAAGAAGAGTCCGCACAGGGCCATGTAGAAGAAGACTAAACTATATCAAGGAAACTCTACAGACGAGCTTCATACTAGCCACTTGTATGCCCTAATAACAAGCAGACGATGCCTCCAGCAGCAAAATTACATTAAAAAAAATCCCAGGAATGAAAATGAGCCATACTAAAAATAGCAAATAAAGGCATGTTAGATCCTGCCCCCTGACTCACATAGCTCCAGATATAGATATATATATATTCGGATCAGTGGTACCATCAGAGTTAAACTATGCTTTATTTTGCCTAAAAAAAATTACATCCATTGGGAATGGGAATTATTATTATTTTTCAGGGTGTGAAAAAGTAATTTGACTCCCAACTTCAAAGAAACAAGTATTGGTAATGCCAATAGTTAAGGCGTTTACTGTTTTTTGCATTCATAGGCACTAGGGTGCAAGGAGGAGAGTGCACATTTTTAAAGGAGGATGTGATAAGGGGTGCAGGTGCAAATGGAAGGAGATGGGGAATAGAGTACCGGAGGAAGCCGTTGATAGGGGTGCAGATGATGGGCAAGAGAAAAGGTGACTGAGAAATGGTAAGAGAGAGTAAGAGAAAAAGTGAGTGTGAGAGGAAGAATGAGAGAAAAAGTAAGGTCTGAGAGCAAAGGTGAGAGTTGGAGAAGGAATAAGTGGATATCTTCAAGAGTGCCTGAGAGAGAGGGACAGCGTGAGCAGAGCGGGGGATGGGGGGAGGGGAGGAGAGACATTGTGCGTGCAGGGAAAGAGCATGCACAGGGGAGAGTGAGACAGCGTGCACAGTGGGAGAGAGAGTGACAGCGAGAGACATTAACAGTCTTCGTATGCCAGACACTGGAATTAAGTAAATGAATGCAGTCCAATTCATGCCAAGCTCAACTGTCTGCCACTATCCAACACCCTCTAGCTCAAATGAACAAGTGCACCACTAATAAAGGGGTAAAGAACGATACTCACTGATTCGTTACGCTTTTCCAAACATAGAATACACTTTGGAATGTTCGCCTCAGGAGTGTACAATTGGTGGAAGAAGTCGTTTCCATCTAAATGTGATCTAGTGGGTAAACAACCTGTGACTCACTGATGCTTTTAGGTTATTTCATCAACAGACAAAATCCAACAAAATAATAAGAACTGAAAACGTGCAAGCAAATACTGCTTTCTCAGTTGGAAAGGTCTATAAAGGCGATTTAACGGACGGTTTACCTTTTCAGCTACAGCGTGGTTTGGCTTGCTTACACATGGTGGCACCTACGTGTTCCACTGTTACAACCTGATGTGTAATGTTTGTGCTTTCACTAGGCTGCATAATCCCACTGTTAAAAAGCAAACGATAAAATGTAGCACTCCACTTGAGAATCCCAGGTTAGCCCACTGCACAATTAACGACACATTTCCCTTACTTATTTCATCCACAGAGAGGTTGGGAGCATGCCCAAAGACAAATGCTCCCTGACCTCCCACATCCAACCAACGGGATTTATTGGAATAAATGGATATTTCTTTGCACTAAAACTCAGGATGAGTAAAAATGAAGTTGATGCAGCTTATTTATTGATTTATATTGCGCCGAAAGCCCGCAGACATCGGGGCGCAAAACACAGTTAATACAAACATGAATCCACACGACAAAGCAAGCCCTACTAATGTCTCCCAACTGAACTGGGAATGCCCACTCTTCACTTGAAGGGGTGCATTTTCAAACTTTTCCTGAAAGCTATGCAATTCGTAAGGGAGGTTGTTCCATTTTTGTGCTGCCATCATTGGAAATGCTCTTCCCAGACCATTGGCTCGTTTATGCGCTGCAACTGAAATCTGCCCCAGAGCCTTGGATCTTAGCGAGCGCCTGGGTACAAGTTGGGTAATTCTTTCCTTCAAGTACTCTGGGACTTTCCCATGCAGGCATCTGTGGACCAGGGTCATGGATCTGAACTGGATCCTGTCCTCCACGGTCAGCCAGTGTAGGGCTGTTCTATTGGCAGTGATTGTTTTCCTTTTCACTATTCTGACTGCGTTACTTTCAATAACTTGACATTTTGCTATGCAGCCCTTACTTGCGCATAACAATAAGTCTAACACCTTAATAGCACACTATGCCTTGATAAAAAAAAAATAATTGCAGGGACAGGAATTCAGACATGAGTTTTATTTTTCATTGGTTCTCCACGGTGCTTAACGATGGAACCTTCCAACAACTATTTCCAACTATTCAGTGATTTGGTCTGCGCTCGCATAGCCACAGATTTATCGGTTTGTTTGGACAGTTTAACCTGCAAAGGTTTACCTAAAAGGGACGGAGTGGTGCCCCTCTTATGCCGCATTACTGTGATTTATGGGCGCCTTTAGCAGAGAGACGCCTCACTCCAACAACCCACCGATGGGAACCAAATGGGTTTTTCATTCAAGTGACAAGCGGTCTAATCCATAACCGGTGAGAAGGCACCCACGCCCGAGAGCGAGAGGGAAGTGAACCCGAAAAACGTTTTGCTTGTCAAAATAAAAGAGGCACGCATCATCCCAGGTGGAGCAGCGAAGTAACACACAGTTCATGAAGTTAAGACTATAGGTCCCAGAATGCACTGGCACACCATTCTGTGGTTCAATAAGTTGCCTTACACCCAAAGCGAAAACCAGGCACCATCTGTGTGTGATGAGGTGCACATGGTCCGCCTCAATAATATTTGAGGCGTCTATAGCTTGTGCGCATCATTACACCATGTAACGAATGGTCAGTAAGAATGTAGAGAACATTCAAAGCTTTGCGATGGGTGAAATGGCCAGGCCCTGCCCTCTTCCTCTTGACACTCACAAAAATCGCAATGCAGGCATTTCATTTTATCGTTTTTTTAAGTTCAGATTGCAAGGTCACTTTTGTTCACTGCCACAGAAATACAAAATAACCCCCCCACCTTTCTACCTTCTAATGCTGTATGAATACCCCTGTGGCTCCAGAGGAGGGAGCATTTTATGAGCAGGGGTGGCACGAGAGCAACCCGCAGGATCTATCCCTGGAAGCTCAGCCGATTCGGCTATCCACCCAATCACATCGGAGTGAAATCACACTGCATATCCAATCAGGTACTGGTTCATCAGAACACACTATTTATTTCAAACTTTCTTTTATTGGCATTTGTTAGTTGTACAGTGCAGTTTGCTTTTTAACCATAAACATCATTACAGTACCACTGTGTAAAAGAGTTTCAACAAAAAATTATCAATAAACAATAACTGTCTTCTTCTACCATAGCAGACCGATTTATCCGCTCTGTAGTTATGGGGATGTATTTCCAGTCCAACTTTGATTAGGCGCAAGGGTGACAGCATTGGCAAATGTACATTTGTTCATATCCAGGAGTTCCGGGGTAGGCTTATCATCAGACGGAAGGAACACGTCTCTTATTAGGGCTTTCCATGCTTCAAATGTGACACTAATATCAGCATTTCCAACAATCCCTGCACCCCAGGCCTCTGCTTCAGCTGCAGCCCATCTCTCCATTTCTGACTACCACCTAGCATATTGCGGCCCCCTCTCCCCCTCGATTTCCATGCAATTGTTATTGCCCTCTTTGCTAGTATACAAACCATACCCATGATTTTCACTATGTGCTTTATTTTGCTCATTCTGGGGTACGTTCCCAGGAGACATTCCTTCGGGGACCATTCATACCTGGTGACTCCAGCATTTGTACATATCTGTTTGATTTTTGCCCTAAAAATGTGTATCTTCATGCATCTCCAAAACATATGCATTAAGTCAGCTTCTTCTTTACCACACCACGGGCATGCCGACCTGGTGCGTTTTTTCAAGTTCACCACCCTCATAGGGGTCACATACGTTCTATACAAGACATTCATCTGTATCAATCTGAATCTCGCGTTCCTAGACACTTCTTTGGGGTGCATCAGTGCCCTTTCCCCATTCCTTTTCTGTGGCATCTACTCCAATGTCCTTCTCCCATTTAGCTTTCAGTGTGGCTGTGCAGGGATTAGGTCTGTCATCTAGTTGGGCATACAATCTCGACACTGGCCGCCATCCATCGCTCAGGTTATATATTTCTGTCATCAGTGGGTTCACCTCTGGTTCTTCAGGCCACTCACCCCAGCTTTTTTTAGCTGTATGTTTTAGCCTCAGATACCATAAAAATTGCCCTCTTGGTACTCCTTTCTTCTCATGCAGTGATAAGTTTTTTAAATGACCCCTCCTCATACATGTCCCCCCAGGAGTATAAGCCCAGCCTTTCCCAGCTTCTTATGGTGTGGAAGTCCGTGTTTACTACTCCTGACTTCGCCAGTAGTGGCATTTCGGGCAAGTAAGGATGCACCAGGTGTAGGACTGATTTGACCCTGTTGCATATTAGCCTGCCTAATGTCATCAGCATCGGATCTTGTCTCGTGGGGTTTTGTGGGGACCATAGTATTTCTTTCAAGTACATTGGAGCAATCGAATACCGCAAAAGTCTTTTCTCTGCAGTTACGTCATTCGACAGCCATCTTGTTATATGGCTAAGTTGTGCCGACAAATAATACCTTTCAAAGCCCGGGAATTGTATACCCCCTTCCTTGCAATGCAGAGTCAGTATGGTCAGTGCTAGTTTGTGGCGTGCAGTTCTCCAAAGAAAACCCTTGGTCATTGCTTCTAGGGTATGGAAGAAAGATGGCCTAATATAGTGGCAGATGTTCTGGTAATAGTACAGGAACCTGGGTAGAATGATAATTTTGGTGATCGATGCCCTTCCCATCATTGATAGCGGTAGCTTGGACCAGAACTTAATTGAGTTGCGTAGGCCCTGTATCACAGCCGATCAGAACACACTAGACCAGTGGTCTGCAAACTTTTTTGGCCGGGGCCCCCCTGAGCAAACTTTGGGCAGTTCGGGACCCCCCAGAAATGCCAAATGGACAGTATATATTGCGCGCCGTCACCTGCTCCCATCACAGTTGCTGGGCTCCCTCATCCCACTCCTACCCAGTCCCTGGTCTCTCCTCCCCACCCCATCACACACCCTGGGCTCTTTAAGTGGAGGGGCATAACTATTTCCCCCAAAAATGCCATAGCGACCGAGCATAGTGAGGGAGCTGGAACCAATAAAGGGTGGTTCGGGGGGGGGCGGATTTCCCCCTATGAAATTTTTTTAACTAGTGGGTTAAAATGTTTCATTGTAGAGCATACTTTTAACAACAAAAAAAAAAATGGGTAAATAGCCAAACAGTTTGCAATTGGTGCTGGGGGGACCAGAGGGCAGAAATGACATTTTTTACTGGACCTCTATGATAGATGTCCAGTAAAAAGATACCATGCCTGTCCCCTGTGCCCCACTTGGCCCAACACAATCAACATGATTATGTGTGTATGCAAGGTGCTGCGCATTCATACAGCAATCACTCTCATTCACACGAGCATCCATCAACATACACTCACTCATAACATAAGAATACACGCATCCATACACATGTTTAAATAAAAACAATGAACATAAACGTACCTTCTGCATTGGCCTGTGTGTGGGTGCTGAAACGCCCTGCTCCAGGCTGCTCTGTCCGTATGTGCGAGGAGGCGTAGGAGCTCCCCCTCGGACATACAGACATGCAGTGCCCCAGCCAGCATCTCCAATGAGCAATGCAATGCTGGCGAAGCAAAACTCCCCAGCACTTGCATGGCTCAGTGAGCATGTGCGGCTGGGGAACTGAACTGTCAAAGGGAAACCAGATCAGCCAGCCCAGGAGCACTCCATCAGCTGGAAAAAGCAGCTGAGGGAGTGCATACTGTTTCACTGGGCTGGCTCCTTAGCTCCTCCATAATGGGTGAGGGGCCACTGGGTGGTTGCCCCCACGCCATTCTGGATAAGCCGCCAGGCTCGGACTGGCCTATAGGGCAATGCCTGTACTAAAAATGTAAAATGCTAGTGTGGGCCAGTCAAAATGGGCCACCATTTTGGCCAATGTGGACCAGATTGATGAGTTACTTAACTATGCAGTTAGTAATTTTGACCATTGTTGCTGAATATATCACAATTTACTTACATTTTAACACAAAGCACCCCCTTGGGTACTATTGAAACAGTGGGCCTCATTACAATCCTGGCGGTAGCTGTGCCGGTAAAACCGCCAAGGCTGCCTCCGGAGTTGCATCCGGGCCCGGCACCCGCGAATGGGCAATTACCGGGTCATGCCGAGTTAGGCAGACCTGATAATTGCCCTTTCGCGGGTGCCGGTAGATCCCCATTCCCATTCGAGCCCCAGAGGGCTCAATGGGAATGGGGAGCTTGGATGCACGGGCACCGTTAATAACGGTGCATCCGACGAGCTGTGCTCGCGGGTTCCGCATGGCCTGCCAGGTCAGACCTGGCAGGCTGTCAGGCACCCGCGAGCACAACTCTTACTATGGCGGTACGGTAGCAACGGCGCCGGTAGCTTACTGGCACCGTTGTTACCGTACTGCCATAGTTGTAATGAGGCCCAGTCTGTGACTAAAGGAATGAATATCCATTTACAACTGCGGGCCACTTTTTCATTGTTGCCTGAGACAGTTTCATGCTTCAGCCCGACCATGTGAGCCACCCTTTCCCATTTCTTCCAATCTAAAAAAAAATTAAAAAAAAACTTTTTTTTAAATATTTCATGCTGAGCTCTCAGGGCCCCCACAGGGATGCACCCGCAGACCCCTGGTGGGTCGCGCCCCACAGTTTGAATACCGCTGCACTAGACACACCCGCGAATGAGTACATGGACATTTTTACAGACATTTTGCCAAAAATATAACAGTGTTGTAATGTGACTTGGATAGAATCATTTGATGTCCCATTCAGATTTCTGGTTTACTATTGATGTCAAAGCATTCTTGTTTTCTTTTAGAGAATTCCACTCAGTTGGAGAGTTTCTGTGTTGTGTCTGGATGCCCTGGTCCTGCTGGGGGTCCTTATAGCATATGACTTTATAAATAAACGACATAATACAGGACGAAGTGTGGTGTGATCGACAGCTTAACATTGGCGACGAGGTCAAAAGGAGCGGACCTCCAGCAGCAGTGAAGCCGCTTCGCTCTATAACCGGCATAGTAGCGGCCAACATGGATTGGGCAGTTTGTGCCCCAGACATACCATGAAGTTAGACGCAAGTGGCTCCCTGCCCTTCCCTACCCGCCTCTTGCCCAGGAAGTTGTTGTTGCATGTATAAGCAGCCGCAGAAGGTTGGTGAAAGGAGCCGCTGCCACTGAAGCTCCAGCGCGAGCCAGCGTTTGAGTGCCGGGCCTTACCGTAGTAAACAGTATAAAAGCGCACTTGAAACGGCCCGATAGCGGACAGTGAAGCGAGCAGTGCTGCATGCCGTATTCCAGCTAAGGGGCTAGTCATAAGGGTGAAGACTGTAATGAGAAGTGAAAAAGAAGAGGGAGGGGCACAGCCAAAAAGGTCAAAAGAGGGGCACATTCAATAGAGGGTCAGAAGTCACAACAGTATTTAGTGTGGAACTTAACCTAACCAAGGAGACCAAGCAGACTTCAAGTACACGGAACACAAGTTCAGAGCGTCACGATACAAGACAGAGTCATATATTTCATAAAGATAAAAGGGACCAGAGACATTATTTAACGCCAATAATAGGCACATGGAGGAAGCATTGAATATTATATTGCAGAGTGAGAAAGGTCACAAAGATTGTAAATTGTGTTTGGCTCACCAAGGTCAGATTAAACACTAAGTTGTGGTGAAGGTGTCAAAAGTCAACAAAGATGGATATGCCGGGTATAGCCGGCCCCCCTGTCTTCATGCCTACTCCGGGTCCAGCGAAAATACTGTGGGCTCAGTGGCGTAAAGGTTTCATGCATTATGTTAAAGCGGCTGGTGGCAATTCATATTCCAATGAGAGAAAACTTGCCTTGTTATTGCACTTCTTGGGGTATGAAGGGCAAAGGATCTTTGAAACGCTTCCAAAGCCAACCGGAGATGAAAGTGGTGATGCCATGAATGAATTTGATGCGGCCCTCCTCAAGTTGGATTTACACTTCAATACCAAGACAAGCACGATATTAGAACACTTTAATTTTCGTATGCGAGTCCAGGATCAAGGGGAGTCAGTGGAAGAATATGTGACTGCTCTACGGCATTTGGCCTTGTCATGTAAATTTCAGGGGTCATTTGATGAACATATAAGGGACCAATTTATGACCCATTGTAATTCGAATAAAATTTGTGAAGAGTTATGGTTGAGGGATGAACCCACCCTTGATGAGGCATTGGATGTAGCAAGACGGGTGGAGCATTCCCTGGAGTGTGTGGCAAAACTTGCAAAGAAAGAAATCAACGAGCCAAAGGAAATGCAAGCGGAAATATTGAATGTTGTCGACTCCAAGGGTAGGAAAAAAGGGAAAGACAGACGAGCAATACGCGGAGTTGTAGAAGACAAAGAGACAAGTAACTTATCAGAAAATAGAGAAAAAAGAGACAAGTAACTTATCAGAAAATAGAGAAAAGGGAGGAAAGACTGCTTTCAATGTGCAAGCAGCAGTCATTTCGCGGCATCAGTGGTATGTCCAGGCCGAAGAGCTATTTGTGCCAGATGCAAGAGAAAGGGACATTTTGCAAACTGTTGCAAGAACTATCAGATGGGTCAATTTAATCAAAGAAGGGTATTATATGTCAACGAAGAAGATGAGGCGAGATCGTCGGATGAAGATGTGACATTACCTTTGCAGAATATTACTGTCAACACTATAAACGTGGTGTGGAATAATGAGGATAAGTGTGAGCACCCGTACGCCACTGTGAGAGTGAATGGGAATGAAGTGTGCACGATGGCCGACTCAGGGTCTAACATTACGTTGATCTCAAGAGATGTGTTCGAAAAGGAAGTGAAGGGTAAGGTATGCGAGTTGTTAAAACCTGATATCAATCCTGGGGGATATAACCAAGACAGGATAGAATTGCTGGGTTACATTGTGGGAAAATTCCAATTCAAAGATCGCCACTGCGAAGAAAAAATATAGATTACTAAAAAAGGACTCACTTTACTAGGATGGAGAGAGCAGAGAAACACCGGTTGTGAACTATCCCAAGGTCTTTAAAAAGGGAGTGGGTAAAATAAAGGAGTCCAGCATCAGATAATTCTTAAGAAGGGAAGTATTCCTATAGTTGCAAAGCTGAGACCTGTTCCCTTGGCTCCAAGGGATGGTGTTAAGAAAGAATTAGAGAAATGATTGCACATGGGAGAGATGTTGGCAAGGGTGGGGCGTGGTAAGGTCTTCACTAAACTGGACATGGCGTCGGCTTACCAACAAGTCGAGTTGGAGGAAAATTGGCGAACGTTGACAGCTTTTATCACCCATGAAGGAGTATACCAATTTAAGAGGATGCAATTTGGCCTGGCATCGGCTTCATCAGTCTTTCAAAAGGTTATGGACTGCTTATTGAGAGAAGTGAGAGGAGTCTTTTGTTTTCAAGACGATGCCTTAGTATGTGGTGAGACAGTAGAGGAACATGGTAAAGTGTTAGACACAGTGTTGAGGATATTCGAGGAGAAGGGAATCACATTAAGGGAGGAAAAATATGAATTTGGTGTGTCCAAGGTGGAATATTTAGGACATGAAGTGTCTAGTGAAGGGGTGAAACCAAAAGGGAGTTTGGTGGATTCAATTAAGGAGATGAACAGCCCAGCAAATCAAGTTGAATTACGGTCATTTTTGGGTATGCCCGAATTCTACCAGAAATTTGTGGAGAATTATGCGGTCAAGGTGGTACAGATGAGAAAGTTGTTGAAGAAAGGTGTTGAACTTGTGTTTAATGAGCCTTGTGAGATGGAATTTCAAAGGATAAAGGAGGAGATACATTTGGCACAGCCGTTAGGGCGTTTTGACACAAGGAGAACCACAGTCATTACGGTGGACGCGAGCGACACGGCTGTTGGTGCTGTGTTATCACAGTTATGCGCGAATGGAACTGAAGAAGTGGTTGCGCATGCGTTGAGGATTAATAGGTGCAGAAGTGCGATACTCTGTTTTAGAAAAAGAAGCTTTAGCATGCTACTGGGCTACAGAAAGGTTTAAACATTTTGGATGGGGAACTATCATTTGGATGGATCACAAACCTCTCAAGGTGATCTTTGAGAATAAAGGTTTGGACAAAGTTTCACGCAGGGTGGCCGGATGGGTCACTAGGATGCAATGTCATTGTTTCAAAATGGAAGTGATCCCAGGAAGGGAAAATATTTTGGCGGACAGTTTGTCGCGTTTGAAAGTGTCGTCGTATGATGTAGTTGAAGACATGGATATGGTGTTTGGTAACTCTGATGGTATTGTTTCCAAGGAGGAGTGGCTCGAGGAAATGAAGAAAGATGGGGTGTTATGTCGAGTAATGTCCTATCTAATGTCGTCAGCGTGGCCTAAGAGGATTGATTTGTTGGAAAGGGAGAGGCCGTTTTGGGAGGTGAGAGATGAGATGTCTGTCAGATGGCATTTTGTTTAGGTGGGAACGGGCAGTGGTTCCTGAGGGTATTCATCTAAGGTTATTGATTTAGCCCATTGTGGTCACGTAGGGGTTTCCAAGACCAAAGGTGCTTTGAGATCTGATAATGGTGGCCGGGTTTCGATAGAGATGTTGAAAGACGGTTGAATGAATGCCCAATATGTGTCAAAATTGGGAAAGGTTCTGAGGCGAGGAAGCAGCCTATAGTAGAGGTGGATGTTCCCTCTGCGGTGTGGTGCGATATGGACATCCTGGGTCCTGCTGATTTAGGATATGGTAGGGGGAAGTTCGTAGTGTTGGTCATGGATTTGTTTTCGAGGTGGTGTGAATTCAAGGCTGTGAGAGATATTTCGGGGGAAAAGTATGGTGGATGTTTTGCAGGACAGATCTTGCGAAGGAAGGTATGCGCTGAAAGTATTCTGATTGATAATGGTACACAATTTACTGGAGGATGTTTTATCAGATATTTAAAGAAATGTGGAGTTAGGCACAAGAAGTCGGCATTGTACCATCATGAGACCAATGGGGTGGTTGAGAGAATGAATAGGTGTGTAATGGAGAGTATTTGCATGGCTCAAGAGTGTGGATACGACAAGGTGGTGGCTATCCAGAACCGGATGTGGGCTCTGCGTATGTCTCCACATTCCACCACTAGGTTGTGTCCTTTTGAATTGATGAGGACGCAAGCCAAATACTCTAGTGAGTCCACCGTGGTTGGGCAGAAGTAGAGTGTGATTTGGTTGTGGATGAGGTGAGGAGGATGTTAAAGAAAAAGAAGGAGAAATGGGTAATGCGCGAGAATGAGAGGAGAGGTAAGAAGGAGCTACGAGTACAATGTGGTGATTGGTTAAGGATCAGGAAAGGTGTGGTTAAGGATCAGGAAAGGTGTGGTTAAAGGGTGACTCCTTATATTCTGAACCCGTGAAAGTGGTTGCTGTTTTGAAGGGAGCAGTACGAGTGATAAGGGAGGGGCAGGGGGGGTGGAGTCAGGTCTGGAACAAAGAGTTGAGATGGTGAGAAGGAGTGGTGTTGCAATGTGATGTAATCATATGTCAATTTCAGTTATGCTGTCATTTGTGGGTATGCATATATGAAAGGGGGGAGATGTGTTGTAATGTGACTTGGATACAATCATTTGATGTCACATTTAGATTTCTGGTTTACTGTTCTATTGATGTCAAAGCATTCTTGTTTTCTTTTAGAGAATTCCACTGTTGTCAGTTGGAGAGTTTCTGTGTTGTCTCTGGATGCCCTGTTCCTGCTCGGGGTCCCTATAGCATATGACTTTATAAATAAACTACATAATACAGGACCAAGTGTGGTGTGATCGAAATCTTAACAAAAGGTAACTTTTTTTTATTTGTATATTACAATATGTAACAGAACTGAAAACCTTCAGTAAATATTTTTTAAAGCATCAATCAATTTAAAACACTTTTTATTAACATTTAACACATGGGGTCTCCATGTTGGAAGTATAAATGGCTGACAAATTCACCACACAGTAGAAATTCAGCCAAAGAGTGCAAAAAGAGGGAAGTTGGAGGGAATGGGAAGAAAAACCTACTTCACTTAGCAATGGATGTAAAATGGGTGGGACATATAGCCAAAGTACATAAATCCATCCTCATAGGTCAACCTTCATTACAAACCTACATTCAAAGTCCCTATTTCAAGCTCTCATGTTAAACCTCTTATTTTAAGGACAATAGTTTCAGCTTTATAGATAGCGCTTTCAGCGCCACCTAATAGCCAAAACTAAAGAGTAAAATACCCCCAATTCAAAAGCTTGCCTGGTGCCCTATAGATAGCATCCAATTGGCTATAGAGGATAGAATGGCACAGGGTTGAGCTCTGTGCTTCCCAGGGAGCGATAAGTGGTAGCCTCAGCAACAGCCAAACATATCCTCAATGTTTTCCAACACTCTGCAAGCAACCAGTGGGGTCAAAAGCCTAGCAATTAGAAAGTAGGTTACGGTGGTTTAGAGTAAGGGGAGGGAAGAATGATCGGTCAGGTGTTTTCGCAACATGTGCGATTGTACTTTTCATGTCCCTAGTTATTGACAGTCATGCTAAGCAAGGTTCCTGGCTGCGGACTGTCCATAAAAGACTGGTAAGAGCCTGGCTGCTGAGGGCCAAGTCACATCACAGCAGAAGCACCAGGTCACGCAGTTTCAAGCACCCTGGATATTTTGCATCTGGGCACAAGTCAAGGAAACAAGCGGGTAGATGTTACCGCCCACTTGTTTCAGAGGGTCCGTGCCGTCGTCCCCATGTGCTTTCACGGAATTAAAAGAATTAAGCAAACAGTGCCATGGCCAGGATTTGAACAGAGGTTGCGTGGCTGCGAGGGTTGAAATTGAGCCACAACAACATGAAAATCTCTTATTGTGATGCTGTAAAATGTCTGACATTCTTCTGTACAGGATATAATTTTAAACAGGTTCATAGGTATAAAAGTTGTAAACCTTTTATGCTTGGCTAGCAATGTTATACGAAACCCTGTTCTCTTGGTAATTGCTTCTTTGTCCTGTGCACGTACTTCAGTTGGGAAAGACCAATTGAATGAATTTCAAGTTTAGGATATGTTCACTTCTTGTGAAGTCACTTCCCATTGTGTACATCAGGGACCCACCCACCCCACAACTATTTTGGGACTGGAGTCCTGATCAACAGCCCTGCTCGGTGAAGACTGGCAGCTGACTGTTAGTATGTAGCTCTCCTGACCATGTTGCTTGCGACTAAGTGGCCATAGTGTAAAAAGATTAAAATGTGCACTCTACATGTCTGAAAGACCCTAAAGCGCCCTACAAAGTGGACTTCAAATCGTATTTTATGTCCCATTTTACTTACCCAACGTGCTTTTTAAGGTGGATCATTTTTGAAAAAGGTCAAGAAAAACAATTTTGCTTTAGAATTGTTCACAAGTGTGGTAAGAGTGTCTACTTATCTATAGCATGTTTAACCTGGAGCGGTCTTTATTTGAAGTTGGTGAATGAATGCATAATTAAGCCCAATTTTTCTAAACATTTCCCACTTCCTTGAGGCCATGCAAGATGTGAAGCCTACCTTTTTTCTGATGACATGTTGAAATAACCCTCCCATGGAATGAAAGGTGCGCTGATTACCTTCAGAAAGAAGTCTTTCTGCTGTTGGAATTAGATTGCTGTTGTTCAGTCCTGCATATCCCTAGTCTCTTGAGCGATTGCTGAGGTTTCAGCGTTTAAAACCACGCTTGCAATGTTTGTTAAGAAACATGAAGGAGACCACCACCACAGGTTGCCACTGAGGCAAGTACATTCTCCAGTATATTTAACAATTGTTCTATGCAATATTTATTTCTAGCCGTTTCTACATACAGGAGGACCAATTTGCTAATTGCAAAAAACGGCCCCGTTTTAACTACGAAGTACTTTCCATGGTTCAGGTACCAATAACTTAAATTAATGTGGTGTTCCTACAGAAATAGTTTCTCTGTGTAGTAACGTCTGCATCTCAGTCAGTCAGACTCTTGGACTGAACAGTAGCATTTACTACACACAGATATGTGCATTTGGGAGGACACCCCACATTGGTGTTTAAGGAGGCGTTTTATGGTGTAAAACATGTCAACTTGTTGCAATTATAAAACTAATCGACATGTTTGTATAAGCGCATAAAGCTGTGTGCTGCACAATTGATTGTTAAACAATCACTTGTGACTGTGCCCTACCTGCAAGGTTACTGTTCTTTGCATGTCCTGAGGTGGATGGCCCTACATTTCCGAGTTACATCTGTAGCTCAAAAGGATTAGATTTCAGCTCCTTATGGCCATCAACCTGGATTTTTGACTTGACCTACTCTGACACTTAACCCATGTTATGTGTATTGTTTCTTGTCTGCAAGCACACCAAGACCTATGGGCGTGTTGCACGGTACAAACATGTAATAAATGACCATACGCAATTTCTCTGGCAGCAGACTTTGCAGATGGGCCCAGGACAAAGAACACTAGAGGCTTTACATTGGGAAAGTGGGCGGGACCTCCTTAATGTTCGTTCCAACGATTGCTTAGGAATAAGCCCTCCTGAAAAAAAAATATCATCTAAAAGCTGCCCACACTTTGGTGCAGGCAGAATGGTGATTGATCAATTTTGCTAATATGATGGGGTGACCAGTTCCTTTTGAAGCACTGGGAGTTTAACATGCCAGAGCTGTGATGGCCTGTTCCTACGGTTCAGAGATAGGGAGGACGCACAAGTTGCTTTCAGTCACTTGAGGAGAAAATGCTTCTCTTACTAAGCAACAAGGTTAACCACACACGACCGCGACTACCTGCATGAGGGCTGCAGCAGGCATCAAGCTCTTGGTCACGTGAACTACACGATCTCCAGTTTAAAGTAGTTTTTGCTACACAAAGAAGGCAGTATGAGCAAGCATCAATGAGCCAGCCTTTTACATACTTTTCAGCCAAATCTACAGAGGAGAATGTGGTGATGCATACCAGTAGTTTTCCATACTACTAATCCTACTCTTCAGTATTTACTTGGGACCAGACTCCATGACAGGAATACTTTTTTCAAAATGTTATCATCGACTCCACCCCTCCCCTCTAGGTGTATAAAACTCCCCACAGGCCCATAATGCACCCGTTACCAATTTTCAATCGCAATATGGACCCATACGGACTCCCGGGAGAGATTGGTGGGTCTTAAGTACTGAGAAGAGGAAGGATAGGAACAATGAAGATAACTGTACCCTATCCCCAAGTTCCTCATCCCAGTATTTACCTGTGAGGCATACCAAAACTTTTAGAGATTAATGGGTGCAAGAATAAAAACGTCCAATCACCATCACCAATTTTAAAGAGATTTACATGCCACTGTCCAGCAACAGCCCAGAGTCGAAAGTGGTAGACAGGAAGGTTTTAACAGTGATGTATAAATGTACCTCAGTTAGCCTACGTCGCTGCCCCAACAAATGTCCTGAATGGGAATCACTTGTGCTTCTGCCCAGGAAGCAGGCATGCCCCTGGTCGATCTACTATGTAGAGCGTGTGAAGGATCAGAGCTGCTGATGCAAATGCCTCCATGAGAGAACATCTAATCAATTTGGTAAAGGATGGCACAGAAGCCTTTATGGCCAGGTCATTGACCCCAGTGGTTACCGAGTGTATGATTTCCTGAATGTCACACATCTGTCTACAAGTCAAGAACACCCCCTTAACATCCAAAATTGGGTTGCCCTGCTCACTATTCGATTATGTAGCCATACAGGAGGATTATGTTCACACATTTGTCTGAGGAAAGGTACTCCTATACATCTAAAACCAGTGGACTCTTGCCCCACTATCCTGGCATCAGGAACCCTTTTCGTGCACCCGATGAAACAGTTTCCCCCACATCTACTGCATTCCTTGTCCTCTGGCCTTCTAACATTCGTTTTTTCTTGTTTGACGGGCCCTAGTATACACCTGTGTGTACGAGAAGCTTTATAGAAGGACTTTACGATTGATATTCTGCGCAACATACCTACTTGATTGTCTCTCCTGAATACCATACAGACCATATCTTCCACAAAATTAATGAAACACATGTATCCTTCCAATGGATCCTTAAGGCCTCTGCCTTTTGAGGATTATCAGTGTGCCAGTGCCTCAAATGTAAGTAAATAACGCACAAGTGCATGACCTTATAGATGCCTGCACATGCTTTCTTCAGAGTTGAATCTGCCATTTTACCCACCGTATCTTTCACTGCCGCCTCTTCTGGAGCCATGGAAGCTCTCCTTGCCAGGATTAAATCAATAGGGAAGAAACGTTTCCTCTCCATGTAGAGGATACAGTTTTGTTTCTAACCGGGAGACATTACACACATCTGGTTCTGCCCATTATGTCAGGATGTCCTCTTTGGTATCAGGAAGTAGAGAGACCCATTCTTACTGAGCGTTTGAATGACTTTGAGGTCAAGCGCTTTCCTCGACATACGTCTCCTACTGAAACCCGGTGCAATAACCCACCTCATTCAACACTGTCGCCAGAGACTGTCTAGGTGCTTTCCTCCTTTTTTTCCCCCCCTTCGGCAGATTTAGTAGACAAGGTAAAGCTGGTTGTTAAGGAGAATCTCCCTCCACCCCCCATTTTCATCTTTCTCCTGAATGTTTCCATAAATGCTTTTAAAGAATTGCTTCAGCTTCGTTTTTAGGTTTTCACCTGGGTGCACAACTTTTTATCATCACGAGAAGAGGATTAAGTAGAGGATTCTGTGTCTTCCGTATTCTTACTTTTGTGCTTTGCTTTATCATGGGAAGAAGTAGAATGATCCGTGTCTTCCACATTCTTTTATGAGTAGCTTTTTTGGAACATTTCTTGCTTCAGAATCTTTGCAACAGGAATGAATACAAAATAACTGTTACTGGGCTTCCCATACGCACCCTGGCGCTCATGTTCCAAGTTGTGTGTTCTTTCCATACAAACAGGTCTGCCCAAGAGCATAAGACATCTTATGTATTTATCTCCATCTTCCCCCTCAGTACTTTCAGGGGCATGCCCCCAGGGTGCCATAGCGGAGTCCCTCGCCCTCATTGGCCTTCCAAATCCCATAATGCAGATGCCGGCTTTCTGGTCTACTTTTCCCTAGACACTTTATCGAATGCACATGCTGGAGCCTGTCTCTGGCAGCGTGATCTTTGCTGTATAGCGGCCTCAGGTTACTAACTCGTTAGTATTTGTCACTCAAATTAGCAAGTTTATTTACGGCTATGTTCCATTTTTTTCAAGTGCTCCCCCTCGCCCCGCAGGTGAGCCTGATGGTATTTGCAACTGCCAAGCAGGAGACCCAGGAGTGCTTCAACCTGGGAGCCAATCTTACTGCCCAACAGTTAAGAATACTTGCCCAGGGATTCACCAAACATTGCCCCTCAGAAGGAAAGAAGAGAGAAAGCAGTGCTCCAGATTTTGAAGGGGGGAGTATTTTACTCCTATTTTTAAAGTTGAGAGAAAAACGATTTTTTCCAGGAGTAAAAATGTAAGCCCAGTTCCCAAGGGGAGTATATAAGCGAGTAAAAGTATGATTCAACTGTAAAACGGGAAAGTTTTTGTAATTATTACTTTGCACCAAGTTAGATACATGTTTACTTCTTCCGATCAGGCAGTAACAGCAATCAATTAGTCCCTGTGTTACAACATGCACTACTGTTTCAAACATATCCATGAAGCTGTGTGGGTGAAAGCAGGAGCACAAGGTCCTACGCGTTTCTGATTTTTTTTGGGGGGATGGGTTTATTTTTACTCTTTATTTTTTGGGAGTATTTGCCTATTTGTAGGGAGTAAGAGTGTCTGATAACCCCTTATCTGTAGGGCTGAAAGAGAGAATAATTTAGTAGCATAAAGCCAAGCAGTAACAGAGTGTTCCAGCCTGTTAGCAGGAAAACAATTTAATTGGTTCATTATAGGTCTGTGGGAGTTTTAGTCCCAGAAAGGAAAGGGGGTGGCATCAGCAAACAAATTCAAAAAATAAAAAGGTTTCCTCTCATGGTGGCTGTTGCCCCACAAGTTAGTACTGGGACAAGGAGGTGATAGAAGATTATCATGTCTGGATCACTGACAGGGGAACGACATCTTCATACAAGGTTATGCGTGGGCTGGTTGCACTTGTAGAAAGTGAGAACAGCAGGAATCTCAGATCTTTTGTGTACACAAGAGCTCATTAAGTGGAACTATGGACCCACTTTTTGTTTTCCCTTCTTCTCAGTGTTCTACGCTTATCCATCACACAACACTGATTATTATTACCCAGCGGAGTTCGGGAGCCGAGTTAGTGGAGCAGTCTGCAGCAGTCCACTGCAGACCCGGAGCAGGACCGGCATGGAACTGGAGGTCCGACCGGGGAAGAAATCTGGCAGAGCCTCAAATATGCCCCCCACTAACACTATCACTAACATAATCACCGGAAGAGGTAACAAAGTACAAAAACAGGCACTGAGGAGAAGCTGCTCGTCGATCATGAACACCTACGTACGGAGGAGAAAGTACAGGAGATGAATGTGGCTGTAAAAGACAAAACGCAGCAAAGCAGTATGAAGCCGGGAGTAATCCCACACCGCAACACAGGGGCTGAGACAGGCCCAAACAAAGCAAACCTTACCGAAACCAGTGCGGCCCAGATGGACAACACCCTCCCCTCGGACCCAGCAAAATTACCCGGGGAGAGGGAGCAAGCACCTCCTAGCTCCCGGGCCCGGCCTCAGTCGCTGAGGGGAGCCATAGAGGCGAGGCCCGCCGACGACGCGTTCACAGAGTTTCGAGGCAGCCCGCCCATAGCCAGCAGAGATCGATGTACCGCCCTAGAGGCGAGTGCCCCGAGAACCATACCAACAAGGAAAGAAGCAAAAAAAGGTCCAGAAACCATAGGGGATGAACAGAAACTCCCCCCAAACGAGCACGAAATTGTAAAGATCATTAAAAGAAGTAGAAAAACAAAGGATAACTTACCAAATCCGCTCTTTTCACGCCCACTGCAGTCTTTCTTCACTAAACAATACAAAAGAAAGTTAACCGCTGAACTAGAAGTTTCCGACGCCGAAATGTTGGAACTAACTCTTGAACAAACAAAGAGCTCCGAACAGAAACATACAGAATCAATCTGGACGTACAATCACCTACAAGCTAGTGTACCCTCGACCGCAAGGGGAAGCGAGGGCGAAACCTCGATCAATGACAAATCGCCAAGCCTACCAACTCAAATTACGCCAGGGCAAGACAAACCAATAGGGCCAGCGCAAGCAGGAAACAGGACAATGACACCAAAGAGCCTTACTACCGAGCAATCAGTAAACGGGCTAACAGGCCCAATAGAACAACAACACGCAGGGACCTCACTGCAACTACCAATAACGTCTCCAACAAACCCCTCAGAAACAACTAGGGAAACAGAGGCCTTACAACCGAGCCGGGCAGGCGAAAAACAAAAGCCGACAAAGAAACAAAACAGATTTGAACAAGACCAAAACAGATCCACTGAGTGGGGAAACTATGACCACGGGATCCTACAAAAAAGGACGGAGAACACCGCTTTTACGCCAAAAAACCACCGCCTAAGCGACATGGCTGTAGGTTTGCAAAAAGCTACCACAAACGACAAACCTGACACGATAGCAACCATGTCGGCAATGACAATGGTTCTAGCTCCGTTCTGCAAGCTTTACGAGGCAATGAAAGAAGACATCAGAGACAACACAGCGGTTCTGATGAATACAATTGCAAAGATCACACATGTAGAAAGTTACATAACGGCAATCGAAGACCAGGAAAAAGGCGCAAAAAATCTTATGACTAAGAAAATCGAAGAACTGGAAAAAAAGATCGTCAACCTAGAAGGACGCATAGTCAACCAAAGGAGGTCGGGAGAAGATGCAACAAGATCACAGCCAGCGGGAGAAAAAAGGGAAGAAAAAAGGCCGGCAGCGCCTACAACCCAAGGGACAAAACAACTCCAAGTAAGCACCTGCCCGGGCTCGAGTATGGTGCCAGGCAGAGTCAGAGAGGAAGTCGTTCACCTTAGACACACTAGTATAGAACAAACAGTACAGCAGAAAGAAACACAGAAACTGGACCAGATTACCATAAGCTCACCACGAACAATAGAAGACTTCCTGCTAGAAAACGCCCTAATGAATATATCTCAACATGAAAACATCTCAATTAGCTCAGAAGAGGACGATTCCCCCCTAAACATGGGAAAATCACCACCAAATAGAAAAAACTGTTACAAAACAACACATGCGACTGATCAAGTTAGATCAAATAGAGCAGAAACGAAAGAACTGTTAAAAGCGACATCGCCGAGCGAACCAAGACCCGTTCAAGGGAGTTCCCAAGAAAAACCAAGGACGAAATGGAGAAGCAAGGCGACCTCCCTGATTCAACATAATAAGAACAAAACACGCCTTTTCAAACTGGAGCAAAATGAAGAGGGAAAAAAGCACCTGATTCTAAACCGTCCGACCGTAATGTACTTGATGAAGAATACGAAATCTCTGAGGAACATGGTAACAGAGGACATAAAGCGGGTGGAACACTATCACAGAAAAAAGTTAGCTAAAGCATACCTACATGTCAAAAGCGAAGCAGTGGAAAAACTTGACGGTACAGCCTTTGAAGAAATTGAGAAAATGGGTTTTAAACTAACAGAAGTGGCAAGCGTGGAAAACAAAAAAGAAGAATATGAAGGCTTTGACCCAAGACAAGGAGAGAAAACAGGTTCGGAAAACACACCAACGAAAATACAGATTCCTGACCCACAGAACCACACAAAAGACACTGAAGGGAACAAGCGTTACATAATGGCGAAGGAGCAATACCAAGCACCTGGCGAAGAGGTAAGAGAGGGAAAAGCAGAGAAAGACATAATAAAAAAGAAAATCGGCAGATCAGACCGACGAAGTCCTGGCAAAACATAAATGGTATGGCCTATTCAAGCTGGAACGATGTAACGCAGCGAAGGAGAGAGCACCTTTAAACCGTCCAAAGATACTTCAGATAATAAACAACGCAAAGGAGTTGAGACATCTGACGACGAAAGACAAATTAGTTGAACCTTACCATAGGCAAGACAGACCTAAAGCATATATACATATTGAAGCAGATAGCAGAAAAAAAATAGGATTAAAAGCCTATCAAGAACTGAAAGAGATGGGCTTTCTGCTAACAGAAATAAATAACCAAAAAACGAAAAATGAAGTAAATCAGCAGACACTATTCAACATACAAAAACAAAATCCAAACCAGAAAAACCATATAAAAGAAAATAGCCAGAATCATCAGGACCTACACCTACAAGAGAATAAAGACGCGGCAGAACATCCAGAAGTAAGGAAACAGAGAGAATCAACGCCGCCAGCGCGCAAACTACAAGGCCATGGAACTGGTTACGTTCAACGATAAACGCAAACATCATCAAATAGCAACGAAAAGGGCCAGTCCTCCAAAACAGCAAGAGCCCGGTAGGAAAACAGGGTTGGCCCGCTAACGAGACTTACAGCCTGGGATCATGGAACACTCGAGGACATAACCATCTTACACAGACAAGCTACGCAAATTTGGGTCGTTATGATATAATATGCCTACAAGAAACCTGGCTATTAGCCAAACCAACACTGGATGGTTTCACGGTTCAGATTTCTCCGGCGGTCAAAGGCCTCCTGGGAAGGCCTTCAGCGGGCCTTTTGACAGCGGTCAAAACAGGCCGGGGCACGAACGAGCCAAAGAAATGGAAGGAAGCATACGAGATGCTGGTATCACTGACCACTTGGCCCGCCGAAAACAACTAACAAAAAGGAAAGTGCAAAAAAAAGAACTTGCCATCATTAACTGCTATTGGAATCCCCAGAGGATGTCAACCGAAACCTTCTGGTCTAAATATGGGGAGCACGATAGATCAGTTATATGAAACATTCGAGGACATCAACATCATCATATGCGGTGACCTAAATGCGAATTGCAGCGAGACAAACAATACAACTCCAAAATGCTCAGACCACTCTCAAAACCGAGGGAAAGCGTGGAACAAATTGATTTCGGGAAGAGACATCCAAAACATTGCAACGCTATTCCCAAACCAAATCAATATTCCGACCTGGGAAAGTGGCGAGTCAAAAGCCTCAATAGACCATATTTGCATGTCAGCAGGCATGATCGACTCGATGACAAGTTTTAGAGTTGAAAAAACCAGCAACAGCGATCACAATTTGGTCACCTGCTCGTGGAAAGGTACGAAAATAACAAAACTAAGATACCCTCTAGAAACAGAAGCCAATAACCAGAGCTCTAGACTAAAGCTCACAGAAAAGGACAAAGAAATTTAGGCTTGCATGGGGAAACAAACTTAAGTCAAACAGAAAAGAAGATATAAAAGAAAGACCGGACTACTTACCTTCCCTAGTACTCTACAGAAAACAAAGGGGAAAATCCAACCAGGTCTCCAACCATCAACATGCTTTCAACAACGAACTGGTGAACCAAAGAAAACTGAGCCGCACTCTAAGGAGAAGAGCCAAAAAAAACAAACGCCGAGTCAGACTGGCAACTTTGGCATAAAGAGAGGAAGAAATATGCAAACTGGCTAAAACAACATAAGGCACTTCAATTCCAGATAGATGCAGAGGCGATGATGAAAACTTTGGAGTCAAAAAATTCAAGAGCATTTTGGTCCCTTCTGAACAAATCGACCATTGCGAATTCTGCACCTCTGTGTAATGCAGTATCGGAGGAGAAATGGATAACCCATATCTCATCAGAATTCGAAGAGGCTGAAAATTCAACACCGCTAAATTCAACACCGCTCGTACCGGAAAACACCAGCACAATCTGGACAAATGTAACAAGTCAGGTAGACATAAAAGCAAAGATCATGAAGCTAAAAGCCTCCAGAGCCCCGGGACCGGACGGGCTCAGCAATATAATGCTAAAACAATTTCCCGCACAATGGTCAGAGGCAATAAGCGAAATTTTTGAAGAGTGCGAACGTACTAAGAAAATCCCAGAATCGTGGCTCAAAGCGGTCATAGTTCCGATCTTCAAAAAGGGCGCCCGCGAAGACCCGGCGAACTATAGACCAATCGCACTTTTAGATGCCATCGGGAAAATATACGCATCACTCTTGCTAGACAGCTTCAGGCTCTGGGGAAAAGAACGCCAATTTCAAAGACAACCTACAAGTGGGTTTTCAAAAAAACAGATCCACTGGAACAAACATTATGATCATCAACATCCTAACGGCCAAGATAAAAGAAGGGGCCCCAAAGCTCTATTTGGCTTTTATCGATCTATCTAAGGCTTTTGACAAAATAGACAGAAACCTTCTGTGGGCAAAACTCCAGAGCTGGAACTGTCCACCGCCAGTCCTGAAACCGATAAAAGCACTGCACACAGACAACACTGTCAGAATCAAACTCAGTCAGGAAGGAATACTGTCAGAAGAAATCAAGATAACACGCGGGGTCAAACAGGGTTGCCCCCTAGCCCCAACCCTTTTCATTTCTTTTCTGAGCGATTTCCAGCACGCTGAAAAAGAAATCAGGTGTTTCCCACCAAAAATAGGCAACACCACGGTACCAAGATTACTATACGCCGACGATATTATCTTGATAGACCAAACAAAAATAGGTCTCCAGCGGAAACTAGACAACAAGACGAATGCTTTCAGTCTGCAGCAGCTCGCCAGACCACAAGCATCGCACGCTTGAGCGCACACTCCAGCACCGCCTGGGACATCTGGAGACTTACGTCCAGACGGCACCAAGTTGGAAGTGCCTCCAGCATCACTCAACAGGTATTTATCAAAATTCGGAGCGTTAGTTGTTAGCTCACCACACGACCACAAAATTCGTATCGGGCGCCAAGGGCTCTTTTCGCCCAGACGCATAGGAGCTACTAGCAACCGGCCTGCAGCGGCCATAGTCTGCTCCAGGCCGGGTGCTGGCACAAATTAAGTCCCGCCTCGCCCATCCACATGAGCGACATCCACACACCTAGGGAATTAGCCACCTCCAGCCCAGGTACCGCCCATGTTCATATGCGTGACGTCCCTGCATGGGACGAACAGACACTACACCACCATAACAAACAAACCCCCTTCTATTTTTTGCTACATCCTTGGTGGATTCTCCCAACCCAGTACACCCTACAGAACCCATTGAGCCTTCTTTGCACACGCAATTGATAAGTGCTATGACACTGTCTTGTCTCTTGCTTTCTCTGCACAGAATGATGTTCCCTGCAGTATCCATTTTTGTGGACTGAATTCAGCCACTTCCTCTTCAATCAAGCAACCTACAGTGCGGCTTGACTGGTCCGGCCCACAAGGAGTGCCTGCCTCACAGTGAGATTCACCTCAAGGTTTCTGTGGTGAGTTAGGCATGCCTTCCAACCACCACAGACAGATTACAGTTGCAATTTCTTGCACTCACGTAATTTATTCTCAGGCTTGCCCACCTACTAAAATTAGGTTTCTTATGAATTCAAACACTCGGTTCGTTGCACAATTTAATTGTTGTTACTAATTTAACCCAGTTATGTCCAGAAAGAATTAGGGTCCCGATACATAAGGACTTGACATTTATTTTCTCCTTTTGTTTTTTCTTTATTTTTATCTTCTTGCTACAGGGGCCACCCACTCGCCCTGATGAAGGCGGTTCACGTAGAACAAAATGTATCCCTCAGAAGCATTTCCAAATGGGATAATTTTTCCGCCGAAACGTGTACTATGTGCAAGGGGGCTGTATTGATCCATATGTCCGATTAGTACTTATTTAACAAACATCCTCAGGCCAGCAATTGTATTCCACAAGCTGACCCAGTTCCCCCTGTCACGTTGGCACCTGCAAGATGAGTTGCTTCCTTGTATAGAAGCAACTCCAGGACCTAGAGGGCTACAGGTCTAATAAACCTTTTCGACTCCTACATGTATTTTACATGGAGCATGTTCTAAACCCAGACCATTTGTGAATATTTTCCCCTTTGGGTCACGCTTAAATACTCTCCATTCAGCAAGCACTAAAAGGCCTGAATGGGCATTTCTTTCATGTACCTCATCAAGTTATGGTTGTCTAGATTATTGAAATTTGTCTCATACATATTGCTTTCAAATGCTTTTTTTTTTTTGATGTTCTTTTGTACCCCACCAAGTATCACTTGAATCCATGGTAGACCAAGCAGCAATGAACTTTTTCAGGAAAATCATCCTGAAGGAGTGCTCCCCAGCCAACGCCATGATCAAAGAGGAGATGGATTTAGCCAAATGTGCAGCCTTGGAAGTATGGAAGGAAAAAAAGAAGAGCAAAATTACGAGAAATTGCATGCTCAGAGAAAGAACTAAAAGAAAATCCTGACAGAATAAAGAAAAAAGTAGCCATGATGGACTGGATCAGAACGCTAGATCTCGCAACAAAAAACAAACTCCTCACCCACCTCCCCCCAACTTTCAACAAAGTAAAATCGCCAATCAAATATTGCAAAAAAAGCCCAGAAAAAAGGAAACAAAACCTGCTCATAAAAGCAAGATTAAACCTGCTACTTAAAAAAGAAATACTTTCGATTAGATCGACCTCAGAGGAGACAACCTGTCGATTATGTAACCAACCAGATACAAAAGAAACTTTAAAGCACCTGATACTTACCTGTGAAAATAAACAGAACAGAAATAAGTACCTACTTCCTCTGGCAGAAAACCCATGGATATTTGAAGAAATAGAGTTATGGAACAGACTGATTTCGGGAGAATCCACAAGTTGGTCGATGGCCATGGCGAACCTAATAGAGGCAACTTTTAAGCAGCGAGAAAGCCCGACAACAAGGGTTGTAGAAGATTCGGGCGTAGATGATAGGGAGACCTCGGTCCCAAGGACAAACAAATAAACAACCAACAAACTATCAAATAACCCGGCGCACGAACACTTGGAACAGGGGTGCATAGCCAAGGTCCGTAAATCTGAGGCGAGAAACAGAGACAAAGGAAGAACGACAGAAGGAAACAAAGATAAAGAGAAAGATAAAGACAAAGAAAATGCGCTAAACTGTTCAGATTGCCTTTTCTGAAAAAAATAAATCGGAATAAAAAAAAAAAAATTACACAACACCGCAACATTGAATTTGTTGTTCTCAAAAAAAAAAAAAAAAAAAACACATTTTAAAAAAAAGCACGATTACCAAAATAATTACCAACTCACAATATGTGAGAAGGGCCTGAAGCCAAAAGAACGGTTGGCTCTCAGTGGATTAGTGACAGTTTACAGCTGAATTATGTATTCATACATTATTGTCACTATTTGCTGTATTTACGTATGCTACACTAGGTATTTGGGGATGGTTTTAAGCACTTCTTGTAGAGGACATCATGTTCGTCCACGCCTTGCCCAAGCGTGAAGGAATTATTTCGTGAAAGCGAAACACATATCTCGAAAGTACAAGGGACTGCCGTTGTGCATTACCACACACTTGTGGTAAATATATTTATTGGATAAAATAACCCGTCACCACGATGCGTCTATGGTATAGCTTGCGGTCATTCGCGTATTGTGGGCCGGCCCGTCTACTTATGCCTTAGGAACATCCCTGGGAACCGGCTTCCGGCCGGCTGTCACGTGACCAGCAGCCGTCACATTGTCTCAGACTGAATATATGAGGCTTTGCGCCCCCTACATGCAGACAATGGCACTTCTGTCATCAGTCCTTCCGACTCACCATGGTACTCTGCCCAACCGAAGCCACGCACGATGTCCTTGCCCTCGTCGTCAGTGCCACGGGCTGGGCGCACACGGATCAGCACGTACTTAAACACGCCATCCGCATCAATATCAACATCCGCGATATTCGCTAGTCCTTGCGCCGCCATCTTCCTTCATTCATTCGCAGCTCTGCAACATGCCATGCTTTTGGAACCAGCCAATGGCATTCTCAGTGCAGTGTGGTCTCACCAATCATTGCAGGGTTCGCCCACAAGAAGTATAGGGACCAATCAGATCAACGTATTGGGAAGTACTGCAAATGTACCTCTCTCCAAAAAAGGATTGAAAATGACGATGGATAAAAACAGAAGAGGGGCTACTACGATCGCTTGCAAACTTAATTGCATGTGGGACTTACTATTTTATGATAAACTAATATCACATGTATACACGGTTTGTTTCTGGTACATACGTAAAACCATCATGTTTTGTATTTACAATAATAGCTCTCAAACGTGTAAAGTGATTACAGAAATAATCAATTCGAGTTCATGCTCTTAAACATACCTCTTAATTATTGTTTTTGGACTCGCTTCGTCAAGGTTTCATAGTAGCTGAGATTTAAAAAATGGCTATACCGTTAATCCGTTAATATCAATCCTTGGGGCACTGTTCCGCAAAAGGATTTGTCTCAGAACAATCTAGAGTTTTGCTGCCCTCTAGTGGACAAGAGTTGAGGCCCTTGGCGACATCAGAGATGCTGAAAGTTAACTCGGGTAGGTTCTCTAAACCCAGTGGTGGCCCTCAGTCTAAAGTGGTACCCATGGCATGGTCGCACACATTTTCTTTAAAAATACCCCCTTTGTTTGTTTCCCACATTTATTTTATCTACCCAAAAGCAAGAAATCTGTAAAAGCAATTGCACCACTGTTTCACTTTAAAATTCAGATTGCCGCCACTTTGACTCCAAGAATCCTCCTTCTTTTAGAAATGTTTGATTTTAGCAATATAGTAAAACCATACGATGATGGCTGAAAGGTTTTGAATGAATCATAACCATTGGCATAGCTCAGGGCAACCCTCCAGTCCATCGTTTTTCAGCCTGCTAAGCCATTTTTTAATGGCTGAATTTAAAACAAAAGTATTCTCTGGGTTAATGTTATCAAGACTGCAGGGCCTGTCGCAGCGGTAGCCCAGGAACCCCCCACAGGGGACTCAGAGACACTTGTTGCTCGTCCGGGCTCCGCGCATGCATTGGCGTGCATAGCAGTGATGCCCCTTTTATTGACGCAACAGAGTTACCTCACGCCGTCGTGTCCGTCTTAAAGTGGTCACACCACATGCCTCCTTATTCATAACAACAACAAAGAATAAGATGGAATACAATTAAACAGTTCCTGCCTCTTCCCTCCCTTGTTGAAAGATAACGCAACAAACATACTCATAACAACTTGATATGATATGGCATTTATAACGTTCCTGTACACAAGTGTTTATAGGCTTGGTAAACAGCTGAACATAACTCTTTTCTTTTTGCGTCCAGCACATAATCATTAAGAAGGGAGGGCCTACTTCTAGTAGCACATTGAGGATAATGATGTCTCCCTCCCCCGCTTGACCTTCCATCACCTGCCATTCCTTGGTCACCAGGTTCTCGGTGAAAGCTGTTGTCGGCATCCTCCTTGTTCTTCGCTGTTCGCATTCCATGGTGTAGCCCGACAGCGGACCCAAAGTCAACGTGTACTGTCTCCCATGGGTGGCAGCTTCTCAGCATAGACCCGTTCATGGTTCACGTTGCACCAGGGCAGCCGCTTTGCACCATGCTCATCCTGCCACAAACTTGCCGACAGATCTTTCCAAGAGTCCAGGGACCACACCTTAAGCCTCAGGCGTGCCTTAGTTTTGGCTGCACCCTGGTGACCTTGATGCACCAGTGCAATGATTTGCTGAACTTTGCATGACGGAATAACCGTCTTCAGCCCCTTCAGTAGCAAACCAGAGTCAGAGAAAGCTAGTTCCTCTCTGACCTTCCACAGCTGCTCAAGCATTGTGCGGGCATCCTGAATCTTTTTGCTGAAACCTTCTAGGACCCCCTTCCACTCCCCTTTTTGCAATGCTCCTTGTCCTTTTCAGGTGCAGTGTTCAACTCCTGAATGGACATCGAATTTGGAGTGGAGGGGACAATTGCAGCTCCTATATATGCAGAAGGCTAGCCCCGAGGACTTTGGTGTGCCCCCGGAGCCTTGGATATCACCTGAAGTGGAAGCAGTCCTGATCCGTTGCCTGGCTGAGGAGCTATTGGACCCAAGTTCCACTCTGTGAAGAATGGGGCCTTTGCAGCAGCAGCCCCACACTGCGGAAGCCGGCACGCCCTCAGTGACAAAACAGTGATTGAGCGAGGCGCTTGCCATAGACCTTGCAGATCTGCAATCCAGAGTGTTGACTGAGCCCTGGTTGGAGCAGGGATGTGTTAGAGTACCCCTTGGACATGGCCATAAGGAGAGGTCCCTCAGTCATGCAGAGACGGTACAGATAAGGAGAGAAGCCCAGATAACAGTGGAGGCAAGTGAGACACAAGCAGAGAGCCGCGCACAGATGGGACGGAGCAGCTAATCTGTGGGCAGGAGTCCCCTGCGGAGCTTGACAGCGCGTCCCACTCTGGAATCTTGCAGGCTGTGTCACTGTTGCCTATAGCGGGTGATGCCACAGTATGAGAATTCCTTCCCCCACGTAGACAGCGTGGAATGCTGGTTGAAAAATCCCACCTCAGGGGAATCGGAATAGAAGAGAGACTGAAGAGGGGTTTGTAAGGAACTCATGGTGGCAACAGTAACAGACACAAGTGATCACAGTTCAAGGGTCTTTATTAAACTGTATGCGGGTTGGAAAAACACCTAATCTAAACCTAGATTTAAGATGGGAGCAAGCATCGACCATCAAATGAAAATAAGGCAGTCATAGTAATGTTGTGTCAAATAAGAAATGCCTATACTGAGAAACCTATTGCCAAACCTTACAACTAATACAAAAAGGGTTTGGGATAGTTCTCAATGAAAGAAAGTAGTGTTCCCTCAAAGCCTTCTTTGTATGAAGATAGATGTCTCTGACTCTCTTCAGGGGTCTTCTAATCACTACTTGAACAATCTGAAAATAGTATGTTCTGATCTCTTACAAGCGCCTGATAGCTCAGAAGAGATTCTAGTCCGAAACCCCTTGAAAGTAAAGGAGGGCTTAAAGAGGATGGATTGGATAAGAACTATTACAGAAATGAGATTGGCTAGGATTTTTGGTCCCCTCGCTCCTACAGATAAACTTAGATCCTTGCTGCTCACTTATTTGAAGACATTTCCTGATCCAAATATGAGATCAGCGTTCCTAAGATTTCGTTTGAATCTTCTGCCCACTCGCAAAATTCAACATGTTAGAGGGGCAGAGGACATTGAGTCAGGTATTTGCCTGAGATGTGAAGAGAATGAATTACAATCATATAGGCACCTGTCGGGGAAATGTCTGGGGACCTTGGACTTGAGGGTCCAAAGTCTGTCTAAATTTGTTGGCCATAATTGGTGGTTGGACATGGATTGCTTTTGGTATAGACTGGCTTCAAGTAATGAGGTATTTCTAATGACTGAAGTTGTAAAATTGTTAAAAGAATGGAAATTGGTTGGTTTACTTCAATGAGAGGGAAGTCATTTCGGAAATGTGTATTTTAGATTTAAAAAAGGGGGGTTTCTTCTTTTTTTCTTTTTTGTTCTTTCTCTCTTTTTTTTCTTGTTTGCTTCTTCTATTCTTTTAATTACTGCTTTTGATAATTTCTTCTTCGGACGATTTTACTCATGTTTACTTCCTTTCTCATTTTCATTTGATGTTTTTATGATTGCTACTGCCATGTTATTTTAATGTTTGGAGTTTGTTATAGACTGTCTCTTTTGGTTTTGTGAAAAGTCTAAATATTTTGACTGCAACACAATAAAAAAATAAAAAACAGAAGTGTTCTCAAATAATATGTCAGGATGCGGTAGCTTACGTCTCCCTTCCCCACATTTTGAGCACAGGGTAAAGTGGAATCTTGGAGCACAGTACACTCTCGAGCTTCCCCAGCACAAAACAACAGTTCCAGTTGCAGCTATCAGGGCGTCGATGACCAAGTCTCGTTTCTCTTGAAAGTCTCTTGCCTTCGAGGGCCTGACATATACAATAAAGAAACAGAAAGTTCCTGTAACAAAAGTGAAAGTTTGTTTCCTGGTTTTACTTCGGGTGAGGATCCCTCACCCCTGGGTCCCCTTTTTCCAGGAGCTGACCCCGTTTTACTTTTAGCCTTCCTCCTCCGGGTTCACTATGGCTTGTCCTTTATTCACCAATCTTAATGTCTTTTTAAACAGTTCCAGTGGACATCCCTCGGCCGGGTTCACGTTTGTCAACACACTGTTTCTTGGGACTTTAGACTTTGCCCCTTCCTTCTCAGCATCCCTCTTCCGGGTTCACTCTTGCCAACTTCACATTCACATTTGCTTTCAACGTTTACAGGATTCACTTCCCTTGCTTTCTGATGTTGTGGGATTCACTTCCCTTGCTTTCTTTACAGTTCTTAGGTCAAAGGCTTTCGACTGTACAGGGATTTTGCTTGACCTCCTATATGACCAGTTTGACCTATCTTGGAGGCTCTCCTATGGCCTTCTGGTATCTGTAGTTTCACTCGGACGGGGATCGACCAAAGTCCCTCGAGTTAGCACCCACATGGTGCCAGTTCTCTGTGCAGGTGGTCTCTCCCCTTTAACACTTTTACAGTTCTTTGAACTTGGTTCAAGTTGCCACTTTGCAACAGTCAATTCACCATAGCCTTGCTCTGATTGGTTCTCCCCTCGACTCACCGGCTGTGATGAACCGCTTGGCTTTCCTTGTAACTGGAGTCAAGGCCGGTACCATGGAAGCATGAGTCTCCCTCGCTCCCACTTATCAGCGTCGACACGCTCTGTGTACCGTTGACATCTGTTGCAGCACACTTGGGATATTGTCCTCAGTTTTACGATTCCCTCTGAGGAGGTTTTGCGGGTCTGCACCGAAAAGGACAAGTTCGCGTCTCTACTTGTTAGCCTCTCGATATCTGCTGCCTTTCTCCCCCTCTTGAACTGCCAGGTCTGGTTAGCTGTCTCGTCATGCTGTCTGCCTTGCTTGTACTGTGCTCTCTTGCTCCACCTTTTATCCCTGTGGGGAAGGGAAAGGGCCATCGGGTATGTGTGATTCTGATCAATTGCCTGACTTTGCCTGACCCTTGTATTGGGACATGCTTTGGTGTTAGTCCATTCTCTTGTGTGTCGTGCAAAAGTGTTTGTGTCGGAAAAGGTTTTGCACTGGTTTTGAATGTCCTACGTGGTAGGATGGGGAAAAGGTGTTGAAAGAAGGACGATCCTCATAATTCAGAGCTGAACAGCTCAAATTCGTGACGCGGCCGAAGCAGACAATGGACAGCGATCAGCGATGGGAAAGGAGCGCTGGTCCCAGGCCACCCGACATAGACAGCACAAGTATGCAACAATGTGTAACAAGGGTTGTGCTCATCAGGAGAGCACTCGCATAAGCTAAAGTGGTGTACACAAGTTACAATGCAGACACACAGTCATTCTTGTTACCTTGAATAGGTACACAGAGAGCTGAGAACCTCTGCGGGTCCCAGGCCTGGGGAACGTCAGCCAATCACAGTTTAGTACCCTAGGGGTGGGTAGCAACGGGCAAGAACCAATTGTAAGTCCACCCCACTGCAACATTGTTATAGATAGTGACTTGGGGACGGGACCAGGCCAGCCACCTGACATGCGAGAGCCAGTAGAGTAACATCTATATAGTCCACTATAGGGGGTATAATACTCAATACCCAATCCCATGGTCTGATAGGTTTTCCGAAGAAGGAGCCAGGTTTTGACATCATGCTGACGCCAGAGAGTAGTGAAACCGGCCTGCGAGCCGAGGAAGAGAGAGATGTGCATGGATTTTCTCTGTTCCTGTGCTGATCCCTGTTGGTGTTGCCTGTAATAAACCACAATTTGAATTTGCTGTTGACTGAGTCCTCTGTGTAGCTTGGAAGGAGGGAGTTGGGATCTCCAAGTCCGCTGAATTCCGTTGTCCCTCTGGCATAACTGGGGGTCCGTCTGCAAAAATCTAGCCCCCAACCCTATCGGTAATACACATACCAGGGATCCCTCTGACCAGCGAGAGGAGCTACATCTCCCTTATGAAAAAGATGGGGGTGCTCTGCTTTCATGACCTCTTTCCAGACAAAACGTTTATAACTCTCGAAGAACTCAGTTGCAGGGAAGAACTCACATCCCTAGATGTGTTTCAATACTTTAGACTGAGGACTTCCCTGAAACAGAGATTCTCGACCTTTCCCGGGGAGCCCAAGGTGGCTCTGATAACAGACAAAATGCTCCACCGATGGCCGGAACAGCAAAGTGGTCTCCACCACGAACAACCTATGCCTCAAGATTGAGGTGCTAACAGGCGTGAACCCTAAGGAAAGGTGGGAAATTACCCTAGGAAATAAAATACATGACGAAACCTGGGAATACTGCTGTGAAGGAACAAAGAGGGTGGCACTTAACACTGGGTATAAACAAATTCACTTCAAATACTTGCACCATTTTTACCACACACCTGCTGCTTTACATAGATTCTACCTAGAGGTTTCAGAGAACTGTGCAATATGTGGGAACACACCGGCTGATTTCCTAGATATGGCGTGGGGCCATCCAATGATTCTGTCCTTTTGGTAGGGAGTCTTCAAAGTATTGGAGGAGATCACAGGCGAAAGTCTTGATCCAAGCCCAATGATGGCATTGTTGGGTGACATCAGACACATACCCCTAGGTGTGAGACAATTGGTAGTGTTGCTACTGCTCCTTGCAAAGAGACGAGTGGCAATGGTTTGTGGAGAAACCCGATCCCCAAAATGTAATCAGCGGCATACAGATATCCAATATTGCAATGACATGGAGGCAGAATACGGCAGATTAGAACACCCCCAGGTTAGATCCAGAGACATGTGGGGCCCACACATACACTATTTGATAGCTCATTCTCAGAGGCCCTCACCTCCAAACACATGAAACGATGGTAATGTGAACCTTGCAAGGCAAGAGAATGCGAGATGAGGAATCTTATGAGCGAATGGATTTACCCAAGGTACTACACTCAAGAAAGTATACCTCAATTATCTGTTCTCCATGAATGTGTATTGCTGTACCTTGTTGTTTCTTTCCCTCTGGGAGCTGTTTTCTTTTTCCCTTAGCTTATTGTTAGCACACAAAGTGCCACTGTATGGATGAAAAATGCTCCTCCTGTCTCTTCCATCTAGGAGACCTGCTCTCCGGTAGGTAGCTCCTTCTCTTGTCTCCCTCCCCTTGGAAACACCCCTGCCAGACTGAACTACTGGGCTTATATACTGGGCTGTCTCTGGGTGGAACAATTACTTAGGGTCTGCATCTGTGTGATCCTGGATGAGCCATACCTTATTTGATAGTGTTGAACGAGGTCAGGTAGACTACCACAGTGCTGGGCCTCCTCTTTTTCAGGACCAGCCACCATTTTGGAACCCCTTTATGGGGCCTGCAACATTGTATTCCCTGCATTTGTTTTAACCTGCGGTAACAATGCTTTGTAAACTCCCCTACCCGTGTATTCCCTTCAGCTTTTCGGAAGCCACAGAGCTGTAATATGTGAACTGCTTATCCCCTTCATTCAGCGTATATGGTTGAATTCATTGAAATTGGCTTATACTTAAGCTGCTGCACACAGGCAACTATATCAAACCCTTTGAGCCTTGTATTAACTGTTTGGAAGGTTTTCTGTCTGGTCTGATATTTTCTGCATGAAACGACTCTGCCTTGAACTGCTTGTATTGGAAACTGCATCTAATATTTTGCTTCGATTACCAAGGACCTGAAACTGACTTTGATTAAAGGGAAACACAACCTTTTCTCTGGTAGTGCTCACAACTTCTTTAAAAGAATGCATAAGATCTCCCAAGGTTTTCTGGTAAACCTAAGGGGGGGGGCTTCATTGTCACAGTCCCCCGACTTCAAGCACAGACTCAGCGAGGGTTGCCTTAGGATCCGCCATGTGCCTCCTCCGGGTGCAGCATCCTCTGGCTTGGGGAAACACTGGCTCATTTGACCACCTGGCTCATGGTCTGCAGAGGTAGGCAGGGGACTACATCGCAGAATACACATTTAATTCCTCCAAGTGTATTGTGCACTTACAAGCTCTCAGAAAGTGGATTTGTCCTCTTCTACCAACCAGCACACTCTATGGGGCACAATTGACGATCTTTTAGATATCATTTCAGTCTTTTAATATCTTGTTACCCCAATTCATTGTTCTTTGTGATTTTGATTTGTTGTTTGATGCAAATGAAGATGACCAAGCACAGACCAGGCACTGCAATTTGAAAGTCTTAGTATGACACCCTTCATGAAAGCAGGTATACCATAGATACAATGTTTTCATTCAATAATAAGATAAATGCGCATGAAATATCGCAGATAGGTTGGTCTCATCATTATGAAATATATAAAAAATCCCTAAACCTACATTTGACAAATCAGGATATATAACCACACTGTTAAAATATTACACACAACACCTTAGCAGTAGAATGTCTGTGCAGTCCAGTGTCTCTGGGCCCTGGTTCAGTAATGCTTTAGATAACCTTAATGTTAAGCTAAATCAGACAGTAGATACATTGTAAACATGCTAAAAAGTCACATGATTGGACAAATTATCACTATTATTTGAAAAATGAAACTGCTGTGAAAGCACTCCAGAAGCACAAGCGAGTGAGCCAACAAAGTACGAGGGAGAATCCAGCAGCTGCCTCCGCATGCAAGCTTCCCTTCGCGGGATACCACTAAGTAGGCCAGCCTAGAGCTGGAACCGTGATCCCAGGAGTGAAAGGTGTAATCGCGTTAGTTCCTGTGCAGATGCGGCCACCCATCCCCCAAGTCATGTGCACTGCATATTTCCCACGCTTGCAGACTCGCCTTAGACACAGGGCCTGAACTAACCCCTGATCTACCCATAACTGTGTCCATGACTGTATTTAGGTTCCCATCCCACACAATGGTTCCACCCTGATGCCTAGCCAGCTGTACCATCACCCAGTCGAAGGCATTAGCGTTGTCTACATTGGAGCCTTATGAATTCACCGGCGCCAATAGAATGCCCACCAGGACACCACATACCAACAGGGCCCTCCCCTCATCATCCCTGGCCATTGAAACCAGGTGGAAATTGACCCCCTGTCTATTAGGATGGCCACCCCCCCCTTGCATAGGAAGAATAAGAGGAGAACTAGTGGTGGTACCCCCAGTGCGATCCCCATTTATGTTCGGAGGAGGGGGTGAGGTGTCCCTGCTGGATAAAGGCCACCTCCACTCAGTGTCTTCTGAGATATTGTGCCACCTTCCTGATCTTGGAGGGGCAGTTCCCCCGCTAATTTCCCATGTTCCTATCCGAAATGCCATCTTCTCTGCTGTCGTGCAATGGACAGGGAGGGTTCTCCCCTTCCCTTCAGTGGGGAGGAGCCAGCCCTCATATAATGGTAATGATAGTGAAACACCAGGTTAAGAATCAGACTCCTATCAACCATAACAACCCCAAACCCCCCTCGACTCTGTCCCCCAGCACCATTCCAAACCCTCGAATTGTCGGTGGGAGGACGCAAACCAATTTCATCCAAAAAAGAGCTTGCCGCGTCTGGGGACATGAAGAATTGTGTCTTCCCCTTGTGAGCTGTGCAGGGAACAACATGGAGTATGGGATGCTACAACCTCTGAGATGTCGTTTAACCCCGGCAAAGGCCCATCTTGAGGCCTGCACAGCTGCTGAGAAATCCGGATAGATCTGGACTTTATCTCTGTCACACTGAAGATCCCCTTTCAGTCTAGCCAAGCAAAGGATTGTGTCCCAGTCCCTATAATTTAGAAGGTGAGCAATGATGGGGCGGGGAGCCGCCCCAAGTATTGCTCATGCAGCCGATATATACGGTGGACCCTCTCAACCACAATCAGGGGTGAAAGCTTGGATCCTCGAAAGATCTCTTTACACAGAGTTTCAACACATTCCTCCACCTTGAACTGCCCCAGACACTCTCTGACATCCACTAGACGGATATTATTCCTGCCTGCCCTTCCCTCCAGGTCTTCATTCTTGCCGGTCACCGACTTAATCTGTACCTCAAGAGCTGACACCCTAGTGACGAGCGATGCTGATCCATCCTCCAACCCAGACACGCTCTGTTCCACCTCATCCAGGCGGTCTCCGTGCTTGTCCAGCCGGTACCGGGGCATCTCCGCTCGCCATTGCTTCCATCGGCTCCGACGTCTCTGCCTGTTGTGCGGCTTGGGTGTCCTGGAGGAGGCCCCCCTCAAAAGTAAGATTTCTCTGTGTTTTGTTGGATTTCCCTATGCTCTGTGTAGCCCACCATCATGGATCTCCGGCGACTAGTGAGGCACTCCCTGCTAAGAGCTGGCTCCGATGGTCAGCAGTGCCCCACAGGGCCTCGCCATGCCCCACGTTGTTCAGGTCCACTGGGACTTAGTATAAGTCGATCTAGGCAAGAGTACACTGCCCGAGGTGCTGCCCGGTGCCGCTGCTATGTATGCAAGTCAACCAGGGCAAGAACCCACTGTCGAAGGATAGTGGTCACACAGCCAGCACCGGCCACCCACATAGTCTGGAACGCTGGCCCTCCTGTCCCCTCAGGTCTTGGCTCCACCACAGCCTCTGCTGGTTTCTACAGGGTCTCACTGTGTCCCACACTGCTCCAAGTTGGTCTGTCTGCTGATGTGTGATCTGGGCGGGTGCCCCTCACCATGGACGTTGGCCACACAGTCCCCTTTGCCCATCTGGCCCTCCTTGCACTCCCGGAGTCCTCAATCCAAAGAGGGGGAGAAGCAGGGGGCCCGCAAGCACAGACCGCTGCCTCACCCTGAGCTCCCCATCCCCTCAGTCCCCGGGCCAGCCAAGCTAGTAACTGCAAATCCCAGCCTCAGAGCCAGGAGCGGGCTCCAAACTGCCTCTGCCCCGGGGCTCCACAGCACTGTTCTCCTGTGTCTTCTGGCTGCTGCTCACTTGTGAGGGAGGAAGCGGGGGAGGGCCCTTCAGGTGCAGACCGCCACCTCATCCGGAGCCCTCGCCACCTCACTCTGCAGGATGGATGAGCCAGCAGTTGCGAATGCTGGCCTCAGCGCCAGGAGCGGACTCCAAACTGCCTCCACCACCGGGGGCTCCATGGTACTGCTCTCCTGCATCTTCTGGCTGATGCTCACCTGTTGAGAGGCTCCCCAGGCCGCTCTGCACTCACAGCGCCAGAGGGTCTCACCCGCACCGGGGATGAAGGAGGAACACACACCGCGGCGCAGGGGGGTGCTGGCTCCCCACACCGCCGCCCTCTCACCGTGGGGACCAGTCACAGGGTGCGCTCCAGCAGCTGTTTGCCAGACTCTGCTGTCGGGCCAAGCTATGGCAGCGCTGCCAGATGGATTGTGCCAGTTCTCTACGGAGTCAAAGTTGGTACAATTTGGGGGGGACACACCACTCTCCACCACCGCCAGCTGAAGGCACCTGATTGCCTAAATGCGGCTATAATGCAGGATTAATCAGAGCCCTCACACGGAACTCAACTGGGGTCAACCATCTTCGTCGGCCCTCTAGGGCTACCCCTTCTAATGCTGTTTTCAAGAAACAGTGCTCTTTTGTTTGAGAGTATGACTGTAGACTGGGTTGCTGGTCAGTTTAATGAATTGCTGCAGTGGGCCAATAATTTCTACTTTTAGAGGCACACAGTTCTCACGACCAGATCCAGTGGCATTCATGCCATAACCTTCACAGCCATTTTACTCATCCCAGTACCTACCTCTGAGGTCCTGCCTCTATTCCATGAAGCTCTTTTTTTTCTCGTGGAGGTATTATACCTCACACTTACCCATAATACCATAGCTAAAAAAGGCCAGGAATTGTAGAACTTTCAGGTGCAGGGCACCAGAAAGGGCTTTTGCTGGCTCCCTGGACAGCTCCTCTGGTGGGGCGGCAGAAAACATCTGGAAGTTACTGAGGACTCTTCCAGTGAAGGGAGCAGGCCCAAGAGCTAAAAAGACAGTTAAAACGCTGATGGAGCTTTAATTTTCCCACTCCCAGAAAAAGATCAAGAGCCTCATGAAACCGCCTATACAGGAGTCTGAGGGTAGGAAGAAGAGGAAAGGGTATTTTTCTAGTTCTTAATCATCTTCTTCTTCAAGGCCGACCTCGGATCCTTCCTCCTCCTTTTCAAGTTTCTCCATCTCGGAAGATGAGGTGGAGGGGAAGTACCTGGACAGAGGGGAAGTTGAGGCTGTGCTTTCTCAATTTTGGGATTGCAAGAGCTTTTCTGAACCTGTGGCCTAGGGTGGTCAGGATCCAGAGCATATTGCCATGCCACGATTTATGGCAAAACTGTATCCTTTAAACGTCACGGCAGACTTCATCCCGGATACTATTGAGATTGATCACATCCTGGCCAGTTTAGTGGGGAGATCTAGTAAGCTGAAGAGGCAGCGGTCTGGGATCCAGTAGATCACAAGGCTAACTCAGCCCTGTAAAAGGTCTATTCAGGGGCTCCTTAACCTCTCAGGACTAACATATATGGGTCTGTCATGGCTGAGCCTGTACTAGGAGGCTTTAAAAACTTCAGAAGACTATGGAAGAAGGAGACGATTGTGCAGCTATTCTGGCAGACATGCAGAAGCAAGTGGAGCTATTGATGTACTTGTTCTATGATGGGGTATCAGAAATGGCCATGGCAGTGGGGGCTGGTGTTTAGGCTAGGATGGGAAAACAGAGGCTTATGAGAAGTGCACAGCCTTTAAAATTCTAAAGGACAAAAACTCTTTGGTGATACTTTGGAAGATAAAATCCACAAAGTTCTCCGTGTGTATAAGCTATGGCAAAAATCCTACTCACCTACATCGAAGAAGTCCTCAATTTCCAGACCAAAGCCTTCCTTCTCGAGGAACAGATTCAGGTCCTTTAAATAGTTACAAGGGCTTGCCCAAGAGCCACAAAGCCTGCAGGACAGTCATAGACGTCCTGCCAATCACAACAGGCCAGTGGGTGGAAGACGCTGGCACTTTTTTTCCAATAGGGGACAAGTGGTCCTCAGGTGCCTGGGCTCGACTGACAATCCAGAAGGGGTATCTAGTAGAGTTTCTGACACCTCCTGTTCAGTCAGCCATGATCATGACTGCTATTTTAAAAATGTTGATCAAAAGGAGGGCTATGAGCAATGCCGTAGAGGAGTTGCTGGAAAGAGGGCAATCAGGAAGGTGCCTCAGACTCCTTGGGGTCATGGCTTCTACTCCTGGGTATTTTTGGTTCCCAAACCCTTGGTAAAATGGACTGGAAAACCCTGAACACATTTGTGAAAGGGGAGCATTTCAAGATGGAGACCCTTCAGAAAACACTCCCTCTCAGAAGGGTGATTGGTTGGTGTCCTGCATTTCCAGGATACCTATTACCATGTGGCCATACACCCCTCTCTGTGGAAATATCTCAGATTTTCAGTGGGTTCAAGTCATTTTCAATTCCTGGTTCTCCCCCTTTGGGTTGAATACGTCTCCAGAGGTGTTTACAAAGAGAGTAGCTCCCCTGGTGGCTCCTTTTGACTTGCAAGGAATCCAATTATTTCCTTGCATCAATGATTGGCTTATGAAGACAGACCTCAGGGGGAGGGTTCAGAAACATCCTCATCTAGTTTGTCAGGCTCCTCAATCAATGGGGTCTTCTGATAAATTGGCATAAATCTCAGTTGATTCCTTTTGACCTTATCTTCATAGAGGTCCAATTCTGTACTAAACAGAGGGTGGTCTTTTTACCTCAGGAGAGGGTTCTGTGTCTTGTTAAGATAGGCTCAAAGGTACCAATAAGAGAAAAATACTCAATAAATGAGTAACTCCAAGTGCATGAGGAAACCCAGCTTTATTCCAATACAAACAGCTGCTGGGAGAGCATATAAAATACAATTTCAAAATGGTGTTAGGAACAACACCTTTTTTATGGAAGAAATTGGCATGGTTGATGTCATTGTTAGTAGAATCACTACAAACTTTTATTCTCATACTTGATTTGTTGGTAGAGTATAGGAAATATAGTTATCTATAAGTGAACCCCTTTATAATTGGTTCTTCTACAACTAATAACCCCTCCCTAACTTCAGCTCTCTACAGATAAAACGTTTCAATCTAATATGCTATTAGTTGGCATTCTACTACACTAGTCATTAAGAGGAACATGATTTCATTGGCCAGCTGTTCGCTCACCCGACCTCGAACACCTTGCGCTGTGGCAAGTTACGTGATGGGCAAGGAGAGATAGGCAAACAGCTACAATCTAGTTTTAAAGAAGTTACTCCACTCTGTTCCCAGGCCTGAAGTCTTATCTGCCAGCCTTTGTTCATGTCCTTGGCTTTCATCTCTGTGTCTGGATGTGCTAATGAAGTGGCAGGTGCACAATCTAGTTGGCTCGGGAATGAATGGTCATTGTTGGGATCACGGTGGTAGAGGACCACTGTTCGGAGCTCAAATTCATCTATTTGTTAGATTTCCTGCTATCCTACTGTGTGTGTTCTTTCCTTTGGCAGCCACTCAGGGTGCTGTGTATTCATTTTGTTATAGGATCACTTGGCACGGTAGCTACTAGCACCTGCTATTCAAGGATATGTGTATTTCTCTCGGCTGCCAATCGAAATTATTTAACTTAATAATTGTATGCTGTTTGCATAGGAAACACTATCTGGTGTGGTTTCAGCTTGCTAAGGAGAACTCGGCACACTGACCTTGGTGTTTGGGACTTGTCTGAGCATCTGTTACGCTCACCTCGTTTCTGCGGAGGAGTTGAGGCACGGTTGCAGCCCTCCAGGGGGTGAGGTCGCTCAGGTCCGACTTCGCCCTCTGCACTTATGTGGTGACTGGTAGTAATAGGTGATGCTGCTTGGGACTGCTCCTGCGTGGAGAATAGGGGGCGTGAGTATGCCAGCTTGTGTGCTTGATCCCCTTCCAGACCCTTCTTCCAAACCGTGGTACCCATGGGATGCGCTGTCCCTGGAAAGCTCACCTGTTGATTAGTTTTGACGAGCACTCCGTCCTGCTGCTTCTGGCAGGGGTGCTTGTATGATCTGGACCGAGTTCCTTCACTGGTCCCTTGCACGTGGCAGTCCAGTCCTGCGGCGACTAAGCCATTATACTTCAGGTAAGTGTTCCTGTTTGCCTTTGTCTTTCCTCGTCTGTTTTTGTTGTATTGTAAAGTTTGTTGTCTTGTATTGCTGTCCATTCCACTTTTGATGACTTGCTCTTTTGCTTTCTTCCCTTGCAGGTGATGTTACCGGCCTGGCAGAAGCTGTTGAGCTCGAGGCGGCAGGAACAAAGCAGCAGCGATATAGTAGCTGGTAAGTTCTTAACTAGGGGGTGCGCAGGGTTCAAATGCGGCACGGCCCTCGGACGGATGTTCTAACCTTGTCTTTCTTCTTCTTCACAGGGTCCGAGTTCGTGGATGCGGAGTGCGGTGCTGCGGCATCGGGATCAAGATCACTGGATGTCAGGTGATGAGTCTACAGATGAAGCGATGAAGCACCGGTTTCCTGGAGGTGAGTATGCAGGAGAACGCCTGCTTTCAAAGGTAAGTAAACTGGTCCAAGCAGCGGTGGGCGTCACGTTGCACGTGAGTTCACAGTAACCGGTAACACAGTAAAAGGATGGAGCAGCTTATATAGCTGAGCTTCTGTGGCCACGCTCACCAGGTTCAGCCTGCCTGCCACACCCTGCCACACCCGATGAGTCAGCACATGAGGATGTTCTCTGGAAAGTTCTTGTAAAATAAAAGCACTCATGCACTGAAATAAAGTAATCACACTCCTGCACTGAAATAAAGTGTTCCTGCTCACATCTCTATATGAGCCTGGCGCCAGGACTGAGTCCAGCCAGGGCCCCTGTGTTTAGGGGTCCCAAAGGGACATAAGTGAGTCAAGTGACCCATTGCTCCCATCACTAGATGGTGTGGTTTGTGTGTTCTGGGGCCTGTGGCCATGACAACATCGGGAGGCCTGGAAACTTGTTTTAAGCATTTTCATGTCAGGCTGCAGTACTTCAGTATTGAGGCCTAGCAGAGTTTGGTCTGACTATTGGCAGTACTTCTGCTCACTGTTTGCCATGTTGTTTTCTTCAGGTCTTGCATGTTAGTGTTCTCTGTGTCTACATGTGAGTGTTCTCTGTGTCTACATGTGAGGGTTCTTCGTGTCTACTGCATGTCACCATTTAATAATTCCCTACCTGTGTATGCAGAAGCCTCCTACTTATGTGAATGCAATTACCTGTCACCATACTTGTGTTGCACAACCTATTCTACCCTTAGTGACGGCTATGTTACCCTAGTGTTTTGCTTTTGTTAAAAAAATGTTATTTCATTAAGTGCCTCTGGTCAGCATTTGACCTTGTACACTGTGAAATTTAAAATCACATAAGTTAATCAATCATAAAATACAATACATTCTAAAAAATGTAATTGCGTTAAAACAGTATATAGCAGCAGATATTATAGATATCTTTACATCATTTAAAATTCGAAAAGTTACCAGCGACATTCATATAGGTATATTCGGTACAATCAAAGTTTGTCATCTTATGCAGAGTCTCTTTCAATCCGTGTAGTATATTTCAACAACAGTTTTCCATTAGCATGTCTAATCTCTTTTTCACAAACAGCCAGAAGTGGTATGCAGCGGCAGTCACTACCAAGGACTGCTCACCGTAAATTGTGCTCCAAAACTGGTCAGAGGTATATGTAGAAAAGGTGTTTAAACTGGCAAATACAATACATTGGGTTAGTAGATGTCTCACAGTTTCAACAACTAGTTCACAAAAACAGCATAAACGCTCTTCCTTCTTGAAGCAAATCCATCCCCCTGTTTTTTCGTAAACCGGTAAATACTTCTAAGCGTAAACACAAGATAAAAGGTACCAAAGGGGGAGTATATAATTTAATTAAATAGTCACACCGAGTATTTAAGTTAATTTCCTGAGAAGAATATAGGAAATATGTGTGCATTTTTTACAGATAATCAATAGACTGGATTTGGTCATAGTCCATAGACTTCCTCTCAATACCAAAAGCATAACATGCCCCTATAGTTACAGGCAATTCTTTCATGCCAATGTTCATGCACTGATTTAATACCAAGTTTTCCATGTACTTAAACCAAAAGCTTTGTGAGAAGCGTTGCATATGACACATAGTAAGGCTCAATAGTCTACCTTTCTCTGGATCACTAAAACTGATGGAGGCCCAGAATTCACGTACTGCCGCCAACCATAATATATGTAGGGAAGGTAGACCAAGTTCCAATCGAATAGCCTCGATAGGGACGGCACCAGGTAAGCCCAGCAAAGATCTCAAGAGGTTTGCCTCAAGTTTCTTCAACCAATGTACCAACCCTTCTGTTAATATCTCAAGAGTGTAGAGACTACCCGGGACAACCGATACTCTGTATGCCTTGAGTTTAGCTTCAATAGACCTTCTACCTTGTTTTTTAACAACAACTATTTTGTCCAAGCCATGGTGGCAACTGCTTTAGCATGACAGATATAAGTGGAATTAGGAGTTATCAGCATGCCTATATATGTATAAACCTCACTTTGTTCTGAGCTGGTGCCACCCAAATGCCATGTAAACCTCGTGCCCCAGTAAGCCCTTCTTCCAATGGACATAATCTGTGTCTTGCTAGTATTTAAACGAACACCGTTAAGATCTGCGTATTCTTTCAAAGCATCAAACAAACGTTGTAGGCTCATATGTGCACGGTCAAAGATAACAGTGTCATTGGCGTAAGTGATGCAGTGTATCTCCTCTTCACCATACCTGGGAGGATGATTGTGTATAGATTTTAAAACAAGCAAAATCCGCTACATATATATTATACAGCAGGGGCGCGGGTACACAGCCCTGCTTCAGACCAATGTTAGTACGAAAGGCTTCTGAGAGTTCTCCATCTTGAGACAACTAAACCCTTACTACTGTATCGCTGTGAAACAACTTAATAAAATAAAAAAGAGTGGAGTCGAAACCCCAAACATCCAGCTTATTCCACTATCTAGGTCTGTCAACGGAATCAAAAGTCGAGCTATAATACATGAAACCCAGGTAAAGAATGAATGCAGGATTTTGAAGAGTATCAGAAATAAGAGTAAGGAGCACCCAGATAGAGTGGGTGGTACAGTGGCCCCTCCTAAAGCCTGTGTAATGTTTAAAACAGCATTATAATCTGACCAGGAAGACAACAGCTCGAATAGTAGACCTGAACAGATCCTAGAGCTGCTGTCTAACATGGCCAATTGCCTAGAATTATTTGGCTAAGTGTGTGGGCCTTTCTTATAGACAGGAATCAAAATCGATTCCTGCCATGTGGGAGGAATTCGACTAGTCTTGCACACGTGCAAGAAAAACATTCTTAACACTTCAGCCCAATGGTAAGGCTCGCCCCTTGAGTACTGCCTTCCAAAGACCATTGGGCCCAATGGCCCTGGTGTTTTATAATTTCAATATTATTGCGCTGATGTTGACTTCCGTTACGTGACGCCATGCCAATGAGCCAATTTTAGTGAGACTCTGCAAACAAGTTTAAAGATCGGAATTTACCCAATGTGTCTTTGCAATGTTTGCGGCCCAACAAGTCTCTGTAATGCCACATATAGCCAGATTAGATTTAGCAGATCTAAAAGTGCGTAAAAAATACCAACATTTCTTGGTATCGCAAGTCCTAAGCAATGTGTTTATAATGCGCCATTTGGATGATTTTCATTGTATTTATATGCCTGCAACCAACATTTATAATTAGAACCTGCTAAGGTTTTACATTTTCTTTTCACTTGAATGGATAAGAGGCCACTTCCATTTGCACGGAGAATAGCATTCAGCTCTTTATTTCTCTTAGCTATTCCGTGATTGTAAAGGGCCCCTGGCATTACTCGAGGCACTTTCCTACAAACGTGTTGCGATGCAAATACACAATACTTATCCAGCAAGCTTTTCAAATCCCAATCGCATTGCCTCAATAAATTAACATTAGACAAAACGCTATATCTGAAATTTGAACTAAAATGGTTAATGTTGTAAGAAGACCGCCGCAGTATATTGCCCTGCAAATTTACTACAGGATTTTCACCTAAACGTGCGCGATGCTGAGTTTTAATGAGCTGCCATTTTATACTGAGAGCAGCATGGCCACTTATACTAATAGGACTAACATGTAGTTCAGGAAAGTGCTTTAGAATAACAGGATTAACACAAATAAAATCTATGCAACCACTATATGTTCCATTATTCCAGGTCGATATTGATTCCATGTTACTGTTGGTGACCATATGTAAATCATATTCCAACAGAGCCTCACATCACACCTGCCCATTTAACACAGCAGCCACGCTTGTTCTTCCCTTAGGAGCTATTGAGAAGGTGTGAGTACAGTCAACATTGAAGTCGTCAGAAAGTATGAGACCACCACAGGGATGGCAACTACACCAGGACCGCAGAGTCTCAGTAACTGTAGACCTAACACTCTTGGTAACGTCATCACCCAGAGGATCGTATAGTGTTATCAACAACAGATGCTCAAGACCTAAGGGTGATTTAGCCAATGTGGTTTATAACAGGTTATTATGCGCAGGAGTATCCTGCAATTCAACCAAGTCATATGCTGACTTTGATTTGATGCAAAGTCCGCCTTTAGGGCAACCCTTATCGAATGGAGAGGTCAGCCAGGTTTCCTGCAACATCAACACCTGAGTATTATTGAATCAAGATAAACCACTCTGATTATGAAGAAATGAATTGAATCCCCTTGTGTTCCAGGAAACCTCCTAAAAGAAGGCACTGTCTTGGTATGGAGAAGTTCAACAGGACCCGTGCACTTGTAACCAATTGCCGGTTATCCTCTGAGCATCTAACCTGTAGCCATCACTGTCGCTTTCTACAAACTGTCTACAATTAGTGCTGGGAGCCATTTGACCATGAAGGTGTTCATTCAGCACAACAGGACGGAATACAGTGAGCTCAAATCCCAAGGTCTTGAAAGCTTGGACATGTTTACAGATTCGTTCTACAACAATAGGTGAGGTGAAAGATACAAACTGTTTATATAGACCAGTTCTCAGCTTGTATCTTCGCGTATACCCCGGAAAGGGTGGGGCCATGGCCAGATCTGGTGCAAGCCTCATCTCCATTATTTCAGTCTCAAAACATACTAACTGTTTATGCTTATAGACCAGTTCTTAGCTTGTATGTTCGCATATACCCCGGAAAGGGTGGGGGCATGGCCAGACCTGGTGCAAGCCTCATCTCCATTATTTCAGTCTCAAAACATACTAACTGTTTATGCTTATAGACCAGTTCTTAGCTTGTATGTTCGCATATACCCCGGAAAGGGTGGGGGCATGGCCAGACCTGGTGCAAGCCTCAAATTCATTATTACAGTCTCAAAACACCCCGGCAAATGTTCTCAGGAAATAGTGTGTCTCTGCAAGACAATTGCTGGTGTTTCTGGGACCCATGGCCTCTTGTGTCTTCCTGGGTCCCTGGGCTCGCCTCCACCCGAGGCCTCTAGTCACACATTCCCTTTACTTGTTTGACAAGAACCTCAGAAGTGGAATAGGGTTAGAGCACCTCATAAAGACCATCCTTACTACACATGCCACCAGTCCTGATTGGAGGCCACTCTGGGTCCTTGACAGTGCTTTATTATATTTATGTATTGTTTATTTATATAGCGCTTATACACAGGTGAAGTGCTTCTGAACCCTAATCCCTTTAAGCAAGGTAGCGCTCTATGGGATGGATGGGGATGCAGATTTTACTCTTACACCAATAAGAAGACTGACGCAGGAAGTTGGTAAAACATAACTGTTTTATTTGCAATTGTCTAAAACAGGGATTACAATGGACGTCAACGGATGTTCGCTCAAGTCTTTCCAACTCACTCTCAAAGCATTTCATAAAGAATTACATTTATATAGCAAAAACACATAATTACTGAAGTCATACTACGTGGCAAAATACCAAAATCTACGTGACATTATGGTTGGTCTATGGAGAACATCTAGGTATACTTTCTATGGGGTGTAGGATTGTGATTGGATCTCTAAGGTCAGGTGCAACGCTATGCCCACCCCTAGTGCAAGTCATCTTCGCTGTCATGAAATACACAACATATAATTGGCTTTCAAACTATAGGGCTCTTTACTACATGGCCCTCTATGATTGGTTGGCATGCTTGTGCCCTTCTGGAATATTCCACTCACTGGCAGCACGCAAGCTGGTACCCCAGGTGCTGGAGGGTTGGTCTTGACCATGCCTCCCCACCCAATTAGCCGTACATCCATCATCACTAATGCTGTCTGCCATTCAAGTTAGTCTTTGAACTCGACCTTGCAAAGTATCACTGTGTATGAGAATAGAAGGGAGTGTGAGCATGGTCTTATCTTCAAGTCTCGGTGTAGCTTGCCCAAAGTCTATTTTCATCTTGACCATGTGACTGGAGAGTGTGTTTTGAGCTCCTTCTTTGTATTTAACACTATTAAATTAATAACAGCTGGCACTTCTAGTGTTTCTCCATTACATCTCAACAGGAGCTTGTCTTGCTTCTCATGTTCATTGTATCTTCTTGAATACCTAACCACTTCCTTGGCTGCCCCAACTCTTGACACTGGGCCAGACAACCTTTCTTGAATCTTCCCCATTGTCAGCTGTTTTCATCTACTGCGCCACACTTTCAGCTCTTCTGTTCATGGGGTCCTAGTTTTCTAAAACATGTTGTGGAACATCCAGATTATATATATATATATATATATATATATACATATATATATATATATATATATATATATATATATATATATATATATATATATATATATATATATATATTTTGGCGTAACTGCCTGCAGTCTTTTCACTACGTATAGCCAGCCTCATGATTATTTAGTCTACTTGCGTTTCAGAATCTGTACATTTATAAAACGGCTTGCATTTTCTTCAGTGGTCTCTGCACGTGCAATCTTCATTTCCCTCATGAAATGTAGCTCAATTCTTCACTTCATAACCAGATTCTATAAGGTCTTCATTGGCATCTCTTCTGGGTGCGTCATTTCTGCTTCATGTGACGTCACCTGTCCTCTCTTTCATTCATCTTCACACTTCTTCCGGAACCTCCTTTAAAATACTGTCATTTCTCTGTGGGCACATAATATAGGGCTTTCTCAATGGATAACTTTTTTTGAGGATTCTTCATGGTATAGGGACCATTATTGAAGTTGTTCATGTTGCAAGTTTTGATTTAAAACATATAGGTGAAATGGGAGCAGGACTTCCAGTAAAGGCACTTGGCTCCTCCTCTACACTCCCCCCCCTCTGATTGATTCATTGACCACTCTCCCATCAGTCTTCACATATAGACATCCTCCTTTGAAAAAGTGGTTCTTCGGAGCCCATATCTTGATTATTCCTTTCAAAGATCCTGCTGATTTCACATGGTCATCAACACTACAGGCCATGTGACTACATTGTCCATTTGGGCTGCAGTAGATCCATCTTCCCACATATTTCTTGTGGTTTCTTGGATACAGGAACTTTGTTCCCTCAGGTGCTAGAATACTTGCTTCTATGTTCTTTCTGATTTCTTCATCTGTCATCTCTTTGTGTCCAAACCCTGACTCGACTTGGATCATGATACTCATTCCTACTACTTTCTTTGCCGTTGTCTTGCACTGTGTGATTATTATTCTGATCACACAGAATCCAAACATGATCATCATCAATAATGCTCAGAGGAACTTGAAGATATTCGCCATCCACTGTGGAACCGATGAGACGATTGACGCAAACCAGCTAGCTATCATCTGCAATATCTTCTACTTCGTCTTCCATCTTGATGTGCAAGTTTGTCAGCATCTTATGGCCTCTGTCAAGGTCCCATTCTCTACATTGTGAGAAGGTATGAATATACAACAGGATTATCCAATTTTGGCACAAACACCTCCATCCATAGCTGTAATCATGTCCAGGACATATCTATTCTGCAGTGTCATCAGTCGTATGGCTCTCAATTCTTCTTTGATAGCATTGAATCCCTTTATGGCAGTGTTGATCGTCTGCAGGAGCTCTCATCTGCTAATCTGTTACCATTTGGCATTCACCATCGTCTGGATACCTGGCATGAAGATTGTTGCGAATATGGACAAAATCTGACTGAATAACCTGTGTTTATACGGAATAGAATCAAAGGCTTCTATCGATTTACTGAAAAGTAGTTTCCCCTCTTTGTTCAATTGAGAACTTCAATTGATCTCCTCATTCTCAGGTGAGCATCTGCTTTTGGAAACTCTCCAATATTCATGTCACTTTTCGTAATCACCAATGCTGCAACATGAACGATCACTATAGAACTTAGTCCTCCTCAGTCCTTGGGCAACTTCATGTAAGCTCTGTATCACAGGCCCAGTAGTGGTCCATTATCACTACTGTTCCATCCTTCATTCCTAGTAAATCAAAAATTTGACTGCACTACTGATTCATTGCAACCTTTCTTGTGCCGTTGTTTCTGAAACATAGTTCTGCGCTGGCTATAGGCACTATCTGCAGCGTGCTTCCTTTATGATCAATCCATATAAGCAATTTCACAATCATCGGCCAATTTTGTTTGCATTCTTTCTCAGCAGCATTTATAACTGCCTCATCGTATCCTGTGCTGGCGCCTTACACACAATCAGGCACTCCTTCAATCCATCTGCAGAAAGTACTGTTCTCTTGATTTGTAGCTGACCTCTCTCCTTGCATCTTTGTATTTCTTCAAAGTCTTTTCCTTGACAATGGAGTGTTTTGTTTAGATCCCATCTGATTCCTCCTCCCTTCATTCCAGGCGGTTCATATCTTATCACATGATCTCTGGTTTGTGCTCTCACCCTTGTCTTCAAATCTCACACATAATCGTCTTCTTCTGGAGCTGTCCACTCAGTTACCCATACCAAGGAGGCTGTCCAACCCTGGAACTGACCTCTCGTATGGCAGAGTGCAAAGTGCATCGGGCAGTGAGCTTTCTTGACTGCTACTTCTATTGCTATGAATATCTTGGAATTCCCCATAGCATAAGGTAGGAGAGCACACACATAGCAACTCTCCTTAGATGTCTTTTCTCCCACCTCTTTCATGTGCTGATACCACATGTTATTCCCCAAATGTGCTGTACTGTCTAGATAATTATTTAACTCATAATCATCTTCCCTTGTGCTTCTGCTCTGTCACCCTCTTGCAAGGAGGGTGCGTGCATAATGCTCATAAAGTACATCAGTAATGGTTCTTCCTACAGATGGAATCAGTGGAACACTTGTCAGAGAAATGGGTGACCTTACACGTGTCACTGGTGTCGGGATAATCACAAATGGCCTTGGTCTCTCTGTAACAGATAATTCTGCATAAGTCACTGAAGTGGGGAGAATCAAACTTACTTGGGCCAATGAAGTAGACAGCATGGATTAGCAAAATGAGAAAAACAATATTAAATGTTGAGCACGCATATATTATGCACCAATACATTAATCCCCACCATTTACGATTCTCCACATGTCGTTGAGTTTGGTCACTTTCCGAAACTGTACCACTCTTAACATTCCTCATTATGCCTGTGTACTGCTTTAAGGAAGGAAAACACCTTTTTAAATCAGGCAACCTTGTTAAATGATCAGGTAACTGCAGGATCTGTTCAACTATCACCATAAGTAGCCTCCTAATTGCAGGGCCATTTTTAGAATCTTGCAGAAAAACATGTATATTAGTACTACACCCAACAAGAGCAGGATAAGCTTGAACTATGTAGACAAAGACAGCGAAAAGTGGTCTATGGGCATCTGCATCTGATAGCACCATGGGACTAACCACAGGAAAACTCAGTGAGGAATGAATCTGGAAATGGCTCACATTTCCAGTCGTCGAACTTGAACTCCAGATTTGGCATATTTATCACATCAACACTTTCTAAAGTACAATTCAAAGATTCCTTTGACTCAAGAACTTTGCTTTGCACTACTGCTATAATACCTATAAAGAGTGTCCGGTGTGAGCCACAGTCCAAATGCACACTTGCATTTATTTAGCCAGCAATCTTAGTGTCCTTCTTCCTTGTCGCCGATTGAGCCTGCACATACTGAACTTCTTCTTCTTCTTCTTCGTGTCTTGCTTCTGAATCAATGGTTGGGGGTGCATCAGTCTCACCAGCGTAAGGCTTTACATCACTTAAATGGGTCCAGGCATGTCTCTCTTACACTTTTACTGCTGAGGGAGTAACGTTCTCAACAATATAGGGACCACTAAAATGGGGCTTGTGCCACTTCCTTGTGAAGTTACGCACTGGGACTGAATCTCCCACAAACAATCTAGGTACAGGAAATAGTTCTTGAAGTCTGGTTGTTGAATGGTCTTCATCTGTGTCCTGAGACCGACCCCCACTTGCGCTTGAGGTGATCTGAAATCAAAAAGATACTAGCGGTCATACATGTGAAATAAGCACAGAACTCATATCCTAACATTTCTTCAGTCTTTTGGGCATCTCTTCTGCTCCTCGATGGAGGAGACAAAGGCGTTCTCATCCGCCTCCCTGTCACTAGCTCATGGGGTGTGAGGTGGTGGTCCGACCCAGGCTGATTCCTTAATGCATATAATGCAAAGGGCAGGCAATACAGCCATCCCATGTCAATTTCAATTTTGCAATTCTCTCTTTAATGAGACTGTTGAGTCTCTCATATATCCTGTTCACTTGTGGGTGATAAGCATAAGAAAACTTGTGTTTTATACTAAGCAATAATCTCATCTGTTCTAATACTTCATTAACAAAATGGGGCCCATTGCCGGATCTCAGCACCTCACATACTCCCCATCTGGGAAAGACTTCTCGGACTAAAAACTTTGCTGTACAAGTGGCATGAGGGTGTGTACAAGGACCTGCTTCGATCCACCTAGAAAAGGGACACACCACCATCATATACCTGTATCCACTACTTACTTGCAGCATAGCAACATAGTCAATATGTAAATGCTGAAAAGGACTGTTTGGCCGAGGAATCACTCCTCTGATCATTTGCAGTGTGTGCCCAGCAGTAAACCATTGACATTTGATGCAATTTACTACATAAAATGCAATGGGCCTCATCACAAGGTTGGCACTAAAAATCAGCCCGTACCGGCATGGCGGTAATAACATGTCCGGCTTGGCACCAACCCGCAAATAGCGGGAGATCAAGAGTGCGCGAGCATGCATGCCGTAACGGCCGTGCCGGCATGCCGTTAACGACCCTCAAACCCCCAGATGGCGACATCAACCAATACACACAGAATGCCTCCAGCCTCGGCAACCCCTAAATAGCACTACCGTTACGAACATAGTGCTAATAACGGGTCTGTTAATACCGGACCCGGAAGTAACGTCATCGCGCCGGAACGGGAAATGCCATGGCCGCCATCTTCAAAAACACAATCCATTGCCATCCTCCACCTACAGGACCTTCTACACCACAACCCCTAGGCCACCACAGTCAACATGTCGAAGGCCACCCGGAAAGGGACGGCCCGCCTGCGCAAACCACGTTTCACGGACGATGAGCTCAACATGTTAGCCGACACCCTAGTGTCAAATTCTGAAGTGGTGTTCTGCAATGACCTCAGGCGTCCAGCCCAGCTAAAGAAGAAGGCCATCTGGGAAGAAGTTGCCCAGAAAGTAAGTGCAGTCGGCACCACCGCACGCACAGTGCGCGATTGTAAAAAACGGTGGGACGACCTCAGGCTGAGAGTCTGGCACATATTGTCGGCCAATCGGAGCCAGGGGCTGGCAACAGGAGGAGGACCACACACACCACTGAAATTAGCCCGATGAGAGAAGACCTGCAGCTCCGTCATATACGTGGAGTCAATTGAAGGAGCTGGTGGAGCAGAGTTTGGCGTGCCAACATCGGCAGATGAAGGTTAGTGTCCCTACAAAAACACGATAACTAATCAAAATCATTGTCCCCCAAATGTGGCAGCAACGCCAGCCGATACATGGCCCATCATGCACACCTACACATATCCATATACACATGCCGGGTCCACCACTATCCCATCTCAATGCATGTTGCATCCATACACGAATACACACCAGACACACATATCACGGGCATGTGTCACCCAGGACGACACTCCCAACACACATCAAGGCCCAACAGCAGCCAACATGGTGTACATGTGAACACGACTACGCTTTCAAAATGCACCCTCCAACATTGCATGTACACCGTCCCCTACAAAGCCAGGAATGCAATTGATCAGATGGCGCCACATGCCCAAAGATCAATGCACGCATAATGCAAGTGCCACAATCACTGATGCCCTGCCACTCTCTGTCCCCCACAGGTACGGATGCAGACAGTGATGAAGCACATGGGAGTGCACAATGCACAACAGCAGCCAAAAGGCCTAGGAGGCAAGCTGATGGCACAGGACCATCAACCTCAAGTGGACCAAGGATGGGCCAAGCGGGAAGCGGGTCAACAACCGGTGCCAATACAGCCACACAGACAACCACACAGGACGAGCAGACACCTGCCCCTGCACCCCTGGTCACACCATCCACACTGGCTGAGGACACAGCAGGCATGTAGGAAGGCACACAGTCTGCTGCTGCCAGCACAATTGGGGATATGGCTGCATCGGCAGATCATAGTGTTGATGAGGGAGCTGAGCCGGACAATGAGGGTGATGCAGGACTTGTCCACTCAGAGCCTGTAGTGCACACACCAAGCCCGCAGGCCACCCCACAGGACACACCTCGGCGGGACTCATCCGACCAGGGCAGCCATGGAGAGTGGTCTCCGGCCATGCACACCCCCATGATTCATGCTGTGCCACTACATCACCCACCGACCACAACCCACACTGCCACACGGGACCTTGAGGGACGTCTCTCCAGGGTGGAGGCCCGGCAGGAGGTGATGCAAGGCTATGTGCAGCAGTACCTTGCTGAAGGGGAGACAACACGCTGTATCATCCAGGACAGCACTGCGGCCGTAATCCAGGTCATTAACTCAAGTGCACAGCAAGTGCATGATGGCTTCAATGCCTTGGGTCAGATCCTCACCAGGATTGCTGACAGCATGGACCAACGGCAAACCCTGCCCCTGGGATCACAACCATCTGGGTCATCTGCATCATCCACGCCAGCGACCTCGAGGCAGACCGGCCCCGTGCGCATGTCCCTGCGGAGATCCCGCCACTCAGAGATCCAACCCCCACCTCCGAAGGGGGCTCAACAGTAGCTGGGCCACCCTGCAGAATCTCTTTGGGTATACATCCAGACACATGTCGTGCCATAGTTGACTTTGGGTGTTAGAGGGTGGGTGGAGGGTGGTGGTGGGTGTAGTGTGTAGTACTGGGGTGTTTGGGGGCATGGGAGTAGGGTGGGGGAGGTGGAGGGCTGGGGGGACGTGGATTGTTGAATCATGTTGTACTAAATTCCTCACGAATACACCAGCTGTGTAGCAAACATCACATGAGAGGACATTGCTGATTTTTTGTATGTCAATGTATTGCTTCATGGTGATTCGTGCACATGTGCCCACACACCCAGTGCCCACAGTTCTCAACACATGGCATCCTCTGCATCAAAGTACATCAGAATGATTGGACTATGACCATTTGGCGCACTGCGCAACCCTCACATGTTTCGCGTCCTGGCCTATGTCCAACTTCTACTCCTTCCTCTCCTTCTACTTCACCAGGTGGTGGCAGCTCCACGTCAGGTGGCAGGGGTATGTTCCGCCAGATGCACATGTTATGCAGCATTGCACATGCCGTGATGATCTTGCCCACCTTCTCAGGCCCGTTTATGAGTGCCCCTCCCGACCTGCTGATGCTGCAGAACCTCTTTGGGTATACATCCAGACACATGTCGTGCCATGGTTGACTTTGGTTGTTAGGGGGTGGGTGGTGGTGGGTGTAGTGTGTAGTACTGGGGTGTTTGGGGGCATGGGAGTAGGGTGGAGGGAGGTGGATGGGTGGTGGGTGTAGTGTGTAGTACTGGGGTGTTTGGGGGCATGGGAGTAGGGTGGGGGAGGTGGAGGGGTCGGGGGGGACTTGGATTGTTGAATCATGTTGTACTAAATTCCTCACGAATACACCAGTTGTGTAGCAAACATCACATGAGTGGACATTGCTGATTTTTTGTATGTCAATTTATTGCTTCATGGTGATTCGTGCACATGTGCCCACACACCCAGTGCCCACAGTTCACAACACATGGCACCCTCTGCATCAAAGTACATCAGAATGATTGGTCTATGACCATTTGGCGCACTGCGCGACCCTCATGTGTTTCGTGTCCTGGCCTATGTCCTACTTCTACTCCTTCCTCTCCTTCTACTTCACCAGGTGGTGGCAGGTCCACATCAGGTGGCAGGGGTATGTTCCGCCCGATGCACATGTTATGCAGCATTGCACATGCCGTGATGATTTTGCCCACCTTCTCAGGCCCGTATATGAGTGCCCCTCCCGACCTGCTGATGCAGCGAAACCGTGCCTTCAAAAGGCCAAACGTCTGCTCAATGACCACACGTGTACGTGTATGTGCACAATTGAAGTCCTCCTCATGCCTGTTCTGCGGGTTCCTGACAGGGGTGAGTAGCCACGGCTTCAGAGAATATCCAGCATCACCTACATGGGAGCAGAAGGAGGTATGTGTGAGGATGAGGCTCAGTTCACAGGTGTGCTCAGCCTGTACATCATTCAAGTTCATATGCACAATCTCGTCATTGGCAGCCACATCTACATGACTGTCAGCCCTGTACAGTGCATGCCAATCCATAGAGGGAGCCTTGTGTGAAATACACGACCTAGGGTCCTAGGCTTTTAAACCACCAGGCCACTCAATGTATGTCTTGGTTAGGGGCATTTTGCATGCAAATGTGAGTGCTGTGTGTCGGCGGATGACTTAAGAAACTTCCATTTCCCCCAAATCCATCTGCCCCCATGGCCCAGAGGGCATTACCCTTGCATATGCATGTACCCCCCAATCCATCTGCCCCCATGGCCCAGAGGGCATTCCCCTTGCATATGCATGTACCCCCCCCAATCCACAGAGGGCAGACTCACCCAACAGCCAGCCACTTCGTACAACGTCTCCTTCCATGTAGCGGGGTAGTGAGGAGTTCCGCAGCACCATGGCATCATGCATGGATCCTGGGTATCTGGCACAGTAATGTGTTATTATCTGGCTGGCATCATACACCATCTGCACATTGATGGAATGGTACAGCTTCCGATTGCGGTACACCGCCTCCACGGCATGTGGGTCTACCAACTCTACATGAGTACAGTCGAGGGCACCAATTACATTGGGCATGCCTGCCAGTGCATGGAATGCTATTTTGGTGGTATTTGCCTCCTGTGGTGTCCTTGGTAAGGATATGTGGGCACTTGCGTGCTTCAGTAGTGCATCCAGCACTTGGTTTATGTGTATTTGTATTTGTATTTGTTTTATTTGTATAGCGCAGCCAGGCCCGAAGGCAACCGGGCGCGTATCTTGAACAGTAGGTTACATACATACAGTTAGAATTACAGGAATGTCACATAGTTAGACGAGTGGTTACATTTAGGCAAGGTTACAGTTAACGTATCAAATATTTTATACAGAAGTGCAATATCAATTGGATCAGTACTAGATCCTATGGTTCCCAAAGTCATGTTGGGAGTCAGGCTGTAACCAATGGGTCATGCGAAGTGGTAAGCCAGAGCTTTGCTTTGTGTTTGAATGAGTTGAATGACGGTAAATTTCTAATGGTGAGTGGCAGGGTGTTGCAGAGTTTGGCTGCCTGGACTGGGAAGCTTACTCCTCCAGCTGTTTGCATCTTATATCTGGGGATCAATAGCCCTTGATTTTGGACCGATCTCAGAGTCCGTGTGGGAATGTATTGGGTGAAGCGTGAGGTTAGGTAAATGGGGGCCAAGTTATTTACACATTTGTATGTGAGTGCCAGTGCTTTCAGGGAGATCCTTTGGGAGACTGATAACCAGTGGAGGTTCTTCCTGGTTTCTGAGATGTGTGCTGATCTGGGGAGGTTGAGCGCCACTCTGATGGCACTGTTTTGGGTGATCTGGAGTCTGTTGAGGTTCTGTAGATTGGTGCCTTGGTATAGGGCATTACAATAGTCCAATTTGGACATAACCAGTGTCCTGGCGACGGTGATGCAATTTTGTGTGGTGAGGAAGGGTCGGCAGGCTGTAATTAATTTACAGGTGTAGGCTGATGCAGCTACAACTGCATTGGTTTGTCGAGTGAGGGAGAGTGTGGCATCGAGGTAGATTCCTAAGGTTTTCGTGTCTTTAGATACTTTGATGGAGTTACCGTCGATATTGAAGGAACTAAACAATGGGCTCAGTTTGTTTAGCCTCTGTTGAGTTCCTAAAATGAGGAGCTCTCTCTTGTCATCATTGAGACACAACTCATGTTGGGCCATCCACGCTTGAATGACTTGGTAGATGCCGTTCAGAGCTTTGGAATCAACAATGTAGTCACCGGTAATGGGAATGAGTATCTGGGTGTCATCAGCGTAGTTGGTATAGGTGAAAACCAGATAGTCGAGCACATCAAACAATGGTTTGGTGAATACATTGTAGAGCATGGGGGAGACACAGGACCCATGAGGGACTCCACAAGGGACTGATGCAGGATCTGCAGAGGAGGTAGGTGAGAAGACTCTCATTTGTCTATTATCAAGGAAAGACCTAATCCAATTGGTGGCCTTGTCCGAGAAATGGGCGGCAGATTGTAGGTGCTTACAGAGGATTTGGTGATTGACCAAGTCGAAGGCAGAGGATAGGTCCAGTAGGAGAAGCAGGGCTAGTTTGCCGTTACCTTTTAGGTCCTCAATTTGAGTTTTCAGGTCTAGGAGGGCTGTTTCTGTCCCATGTTTGGGTCTGAAACCAGATTGTCTGGTGCCAAGGAGATTGTTGTTTTCTAAGTAGTTCTGAATCTGAAGGTATGCTGCTCTGTCTAATATTTTTAGGAGGAAAGGGACAGTGGTAATGGGTCTGTAGTTTGTGGGAACCTCAGGGTCTAGAGTTGTTTTTTTTAGGAGAGGGATAACCCAGGCATCCTTCAGGTTGTTGGGCAACATTCCAGATTGGAACGAGGAATTGATGAACGTTGTTATAAAGGGCGCCAGGTCGTGTGCAGATTCCTTAATGATAGGTGCTGGGCATGAGTCACCTTGGCAATTGGATGGTTTCAAGTTGCAGATAATGTTTTCTACCTCTGAGATGGTAAGTGGGATGAAGCTGAAAGGAGTGTGGATAAAGGAGGCTATAGGGAGCGACACTAGTTTGGAAAGGGGAGAGGTAATGAGGGTGGTTTGTTTTGCATTGAATTTAGATTGTAGGGTAGAGATATTGTTAAGAAGAGCACTTTGAATATTATTACACCACGTGCTATCTGTCATGATCTCTGCTTCCAAAAGGTCAGGTTTTTCCCAACTCCCTTGGAAGCAGATCCATAACCCAGGTTCCGAGTGCCAACCAGTCCCAATTGGGACCTTTTGGACCCAGTCCTGGCGCCAGTGGCACCAGGCTCATAAATATGCCCAGTCCCAGCGCTGGAAGCGCCGGGCTCATAATGCTTGGGTGGACTTACCTGCAGCAGACCATGCTGCTTACTTGCCTGCCAGTTGAGCCTCTGATCCCCTTCTGTTTGGAACTACTTTTCCTGTTGGGTGGGGCTGGAGCCACTCCCTAGATTCAGAACACTGGAACTCTTCTGGAAAGCAGGAACTCTTTTCTTACCTAGGCGTGGCTGTGGAAGGAGACACCGAAGCACTACAGGAGGCTATTTAAACCACACCCGGTGGATGAATCTTGCTTTGCGTTATTCTGCAAAAACCTGCAGCAGAACGCTCATCGTGTCTTCTGCATCCGGTCCTGGGCCTAAGGAAAAAGGCTTACCATCCTGAATCCAGTCTTCAGCAACACCTATAAAGACAAGAAAGAACAGGTTAGCATTCCGGCATCTGAAAGGCAAAGGCTTACCATCCTGAATCCAGTGTTCAGCAACACCTATAAAGACAAGAAAGAACAGGTTAGCATTCCGGCATCTGAAAGGCAAAGGCTTACCATCCTGAATCCAGTCTTCAGCAACACCTATAAAGACAAGGAAGAACAGGTTAGCATTCCGGCATCTGAAAGGCAAAGGCTTACCTACTCTTTGTGCGCTCCGGAGGTCTTCACACTGCATTCCGGCATCTGAAAGACAAAAGCTTACCAACTCTTCGCACGCACCGGAGGCCTTCGGCGCTGCATCCCGCATCTGAAAGACAAAACAAGGTGCGTTTAAGACATTGGGGAACTTTAATACTCACGTGCCATTACTCCTTTCCACATCTAATCCAGTGGGTATTCCGGCACCCTGCAGCCGCTCCGAACTCGTACCTGCAAAATAAAAAGACAGTTAGAGCGCATCGTGAAGCAGGTAACAAGCGCTTACTTACGTGCTTCCAGGCGCTTCTATTCATCACACGGGCTCCATCTTCAACTCACTTCAGCCCGTCATCCGCCATCGCCGGAACCCTGCAAAACAAGAGACATCATTACTAAAGACTTTACAGACATTTGAATGACTCGAAACTTACCGTTCGTGCAGTAAACGACGGACAGCAGTCCTCTGAAGTCAAGAGGCCTGCGCTACCTATCCAGTGAAGAAACTGGTTACAGCACCCTGCCCCGAGGCAGATGGAGAGCTCGGCATTCACTTACCTAAGGTGAGAGCGTTAACCTTTGGGGGTCTACAGGAGAGGAGAAGAGGAAAGAGATAGGGACACCCCAATAACCCCAGTTCATTAACCCCTTATTTTCTATCTGCAGACATCTTACTCTACACGTCAGGCATACAGTGCACAGAGGTCCAGCCCAAAGAGCCAACCGGGTGCTACACATCACCTTTGAAGATACGGTAGTCGCCCAGTCAAGACCGGCGCCTCTGCGAGAATCAGGTGAGCGTTACAGAACGCAAAGCCTACCGCAAAACTCTCGCCCAGGCGCTATGGAAACCTCGGATACTGACCCCCTAGCCCGGTTACTTGGGGAACTAAGGGCAGAAGTGCATGCAGCTCGTCAGGAAACGAATGCTCTAAGAAGGGAACTAATTATTTCCAAGGAGAGAACAGACAATCTTGCTAGACAAGTGCTACAGTCACAAGCCGGACAGACCCCGTTACCCGCATCAGGGGCAAATCTTCCTTCAACCTCCTCTATGAATCCAGTGCAGATCAACCTACCTGGGAATGTACCTCTGGCTCCGCCCGAACGATTTTCTGGTGACCCAAAGAGGTTTGCAGTATTTATCAATCAGTGCCGGTTGCACTTCTTATGCCGGCCAGCAGCCTTTCCAACTGATCAAGCAAAAGTAGCTTTTGTACTTTCGTACCTTAGTGGCAATGCGGCAGACTGGTCGATCCCTCTAGTTAATCAAGATGATCCGGTTCTCCATGATTTTCAAGCCTTTCAGCTTAGTATGGAAAAACTGTTCGCAAGACATTCACAGGGGCAGGCCTTGGACAATGAGCTTCTTTCGTTGCGACAGGGTAATCAAGACCTTTTGTCTTATATTGCATCTTTCAATAGACTAATAGTGGAAACTCAATGGCCTGAGGACAAAAGGATTACGCTGTTTTATAGAGGTCTACGTGGAGAGCTCAAAGACGTTTTAACCCAAGTAGTGAATCCCCCACAAGACTGTTCGGATTATATAGACTTGGTCGTTCAAATAGATCACAGGCTGCAGAACAGGAAGGCCGATCGTTCCAAGTTTGATGCTCGAGTATTTTCCAAACCGCCAACTCCTTCCAAAGGAGTAGACTCCGGGGAACCCATGCAAATAGGGGGTCTGAAAGGTCCTCTAACACAAAGGGAGCGGGAAAGGAGGAAACAGTTGCAATTATGCCTATATTGCGGAAACTCAGGACACTTTCTTCGAGACTGTCCGGTGAAACCTGCCAAGAAGGCAGTAGGAGCTGCAGTTACCAAAGTTACAAACTCTGAGCAGGGAAACGACCTCGCCCGACAAGAATAGAGGTCCTCTTGCCGAGCGTGAAAACCAGTTCCGTGACCTCGCATTTCGTGATACGGATGGTCCTCATTAGCCCTGATAATCCGGATCGATTACATGCAATTGAAGCTTACGTCGACAGCGGTGCCATCGGCAATTATGTGGATCATGAAATGGTTTTGAGGATGAATCTAACTCTTTGTCCCAAGGCTGTAAAGGACGTCATTACTACGGTGGATGGTACGGAGATAGCCTCCGGGCCAGTAACGCATACCACTCAAGAGGTGACGCTAGTAAGTCAAGATGGACACCATGAGAAGATCGTGTTCGATGTGATCAAGGCCCCTCAGTTTCAGATTATTCTAGGAATACCTTGGTTAGAGAAACACAATCCTCTGATCGATTGGCGAGCAAGAACGGTCCAGTTTCCAGAATGTGTCTCTACTTGTCACCCTCCACCTGGTGTTGCACTGGCCGCAATTTCTTCAGAGACTCCCCAGTTACCTCCCGAATACCTAGAATACCAAGATGTTTTCCGGAAGGATCAGGCTAACTCTCTACCTCCTCATAGGTCTTATGACTGCCAGATAGACCTGATACCTGGATCCACTCCTCCTTGTAGTAGAATTTATGCCCTCACCGAGCCTGAGAACCTTCACCTTCGACAATACCTGGATCAATACCTGGCAAATGGGTTTATTCGTCCTTCCAAGTCCCCTGCTTCTTCAGCTTTGTTCTTCGTTCCAAAAAAGGAAGGAGACCTTAGAACTTGTATCGATTATCGCTCCCTGAACCAGATCACCGTTAAGAATAGATATCCGTTACCTTTGATCCCTGAACTCCTGGACCAAGTCAGAAAAGCATGCATATATACAAAGCTGGATCTTAGAGGAGCTTACCACTTGGTACGAGTAAAAGAGGGCGATGAATGGAAAATGGCCTTCCGCACCAAGTATGGGCTATTTGAATATCAGGTCATGCCCTTCGGACTTTGCAATGCCCCGGCCGCCTTTCAATATTTTATGAACGATGTCCTCAGAGAGCTCATAGATGTATGTGTTGTTGTTTACATTGACGACATCCTCGTTTATTCTTCATCGGAATCTGAACATCGGAAACACGTGAAAATGGTCCTCGAAAGATTGCGTCAACACAAACTTTTCGCTAAGTTGGAAAAATGTGTTTTCAACGTGACTGAAGTTGAATTCTTGGGATTCATATTATCACCTGGCGGAGTGCGTATGGATTCAAAGAAGGTCGATGCAGTTCTCAAATGGCCATCACTATCCTCCGTAAAAGGTGTGCAAAGCATGTTAGGCTTCGCTAACTTTTACCGCAGGTTTATCCCCGAATTCTCTCGAATAGTCCAGCCTATCACTGCCTTGTTAAAGAAAAACAAACGTTTTGAATGGTCTACCGAGGCGGAACAAGCTTTCCAGGATTTGAAGACTAAATTTATCTCTGCACCAATCTTAAAACACCCTCGGCCCGAACTCCCCTACATCGTGGAAACTGATGCTTCAAGCCTTGCCATGGGGGCAGTTCTATCACAAAAGGACCCGGTAACCAATCAGTTGCATCCCGTGGCATTTTGGTCCCGCAAATTCTCGCCTCCTGAAATCAATTACACGATTACTGACAAGGAACTTCTGGCTATCAAGTCTGCCTTTTAGGCTTGGCGGCATTATCTGCTGGGGGCCCGACACACCGATACTGTGATTACGGATCACCGAAACCTGCAATATTTGAAAACCGCAAAAGCCCAATCCTCTAGACAACTCCGTTGGGCATTATTCTTTGCCGAGTTTGACTTCATAATTACCTATCGACCTGGTACAAAGAACGGTAAAGCTGATGCCCTTTCTCGGATGGGAGTGGAAGAACACTTGATCAACCCTAAACCTGTACCAATCATTCCCGAACAAAGAATTCTGGGTGTAATCGCCACCGAATCCATAGAGGAAGTTAAGGATAAAGCCAGGCAACTTGTAACTCCAGCAGACATACAGAATTGGCATCTGCAGGGAAAGGACTTTGCAGTAAAGGACAACTTATTGTATTTCCAAGAACGATTATACCTACCCAGCACAGATTTACAGAAAAAAGTAATCTCTTGTTATCACGACTCTTTAATGGAAGGTCATCCCGGTATGGCCAAGACCTCAGAAAAGATCAAGCGCTACTTCTGGTGGCCGTCTTGGAAGAAAGATATCAGAGACTTTATAATGTCCTGTGGAGTATGCGCCCAAAACAAGAGTCAAAAGGAAAGACCAGCAGGCCTCTTACGCCCTATTGACATCCCACCTCGCCCTTGGCATACGCTTTCTATGGACTTCATCACCGATCTACCTCCATGCTCCGGATACAATACGATTCTAGTAATCGTGGACTTATTCTCCAAGATGGCGCATTTCATTCCGCTCAAAGACTTGCCAACAGCAGCAACTCTGGCCCGAGAATTTCTCGAAAACATCGTTCGACTGCACGGTTTTCCTTCGGTTCTAATTTCGGATCGAGGTAGTCAATTTATTTCTCATTTTTGGCGAAGTTGCTGTCGGTCGGCTCAAATTGATGTGAGACTATCGACCAGTCACCACCCTCAGACCGACGGACAAACCGAGAGGACCAATCAAACTCTGGAACAGTATTTACGCTGCATGCTGCAACAAACTGAAAAAACTTGGAAAGATATCCTTTGGATAGCCGAATATGCCTACAATAACTCTGTCCATTCGGGAACTGGGAAAACCCCGTTTTTTCTTTTGTACGGCAGTCACCCTCGAACCTCGGAGTTGGATCCCCTCCAAGATCTTGAAACACCAGCAGTAGACTACCTGCATTCTACAATCACCCAAGCCTTTAAGGAAGCTGTTTCTCACCTTCAAAGGGCTAAAGAACAATATAAGAAAGGAGCAGATCAACATCGGAAGGAAGCCCCTCACTATCAAGTAGGGGATCAAGTCTGGTTATCCACCAAATATCTATCTCTAAAAGGGCCACGCACATTCAACCCAAGATACCTTGGTCCCTATTCCATCACTACCATAGTAAACCCAGTAGCGGTCAAGTTGGACTTGCCCCCGCACATGAAGATACATCCGGTCTTCCACGTCTCTCTATTAAAACCCGTGCAACCTCAAACCCGACTAACCAAATCTCCAAAACCTATCCTAGTTGATGGAGAACTCGAGTTTGAAGTCAAAAGCATTCTGGACTCCAAGATCTCCAAATCTAAACTATTCTACCTAATTGACTGGAAAGGCTACGGCCCCCAAGAGAGATCCTGGGAACCTGCTGAATATGTCCACGCTCCTCGCCTAATCAAAAGATTTCACCGAACATTTCCTGACAAGCCAAAACCCCCGGAGAAGCCCGGTTTGGGAGGGGCCTTGAGGGGGGGTACTGTCATGATCTCTGCTTCCAAAAGGTCAGGGTTTTCCCAACTCCCTTGGAAGCAGATCCATAACCCAGGTTCCGAGTGCCAACCAGTCCCAATTGGGACCTTTTGGACCCAGTCCTGGCGCCAGTGGCACCAGGCTCATAAATATGCCCAGTCCCAGCGCTGGAAGCGCCGGGCTCATAATGCTTGGGTGGACTTACCTGCAGCAGACCATGCTGCTTACTTGCCTGCCAGTTGAGCCTCTGATCCCCTTCTGTTTGGAACTACTTTTCCTGTTGGGTGGGGCTGGAGCCACTCCCTAGATTCAGAACACTGGAACTCTTCTGGAAAGCAGGAACTCTTTTCTTACCTAGGCGTGGCTGTGGAAGGAGACACCAAAGCACTACAGGAGGCTATTTAAACCACACCCGGTGGATAAATCTTGCTTTGCGTTATTCTGCAAAAACCTGCAGCAGAACGCTCATCGTGTCTTCTGCATCCGGTCCTGGGCCTAAGGAAAAAGGCTTACCATCCTGAATCCAGTCTTCAGCAACACCTATAAAGACAAGAAAGAACAGGTTAGCATTCCGGCATCTGAAAGGCAAAGGCTTACCATCCTGAATCCAGTGTTCAGCAACACCTATAAAGACAAGAAAGAACAGGTTAGCATTCCGGCATCTGAAAGGCAAAGGCTTACCATCCTGAATCCAGTCTTCAGCAACACCTATAAAGACAAGGAAGAACAGGTTAGCATTCCGGCATCTGAAAGGCAAAGGCTTACCTACTCTTTGTGCGCTCCGGAGGTCTTCACACTGCATTCCGGCATCTGAAAGACAAAAGCTTACCAACTCTTCGCACGCACCGGAGGCCTTCGGCGCTGCATCCCGCATCTGAAAGACAAAACAAGGTGCGTTTAAGACATTGGGGAACTTTAATACTCACGTGCCATTACTCCTTTCCACATCTAATCCAGTGGGTATTCCGGCACCCTGCAGCCGCTCCGAACTCGTACCTGCAAAATAAAAAGACAGTTAGAGCGCATCGTGAAGCAGGTAACAAGCGCTTACTTACGTGCTTCCAGGCGCTTCTATTCATCACACGGGCTCCATCTTCAACTCACTTCAGCCCGTCATCCGCCATCACCGGAACCCTGCAAAACAAGAGACATCATTACTAAAGACTTTACAGACATTTGAATGACTCGAAACTTACCGTTCGTGCAGTAAACGACGGACAGCAGTCCTCTGAAGTCAAGAGGCCTGCGCTACCTATCCAGTGAAGAAACTGGTTACAGCACCCTGCCCCGAGGCAGATGGAGAGCTCGGCATTCACTTACCTAAGGTGAGAGCGTTAACCTTTGGGGGTCTACAGGAGAGGAGAAGAGGAAAGAGATAGGGACACCCCAATAACCCCAGTTCATTAACCCCTTATTTTCTATCTGCAGACATCTTACTCTACACGTCAGGCATACAGTGCACAGAGGTCCAGCCCAAAGAGCCAACCGGGTGCTACACATCACCTTTGAAGATACGGTAGTCGCCCAGTCAAGACCGGCGCCTCTGCGAGAATCAGGTGAGCGTTACACTATCCTTGATGCAGGTGTCCAGTGCAGGGGAGGGGGATTCTAATTCTTTGAGGATTATGAAGAGTTCTCTTGTGTTGGATTCCGCTTGGGATATCCGCTGATTGTAGGTTTCTTTTTTGGCGTACAGAATCGCTTCCTTGTATTTAAGGGTCATGATAGCAAGACAGTCTTTATTGGATTTGCAGGGGTGGCTTTTCCAGAGCGACTCAGCTCTGCGCTTTTCTAAGCGCAGGATTCTAAGCTGTGGGGTGAACCAAGAATTTAGATGGACTCGTTGTTTGGCTTTGCAAAGTTTAAGCGGAGCTATGGTGTCAATAGCTCTGCGCAGAGTTTGATTGAATGTGTCTACAAGGACTGTGGGTCTTTGTGCTGAGAAGCACAGTTGTTGAGGATGGGGAGGATGAGGTGGAGAAGTTTGTCCCTGGTAATGTCTTTTTTGTTCCTAGTACGAATAGCAGGGGCAATGATAGGTTTGGTATGAGGGTTAGTGGCTGGTAATTTGAAGATAATAGAATGATGGTCTGACCAGGCGCAGGCTAGGTTAGCTCTTATCTTAATGTTGCTTTTGAGATCGGCAATCCAGTCAAGCGTTCTACCCTTGTTGTGAGTGGGTTCAAGAATGCGCTGCTGAAAGCCTAGGTTGTCGAAAATCGAGGCAACCTCGGTGGCCAAGTGGTCCTTGGTGTCGGTTAAGCCGAGGTTGAGGTCACCAACTATTATCACCTGAGAGTTTGGTTTAGTATTGTTCGTCAGGATGGATGTAATGTCATCAGTGAAGGATCCAAGTGGTCGTGGGGGTCGGTAGATGAGGTGTATGGTTGCGGTGTTAGTCGGTTATGGTTGCGGTTTAACACAACAGAGAAGCATGATTGGGACATGCCATGCATTTGGCCCACTGTGTGTTGGTAACTGCCTGTGGCCAGCAAGTGGAGCACAGATGCCACCTTCAGCATAGGGGGGGATGGCTGTGCGGATGTTGATCAGGCTGACCAAGTCATCCTGTATTAATTCCACTATGTTGCTGATGGTGTCTCTGTCCAGGCAGTACAGGGTGTGGATCTGTGCTGGGGTTAAGTCAAATGGATTGGCCCTTATATGTGGGATTGTTGGCTGTCTGCAGGGAACGACTGCCTGCACTGGTGGGATTTGCTGGGCATGTCTCACACTCCTTCTCTTCCTGCGTCTCCTTGGTGTTTCCTGTTGTATTGCCTCCTCAAGGAGTAGCAGTGCAGGCATGTCCTCCAGGCCCAGTATGGCAAGTACAAGTGGTAGCATTTTGGGTTGGAAGGGGGTGTGCTGTGTGGGTGTGCTCTTTTTGTGCTGACCCTGACTCCATTGCCTCCACCTGTGCTGATTGTGTGCACCTGTGGCACTTGGTTACACAGCAGTTTGCAGTTTACGGGTGGTCCGCGATGCCGGTATTGCCGGCATCATGGTGGCCCTTCTTACCGGCATCTCGATGCCGGTGTGTACTTGTACGTGCAACTCGTGGTGTCCCCTTCTTTGCGGCATGCCGGTATTAAGGCCTTCCCATCTGCGCGTGTGCCAGCATGCCGGTATGGTGGTGCATGGCCACAGTGGGTCCTTGACGATGCCGGCAGCAACGGCATCTAGGGTCATGATACACCAGCCCAGTAATGGATGCCGGTATTGCCTTACCGGTGCCGTTCTTACCGGAGCGCCAACCTTGTGATGAGGGCTAATGTGTTCTAGCAGGTCCGGTACAAACTAGTCCTCTGCAACAGCTACTGTGAGGCTTTCCCTAGTTACATGCGTAGGGTAGTGTAGCTGTTCAAGCACTACCCTTAACAGGGCTACTTTCCAGTGCTGACCTGACGCCACAATGCTTCAGAGGGGGATAAAGATCTCCCCCTTCGTTTCCATAATTCTTGCTCTTCCTGTAGTGCACTGCCTTGAACCTCCATCAACTCTGTTCTTGATCAATGATTTAACCCTTAATTTATAGTCATAAGTGTGTCTACTTTTTCCTTTACATCTGGAGTACTGAAACTTGAAATATCTGGTGAATATGCAACACTTTTGGCCTCTTCATCTGCAGCTTTGTTCCCACGAGAGATAAAGTCAGTTCATTTAGTATGGGCTGCGCATTTAACTATTGCAATGACTACTGGGAGTTGTAGTGCCTTGATAAGCCTGTCTGATAATGCTGCGTGTTGCACTGGAGTGCCGTCTGCTTAGCCCCTCCTTTTCCAACGTGCTATCCCTGCGTGCACGGTTGACGTCAAATAGACAAAGTCACTGTATACTGCCACTTCCTGCCCTGCATGTTTCTAAAGCGTGACAATAAGTGCCACTACTTCTGCTGCTTGTGCTAAAAAGTGAAACGAAGTCTTGCACTTGCTACAACCTCAAATTCACCATTGGCTCTGTACCTTAACACAGCTGAACCAGAATTCCTTTCCCCATTAGTTTGATCAATTTTTGAAGAACCGGCAATAAAGATAATCTTTCCCCCTGCTAGCACATTCTCCATTACGTGTGGGATGTCATCATAGAATTCCTTGTAGTTAGCGCAATCATGCACATGCTCACCCTTTGCCACAGGCTCAGCTACAAACGTGGGAGGGTTCACTATTTTACACCTGACCATTTTGATTGCTGGATTTGATATAACCACCTCATATGGTGAAGCCTTCTGAGATGTCAATGTACCCTTAGGCTTCTCCAAAATGGAAAACAAAGCATGCTCAACAAACAATGTCATAGAAAACCCCATCACAATACTAGTAGACTTTTTTATTGCAAATGCAGCTGCTGCCAACAATTGCTCACAAGGAAAGTACCCTCTCATAACCGGATCTAAAATGCCACTGTAATATGCCAGGGGTTTGTACCCCAATGTAGTCCTCTGTGTAAGCACTGCTGTCTTGACTGACCCATTCATATGTCAGAACAAAAATAATTCCTCATCATAGAGCTGTACAAATTGCTTTCTTCAATTCTTCAAACCCTTCCTCCATTCCTTCAGCCCATTCTATTCTTTCCTTATTCACTTGTGCTTTCTTCAGAGCCTGCAGAAGGTGTCATGTGTATGAACTATAATCAAATACCCTTGCTCTAACATAGTTGCATAATACCAAAAACTGCTGCATTTGTTTTATTGTGTATGGTTTTGCTGTTTCCATAATCCCCTCAGCTCTTTCACGTGTGACTCTCTTCCCTTCATGTGAGATTAACTGACCTATGTACAACACCTCTTCTTGACAATATTGCAACTTCTCCTTGTCCACTTAATATCTCTTGTCTGCTAGAATACTCATTAACTGAATCAAATCTTGCCTGCACTCATCTTCTGTTGTGCTACAAACCAAAATGCCATCTACGTACTGCAGCATAACACTTTTAAAATCAATATTGCCTAAGTCCATCTGCAGGACGCTATTAAAGGCTTGGAGACTCACAGTACCCTTGGGGCAAACGAGTGCTCTTCAGCTTAGTTTGGTGAACCATAAATGACGTAAAGTCTTGGGAGTCCTTATGCAATGGGATTGAGAGAAACATATTTTTTAAGTCAATCATCATGAAATATTGTGCCTCTGCTGGGATACTAGATAGTATCATTGTGGATTCGGAACTAAAGGAAACTCTGCCTCCACAATCTGGTTAATCGGTCTCATATCTTATATGAATCTCCATGACCCTCCCTTTGACTTTTTTAATCGGATACACTGCAGCATTGTACGGTGACTCTGATGTCACTAAAATACCTTGTTCCATCAGGGCTGATATAGTCCTAAAAATACCCTCATCCGCCTCTCAAGACATTGGGTACTGTCTTGCTCGAAGTAAAATTGGTCCTGGCTTCAGCTTAATCTTAACTTCCTCTCTCTCCTTCAATAGGCCTACGTCATAGTGGCCTGTAGTCCATAAAGAGTTTGGCACTTTTTCCAAATCTTCATCAAAAAATGCTGGGCGCTGCTGCACTTCACCATTCGCTGTGGGATTTCTCTTTTCTCTATTCTGATCCAATATGTGATGTCAGTCAATCTATACTCTTCCCCAATGGCAATTAGTGTTCTCCATGGCCTGCCCTCGTCATCTGTTGCTTCAAGCATGGACAATTCCCCTCGCACTATGGCTGCTTTTAACTCTAGGGGAATAATCTGTCCCCCCTCTTCATCCATAGGTGTCTGTGGCCTGAACAAAAACTCATCAGGTATTCTCATAATCTTTCCCACTAGGTCAGGTTGCCATGTCAACAAATTGCGTACCCCATAAAAAGCCTCATTCCTCGCAGAGCCATTTGCTCTGTAAACTCCAATATAAATTCGCCCACATTCATATAATGTATCCCTGGAGTAGAACACACTATGCCTTCATCGGTAAAATAAATGGTCATATAAATCTTTGTCATTAAATCTCGTCCTAGAATGTTAACCAGTGTCTGCCTTGAATACAATAATTGAACAGACATTTCACACTCTCTGATGGAGACTGGTAATTCATCAGTAAAAGGAACTCGACTTTTAGCTCCAGCGAAAAATTGTGCATTCATGGCATTTCCTGACATTGGATATTTTCCCTCTCGTATACATGAATGAGTAGCCCCAGTGTCTACTAAAAAAGAAAACGATTTGCCTCCTATTGTCACATCAACCCTTGGTTCCTCTTGGGGGTCTGGTGTCACTGATAGTACCGAACACATCAAGTAGCCCTGTGAGCTGTCCTATTGTGGTTACATACTTATCCCTGTGCCTGTAAAAGGACTTCCTCCTCCCACAATGACACCCCCTCCTCTAGGTGTCAATAACTGTCCCGTGTTTGCATTCTGCTGTATCTGAATGGGTGCGTGCCATGACTGCCCTTGCAGCGGATTCAATGGTGCTTGCTGTGGCTGCAATGCCTTTTGCATTTGCAACGCTCCTGCTTGATACCCTGTCTGATCTTCGGCAAACCCATCCCTAGCTTGTGAGATATATGATTGAGGATAAGCTGTCCCCCCTCTATGGAATTGCCCATTCTGTACATACCCTTGGCTTCCACATGTGCGTGCAATGTGCCCTGCCATTCCACATGTCCAACATACAGGAGAAGCTCTTCTGACTAGCCCCACTTGATTAAATCCTTCTTGTACATTCGGATTATCATTCTGCAATTCTGAAAACCACCCTGATTATTCTGAAAACCACCCCTTCCTCTGTAGCCCATTCCTCTGCCTTGCGGCACAAAGCCATTCCCTCCTTGATCCATCTTGTGTTGATTATTCACCTGCGATGTACCCACTGCTTGCTGCATTCCCAATCCTTCTCCACTTGTCGCTACCACCCCTTCTATGGTGTACTTTGATCATTTCTAACTTGGCTTCCTCAAGTTTTCTAGCATCTACCTTCTACTTATTATTCTCTTTTAACAGCAGGCAGTGATGCACTATAGCCAATTGTATTTCTTCCCATGGCTTCACTTCCATTCCCACTAATTTCTTGAGCTGTCTCTGTACCTGTTCTGGCAACTCCTGACATAAATTGTGGTACAATGTGGCCACTGATTTCCCCCACGGCTCCAGCGTTTATAGAATCCACTGTTCCTGAATACTTTGAATATAAGCAAGCTGATCTTCATCATCTTTCATTTTATGTGCCATAATTGCACCCATATCAGACGTATCAGGATACTGTACCCTGAGTGCCTTCCAGACATCGGCATGTTCTGTGCCGTGACACTTGAATACCCTGCTCTTGTCCAAATGTTATCAGCCCTTTTCCCAAGAATGGCTGTTATTAGACTCTTAATGTCCCCTATTGCCGGAGGTTTTCCCACTTTCATCTTTTCTAGCTCATACATCAATTTCCCTGCACCTGCCGTTAAACTGGGAAGTTTTCACCTTAAGTCATCCTTATCCATTTGTGGCCAGGGAATGTACTGCGGTCTGGCCCCTCCTTTCTCTAATAAAAGGAACTGTGTGAACCCAAATCCGCAATCAACTCCCATTGTTTGCCTATCCATAGTGGGGACAGTGGTTTCTCATTGCCTTCTACCTGGCAATGACCTCAGCCTGCTCACATATGGTGGTGACTCTCCTTTCTCACTATACGACCGTCCTTTAGGTCACTCTGGATATGTTATAGGATCTGGTGTTCTATTCTTAGGCTGCTCTAGATCAGACCATCTCACTTCCTTGTCTGTCTGCAGATATCCCTCGGGACTGCATGCACTTCTTCCCTCATCCCCATGGAATGTTTCTCTCCGTCTGACATATCTAGTCCCCAACTAGTATGGCTCTCAACCCCATCACCCTTATTTAAAGTCACCCTGTCTAAGGACAAGGCTCTATGCTCGAGACTAAACAGGTCTCTTTCTTTGCTTTGTGATTGGACGGTCAGAGATTGTTCTCCCTTCCCGCGGCTTCCCAATTTGCTGCTTTCTCTTAAGGCTTGATAGGCTTTACCGATTCTCTCCCCGACCCGATGCTCCCCATGTTAGAATTCTCCTCTAGGGATATCCTAGATGGTCCTGCAGTTGCTCCCTTTGACGGGAGGAACTCCTCTATATTGCTCCATGATATTACTGGACTCGGTTCCATTAACTCTTTCTGAATGCGATAAATATTGCGTTCCCTTTGTCGTCTTCTTCGTCTAATTCTCTTCACTTTCTCGCTTCCCGTCTAACCCTTTCCTCTTCTTGTCTTTTCTCTTACCTGCTTTCATTCACTCTACACTCTTCTTCTTCCCTTTGTCTTTGTATTCTTTTATCCCTCAATTTCTATGCTTCCTCCTCTTCTCTGTTCTTTTCTTGCCTATCTCATTCTTCGATTGCTCTCTGCCTTTTGTCATACTTCCTTTGCTCCGCTGTCCTTTCTTCCTTCTTTTGCTGTTCTTCCTGATATATCTGTTCTCATTTTTGTCTATTGTTTCTCTTATACACATCTTCTTTCAACCTTTTATCTAGTTCCCTGTCTTTTCTATCCTGTTCGTCTTGAGCTTCCCTTTGCCTAACTTTCTCTATACTTTTCCCATCGAGCTTGAGCAATATCTGTCTACCCGTCCATTCATTTTGCACAAGCGTTACCTCATCATCTTTATCCTTTTTTTCCTTTCCATCTCTAAATCTCTCATTCTATATCTGTTGATATATTCGGTCGTTGAATTTTCTTCTGTTTGTCCTGTAAGATCTTAAAGATCTCTTTCTTTCTTTTAGTCTCTTCTGGACTATCGTCACTGCTATAAGCAGGCGGTTCATATATCAGATTACTATATTCTGTCACCGCCTTTAGTTCCTTTGACGGATACAATCCTACATCTTCTGTACTATCACTGTTTGCTTTGGGCGAGGTAAGGGGAGCAGAAGGCTGAAAACCTTCCTCCCTACACTGATTAAGCATCCAATCCTCAGAAGGCAGATCCTCTGCTACTCCTGGTACATTTTCCAGAGCTCTAAAATAGCTAACCTCTTCTCCAATTTCTTCCCTGTTTAACCAGCGTGCAAGTATGTGGTCATGTGTTGCAAAAACGTCTTTGACAGTGATCCCCCTTGTGGCCATGGCATGAACATTTTATCTCCTCTGCCCTTTACCCACTCCGCACTATACTGTCTGAGCTTAGGCGCATGTTTTGGCAGCGTCTTGAGCAGATGCATCAGTGGAGTAACATCCCCCATTGTGACAAGACTGTCAATACTTACCATTAGTTACAGAGATACTTTTCAGAAAAACAACAAATATGAGCGTGCGCCAACCTTCGCCCCTCAAAGCCTCTACTTCTCAATGATCTCAATCTATCTATTCAGTCAGCGCCGACAATGACCTAAAGTAGATAACACATTTTTATCTCTTCTTTAACCTCACAGTTTATTCTGGTTGCTCTTCAACACCCTTTTTCAATTACAAAATACACAAACAGACAGACTAGTCGACTTTTCATATATTCACCATGATACTCCTTTTCTCCTAGCCCCTAAAATACCCCGATTGTAGTTTGAGTCATTCCCCATCATTAACCTGTTTATGTGCCACCTATTTACCGCCTTGGGATTTTGAAATTACTCCTTCTAGACCTGCCTTGAGGTAGGAAACCGGGCTCTATAAAACACTCCTCATTTAAATGCTCCTCGTTTAGATCAGACAACCCTGTGTTTCTTTTCTTTGTTACCACAATCCCATCCCCTTATTTTGCCAGTCCCTTCAATCTACTCACCATTTGCTCTTCAGATCAAGGGCCTCGGTATCGTCTCCCCGCTTTCAACTGACAACCGTCATCTTCAGTCCGCTCAGCGCCTGTGGAAACCAGGAGGGATTTTGTCAAAGAGGGACCCGTCCCACCTGTATCGATCTTCTTGCAATAGTTCCATATTGGCTACTCTCCACAGGAAACTTGGCGATATTCCATCTAGATGGCGGAGGGTGTACGATTATCTGAGAATATTGAGGCCTACTAATTGATGGGTCTTTTTATAAAACCATCCACCCCCTGCTACCACGTGTACCCATAGGCCCTTTAAGCGAGGTAACGCTCTATGGGATGGATGGGGATGCAGATTTTACTCTGACACCAATAATAAGACCGACTCAGGAAGTTGGCAAAACATAACTGTTTTATTTCAATTGTCTAAAACAGGGAGTACAACGGACGTCAACGGGCATTCGCTTAGGGCTTTCCAACTCACTCCCAAAGCATTTCATAAAAAATTACATTTATATAGTAAAAACTACTTCTTTGTATTTAACACTATTAAATAATTAAATGAATACAACCTGGCACTTCTAGTGTTTTTCCATTACACCTCAACAGCAGCGCACCTCCCTTATCACGTTCATTGTATCTTCTCAAATAGATAACTAGTTTCTTGGCTGCCCCAACTCTTGACACTGGACCAGACAACCTTTCTCGAATCTTCCCTCATTGTCAGCTGTTTTATTCTACTGCGTCACGCTTTCAGCTCTTCTTTTCATGGGGTCCTAGTTTGCTAAGACACCTTGTGGAACATCCGGATTCTATACATATATTTATAATAGCAACACTGCCTGCAGTCTATTCACTACTGTATGGGAGGATTGGTCCAAGAGACCCCCCTCCTCTGCATCCTATCCCCCGGTGAAGTCCATGGCTCGTCAGGGGTCCTCCCTGCCACCAGGGCCCAGGTGGTGGGTGGGCCACTGGCTGAAGACATTGACCAAACCTGCTGAATTTAGCTAGGCCCTGGAAACCATTTTGTCTAATAAAGATGGTTTGAGCCCTGTGCACCGCAGCGCGGCCCCCATCCTTGGAGAGTTTCAATTATCCCTGTGGCCGCAGCTCTCTGTCAGATCCGCTGAGAGCCCATTCCCACGAACAGACGGACATGAGCTAGTGTTAGATACCAACACTGTAACATTTCACCTTCCGCAGTGTATCGCTGTTTCCAGCATGACCCGGCCAGCAGGGCCTGGGTGGAAAAGAACTGACCTGACAAAAGCAGAGTCCCAAATACTAATGAGCAAACCACCTGTGGTGAAACTTTTCTCTCCACGGCCCCTCTGACTAAAAACCTGTAAACTCCATAAAAATGGCAGAATGTCTGTTTATATGACATTAGGGATGAAGCACCCATATCCCTGTAGCTATGCGCAAATAGTAAAAGTGTCCCGGGGTTTTTCCGTGTTATGTGTTTCATCAAGAAGACTGCACCCCACGGTCCTGCGCCATAAATGAACTAATGCTGCTAGAGTGCAAAGGAAGACAAATGCAACCATATCGAGGGCTCGCGTAAGGGGTGCACGAAAATGCACCATATGTATGTCCAAGCTCACCATGTGCCACTGCCGCCAGTCTCATTGGCGGGTTGTTCCTGCGTGCTCCACCAACCTTACTACTACCTCACTTACCGCGCATGTATAGCCATATAACAAAATGTTGTAGTTGTTAAAAACTTAGTGTATAAGTAATATGCTCGAATTGGCCATATGGATGGCACTAGCAATGTCAAAAACGTGAGCTTTGGAAAGACTCAATGAGTATTGTATATTATATGAATGTTTATGTCTCTTCCACCTAAAATATGCAACACGCGAGGAAAATACCTTTGTGAGCACATGCAAGGCCATTCCCCCTTGCCCCCAGTGAAGCCTGCCAGCCGAAAAAGCAGAGGCCTGTGCTGCCCTGCTCCACCTCCCCAATTCGGCTGGAGCCGCTTCAAGCATTCACATTCCCCCGCAGCACCCAAGGCCACGGCCTGCTACCTGAATTATTTACAACCCAGCAGTAAACCCTGGCCTTAAAACACAGATCCAAAGGCGCCCTTTCTTAGGCTCCACGACCCACTGGCTCACCTTAGGTTAATGGCCCCTGTAAAATTAAGACACCCAATATTATGGCAACACTACAGGAACACATCCATAATGACTTCTAACGAGACATGATAACGCGGACCGCCTGTCCCATGCCCTGAGACCCAACCCCGTGACCTATGATACCCGGTCAACAGGACGATGGTAACCATGTATTGATGTATCGCCACAAGACCCCCCTCTATGTGCATTCCTCCTGTGTTGCATTAACCTGTAGAATAACCTATTGGAAGATTTACCAGGGAAGATAATATTGCAATGTTGAATGACTGCGGTGTGCGTGGCCCTAGGGCAGAAAGTCAGAAAAGACATTCATCTCTGACACTGGTCACGGTTGGCACAACAACACCGTCCGGATGAGCCCAGCTGACCTGCCAGGCCCAGCACAATCCACGAGGGTAACCAGTGACATCCTCCAGCCACGGCAAACCACATCGCAGCAGCACCTATAGCTAGTCGTCGCCACCCAATCCCCACGAACTTGTGCCCCCTATAGCATGTAGGTTCTTATGACGTTTTTTGTAAATATATACGCCTGTCTTTGCTATTGTCAGACAGAGCGCTCTCGGAGTTTGCAGAGTTCTTTGTATGCCCTATTCTGATTGATAAACTCCCATTTAAGCTCACCCGCACTTTGTCCTGGCCTTATTCCCATCCTGGGAGAGTCCATTATTGTCTCTCATTGTGGGGAAGATCGTGCTATCTGGGGACGCTCGCCTTCAGTGGTGACCCCGAAAGCGTGATTATTATTTTTCACCTAACATATATATATCCCTACCGTCCCCTTTGGCACGAAAATCTCCGGTCGAAAAGGGATATGCACGGTGCGCCGGCTCCAGAAGGCTGCCCGCCAACGCTCAGAAGTGCGCACTCAACAGAGAGAGGGTACGGGATCCCGGGTGAAAAGTCCCCTTTGAGTACCACTCGCCGGAGCCAGGGCTGACCGTTGAGCGTACGGCAACACTCCCTGGACGGACCCAGTTTCGGAGACTCTCGGTTCAAGACGGGCACGTGAGTATTGAGTGCGAGCGACCATAAAGGGAGTAGGGGAGGAAATATAGGACAAGGAGCAAGGCTAGTTGAAAGGGGGCACTTTGGGTCTACTAAGGACCACTCTAAACTTCCTTTGCTTTTTCTTCGCATATGGCCATTAGGATTAAGAGGCGAACAGAGATAAAGAGACGGGAACCTAGCTCCGTGAGGGGGTGGAAGGTGGCGCCGCATAGTGCTATCTTGACTAGTACTGGGAATATATGAAGAAGTGGAAAATGAGATAAAGTTGTCTGGTAAAGGAAGACACGGAGAATACATTAGTGACTGCTATTTTTTCTATTTCTTCTCTCTGGGTTCACGGGAAAATAAACTGGGTTAGTACAAACAAAAATATAATTTAAGTAGAAAGACAATTTTACATCAAAACTAGGAGACAAATATGGGGCAGCTGGCAAGGGAGGAAAGGGAGGACAAACTGGGCTGTGACTAGAGTGCTGCTTATGGGTGTGTAAGCCTTGTATGTGTCAGAACATATTTGTTATAATGAGTGTGTAAAGGTGGTCAGAAATGCGTAATTATGGTATGGTTACGGTAAGTGTGACCAGATGAAATATCACAAAGAAGAGTGTAATGTGGTAAAGTGAGTGTTTATTTCCTTGATTTGTAGGGTAAAATTGTCAAAGTTATTGATGGTTTGCTCTTGTACGTGCCCCCTAAAGTGTATAGAATAGAAGCTGTGCGCAGCCATTCTCATACTGTACAGGTGGCGGGAAAACACGCAGGTCCCCACGTTCAGTAAGACATAAATACGTGAACTCATATGGTGATACATTTATATTGAGATATAGACATATATAGAGATACATCAGTATCGAGCAAGTACGAAGTATGGGGGCAGAAACACCCTTATCACATATTTGTAAGAGTCTACCTGGGTACACAGAACGGATTAAGAAATATCATGACCAGTGGATCACAGAGTTGAAGGGGGAAGGATTACCTCAGATATGGCCGGAAGGGGGATCGTTTGACAAGAGTATCCTAGATATGGTAGCTACATGCATTTGTTTGAAATACAAGGGGAAGCAGCTACACAATAGGAGAGAAATATTAGACCTATGGAAACTGTTTGAAGAAATACCCCCGCCTAAGAAAAGGGAATTAGATACTGATCTGCCATCTACCACTGACAATCCATTAATGATACCAAAGGATGACAAGGTACTGCCAGAAGGAGAGCCACCGATAGAGTTAACTAGGTTGTACCCAATACTGAATAAGCCAGTGCCCGCAGAGGGATACAGTGACCCAATTTATGTACCTCCAACGACAACCACTACCACTCAAGGGGCAACAGCACCCCCACCATATGAGAGTCATAGGGAGCGAGAGCAGGTAAGTACTCCAAGGGTGGACATAGAGAAATTAACAGGAGACCTAGAATCCAGGCTCTCTATAGCCAAAGACGAGCTCTCGAGAATAAAAAGCATATGTGAGCAGACTGCAATCAATACCGCTAGATCAGAGCCTGCATCAAGAGCGCAGAGTGAGAATAGAACATTTGAAGAGGGGTGGAAAAAAGGAGAGATACTGTTTAGGATACAAGAAGAACCAACACGCATAATTGAACTAGAGGGAAGAGAGGGGTGCACTGATGATGAGATAAGGACCACAGGAGGCAGAGAGGAGCTACTGTGTGATATAGGAGAAGATTTAGAAGAAAGTGAAAGGCTAAGTATGGCAATGGGAGGGGGAAGCGAGGGGTTGGATGGTGCATGCTCAGGGAGAACGATGGACGAAGAGTGGACAGGACGACTAAGGAACAGTTTGGGAAAAATGGCACCATTAGGAAAATCAGGAATGAAGATGAGTGCAGATACAACGACAAAGGGGAAGTTACAACTCCCACTAATACACAGGAGAGGAGGGAGGCCGAATTACATACCCTGGGCTCAGATGGATAAGGCCAATTTGTTAAAGGTATTGCCCCCACTATCAGAAGGGGCAAGCAAGTGGATATATGCCTTTGAGAAACACACAGCCTGGGTACCTCTAGCAATGGGCGACGTGAAGAGTTTACTGGTATCAGCAGTTGGGGATCAAGCTGACAGAGTATGGGTAAAAGCTGGCTTCCCGGGAGTAATGTTAGACTGCGATCGTCATGATGGTGCCTCTTTTAACACAGTACGTGCCAGGGTGTGGGATGCCTTGCGGGAAACGTTTCCAGATACCCCAGATTTGCAGTCAGTAATGCAATGTACAATGAATGACGGGGAAGATGCTATGGATTACATTTTTCGGGTCCAAGAGATGTGGTGTGGAGAGCAGAAACGGGCACGCCCTGGTATCAATCAACATCATTATTCTACTTCATAATAAAGAGGGGGCTCCCAAAAGAGGTGCAAAAAGCACTTGACAAAATAGCAGGTATTGAAGCAAAAGGATGGCCCGAAAACAGAGCATAATAGTTCACCACTGTAAACGAATAAAAGAGAGGGAAAAGGAGGTAGCACAGAGGAGATTGGCAGACAAGGCAAAACTAGTACAAACAAAGCTGGTGAAGGTCGCTGCAGCAGTAGCCGCGCTCCCACACAGCAGGGAGGGAAACGAAGAGGAGGAGGGGCTGGTAGCAATACAAGGGAGGATGGCAGCGAGTTGGGCAGGAGCAGGGCAACGGCAGTGGAACGAGCAGGAGCAGAGTGGAGGTCCGCAGTGGCAAGAGTGGGCCCTTCGAGGGGGACGAGGTGGGTACAGGGGTCGAAGAGGGGGTGGACAAGGGTACGGGGGAATGGGAGGAAACGGATGGCAGGGTCCCAGAGGTGCGCAAGGAAGTTGTTGGAACTGCGGGAGGCTGGGGCACTTTTCCAGAGAGTGCAGGAGTATAAAAAACAACGGGTTTCCAGAGGTAGAACACTATGGCCATCCTCATCCGGGGAGCCCATATGGTCTCCCAATTGGACAACACAAAGGGACCAGGGCAGGGGTACCCTGAGCAAAGGCAGGGACACCACTACAGAACACAGAATCACCCACAGAACAACAACACTATAAACTACGCCCCAGGCAACCCTTTTGCAACAACAGCAAATGGAGCCGCAGCACCAGCCCCCTATAGTGGTGTATCAGCAGTTTCAGGGAGTGTGTTCAACCAGGGGGGGGCAATGAGACACCCTGCATAGGACAGCCCACAGAGAACACTTGCGTGTCCTGTTCTATCTACAACCTACGATGCAGCAGAGGAACCATTGGTAGGGGCGCAGATAGGAGGCAAGCAGTTCATATTCATGGTGGATTCGGGAGCGGAGAAATCATGTATTAGGGAGGGCCGGTTTCTGTTGTCTAACCGGAAGTTAGAGACGCAGGGATTCTCTGGGGCTGTAATTGAAGTTCCTTACACAGAAGCTTTGGATGTGACAGTAGGGGGTAAAACGGAAAAAACACCCTTACTGTATTATGAACAATCGCCAATAAACTTGCTCGGAAGGGATCTTCTTAGCAAGCTTAACATGACAATATCATTTACAGAAAGCGGAATAGTGTGTTCGACACCAGGAATATGCCCATTACGTGTAATGCTGGTAGTACAGGCTCAAACAACTGCTCCGGAAATCCGTGGCCTGCCAGTGGACGAAAGAATGTTTATTGAAGGTTTAAAAACACTGGCCCAAGTAGTTTCTGAGCTAAAAAAGCTGGAGTGGAGAATACCTGCAGAATTCGTCTTCCGCCCAATAGTGCGCCCAGACATAGCACCAGGGTCAGTGGTATCCTTAGACTTGCATGCTGTACAGGTATCAGCGAAAAGGATTGCTGTAATTGGGATGGACATAGACGGTTGTGACTGGCGCACTGTACTGTGCATCAATGCTAACATTGCTCTACGAGACTTATCTGATGAGGATCTCTTCTCTGATTCAGACAATGATGGCGAAATAATAATGGAAATAGCAATGCCCTGTGACATTTTGATTCAGGCTAGACAAATCCCCGTCCAGTTGATGGCAGTGGTGGGAACACCACCGTCGTTTTTTGACGATGACATGCGACTGGTGCCATACAATTTGTGGACAACAGGCCCCCATGATGTGGGGTTGTTGCATGGAGTGACGCCAGTGGTCATAAAACTCAGACAATGGGCAATCCTGCCCCGAGTAAAGCAATATCCTTTGTCCCGTGAAGCTGAGGAAGGGATAAAAGAGACAATAGATGCATTATTAGCACAGGGGATAATAGTGCCTTCAAACTCCCCATGCAACACCTGTATTTACCCAATCAAAAAAGCAAAGGGATGGGCTTGGAGGATGATCTAGGATTTACGCCCCCTAAATGATGTCATACAGAAAGAGTTCCCTTTGGTCCCGAACCCTGCTTCAATATTATGCAGTATCCCAAAAACGGCATCACATTTCACAGTGGTCGATTTGAAAAACGCATTTTTCTCCATCCCCTTGGCAGAAGAAAGCAGATACCTGACGGCATTCACCTTAGGGGGAAATAGATACGAACATTGCAGATTACCACAGGGATACTGTGAAAGCCCAAGCATATTCAACCGCATACTACACGAAGACCTGGGCAATTTATCAGTTGAAAGCACGATCATTCAGTACGTAGACGATTTGCTCGTCTGCGCGCCGAATGAAGAGATGTGCAGAAAAGACACAATAACACTCCTAACGTTGCTGGCAAATAAAGGGTACAAAGTGGACAAGGAAAAGCTATAGTACTGTCAGAAAGAGGTACTGTACCTGGGGCAGCTGATATCAAAAGACGGAAAAAGAATAATCCCTGACAGAGTGGAAGCTATAAGGTCAGTGAGAGAACCCACAACAGTGAAGGAGATGCAGAAATTCTTGGGAATGTGCAACTATTGTAGAGCATGGATATTAGATTATGCACCCTACACCAGACCATTACTGCAAGCACTCAAAGAGGCCCAACAAGAGAACAGGAAAATAGAATGGTCAGAAGAGATGAGCGACTCAGTCAATTCACTAAAAGAATTGATTTCAAGTGCTCCAGTACTCTCCAACCCTGATTATGAACGCGAATTTTACCTATTCTCACATTGTAAGGGAACACTTATGACAGCTGTGCTGACACAAAAGACTTTCCTAGGACACAAACCCTTGGCTTACTATAGTGGCACATTGGACGCGGTGATGCAAGGACATTTCGCGTGCGAGTAATCTCTCACCGCCGCCGCGTTCGCTATTGAGAAAAGTGCCACAATAGTAATGGGGTGCCCTGTCACGTTGTTCGTGGAACACTCATTATTTGCGATACTTGAAAGGTCAAAAAGTACACTGACCACACAGCGAGCAACTGCCTATGAAATAATATTGTCCAGCGCCAATATCCATGTGGTACGATGCAGGACAGTGAATCCGGCAACATTCATTACAAAAGCATGCACACTGGAGTACATGCAGGAACACAATTGTGCGACTTACACAGGGGAAACAGGGGAGGATACGGTGGTGTGCGAGAATGCCCTGAGCGAAGGGAAGGTGTACTTTGTGGATGGGTCAGCATCGATTGACATGGACACAGGAGAGAAACATGTGGGGTTGGCAGTGGTAAGGTTAGAAGAAGGTGAGTATGAGATACTAGTACAGTATCGTCTGCCATCACATTTCTCAGCACAAACAGCAGAACTTATTGCCCTAATAGAAGCACTAAATGCAGCTAAAGGTTGTGCAGTAACAATATACACAGATTCAGCTTACATGATGACAACTGTGCATGGAGGCCTAGCAAGATGGGGGCGGAGAGGGTTTCGAAGAGCAGATGGGACCCCAGTACAACATGCAGAGCTACTGAAGGAGTTGATTGAGGCCCTAAAAGATCCAACTATGGTAGCAATAGTGAAGTGCCAAGCACATACGTCCAACACAGATGTTGTGTCTTTGGGGAACGCAGCAGCGGATGCTGCTGCCAAGGAAGCCTCATACTTTGAAAAACATGAAGCAGGTGAGTACATGCTACAGCACAAGACAAACGAAGAGCTCCCAGAAGGATACAATGCCATGCCCATATCACAAATACTAGAGCTACAGGAAGGAGCAATTGGTGATGAAAAGATGATGTGGGTAAAACGAGGGTGCAGCCAATCGGCAACAGACTTACTATGGCGACAAAATAACTCAGGGAAAGTAGTAATGCTGGTCAAACTATTAGAAATAGCATTTCAGAAATTACACTTTCCGGCACACAACACCAAACAACACATTGCAGCAGAGATACAAGAGGACTGGTTTATGCCCTGTCTCCAGGAGCACATTTCAAGATTGACAATGGAGTGCACAACGTGCCAGATATACAACTCTGGAATGACGTTACGTACACTCAGGGGAACAATTCCAAAACTGATAGGGCCATTCAGAGAACTGCACATTGACTACACGGATATGGGGGAAAGGTGTAATGGGGCACGCTACATGATTGTGGTTGTATGCCCATTTTCGAGGTGGGTGGAAGCAGGCCCATGTGCACGACCTGACGCTAAAAGCGCTGCAAAGTTCCTAGTAAGGGAAGTGTTCCCGCGCTGGGGAATTTGCGACGTAATTCGCTCAGACAACGACACTCACTTTGTGAACGAGCTCTTCAAGGAAGTGACCACATTATTGGGAATAAAACATAAATTGTGCTCGATTTATCATCCCCAAAGTAATGGCGTTGTAGAAAAGATGAACGGACTGTTAAAAGGGAGACTGTCAAAATTGTGTTTCTCATTAAAGAAAAACTGGATCTACTGTTTGCCACTTGCACTGTTTGAGCTGAAGAATCAGCCAAACAAGGACCACCATTTGTCCCCGCACGAAATAGGGACAGGGAGACGAATGCATACAGCACATTCCCCGCTGCGCCAACACTCAGATGCACACAGAAGCGCCGCAATATTGGGAGATGAGTTCACAGAATACTTGAAAAAGTTAACTAGGGCAGCGCGCGCGATATATCAAAGCAGCTCTCACCACCTTTCACAAGGGAAGAAGGGAACACAACGGAGTCCCTTACGGAACCTGAAACACAGGTACAACTGATGCCAGGAGAGTTGATTTATGTCCGGAGCTTTGTGCACCGGTGGAATGCGCCACGGTTCCACGGACCATATGAAGTGGTATTTTGTACCCCTACAGCTGTAAAAGTTAAGGGGCTCAAATACTGGATACATCTGACGGATGTGCGAAAGGCATATAATAGTGTGCAGGAAGAGGTAGATGAGGAGGCACAGACAACAGGAAACAATATTAATGAAAATGATGTGTGAGCGTGAACATGTGAGTGGAAGAAATGTACCTGACAGATAAAATTGCTAACGAGAACCATTATATTACAGGTTATCGATAAAAGATGAAAGATTTAAAAAAAAAAAAAAAAAATGATTTATGTGTAAATAATAATGTGAAGAATATGTATATTGTCTGTTCCCTTCTCTGTACATCCTAACCCCCCTCCCCTACCCAAACCCATCCCCCTTCCATGACCTCTCGGCACTGACAGTGCCAACAAAAATGTTTACATGCATGCACTTAATGCACTTTTATATCTCAAACAGGAACTACCATGGCAACTAACGGGCAGCCTGCAACGGATAGATTTATTAGATATAGAGAATTTTTAGCTGAGAGATGTAGATATTCGTATGAGTGTGGATTGTCTGTATGCATTACATTATTCTATACAATTATGTTTCGCCTGGTTACGTATTGGTTTATAGCGTTCATCTCTACCGAGATGAACGAGGGGGGAGGGATTAACGGGACTAATGTGACAAATGAAACAGCAATTGTAAATACTAAAGAAGGTGATTTTTTGGTATGGGATGGAACTAAACTGGTATGGGGATATTACACGACACCGTCTAATGTTGCTATCTCGCAAAATGAAGGTTTGCGGGAAAAAATGCAAAACAGCACAACTTCCCCGCCAAAAGTATCTAATTACAATGCCCGCAGTCTAAATGATCGTAACCCCTCTGCTATATCCTGGTTATATAACACCCCCACCAGCCGGCCCGCTCCCGTAACCAAAAACACACTGCTAGATAGCATGAAGAAAGAGAATGAAGAAATGACAGCGAGATATGACATATTATATGATGATTGGGCAAAGGGGGGCGAGAGGGAGAAAGGGGGGCCCACACTGTCCATCGCCCATGAAGCTGGGAAATACCTTAGAAAAAGAAATAACAGACGGAAAAGGGAGGCGGGGAGGAGGAAATATGATGAATATTATGGGTTAGGATTAGACAAAATGGAAGACCCACGACACCCCCACCAGACAAATAAATGGTATGCGGACATGAGTGCAACGGCTAAGCAAACAACAAATGAGAGCTGTTATGTCTGCTCCCTCATTCCCCATGCTTCAGGCACACCCAAAGTATTGTTAACCAAAGAGTTGCCTATTGTCGATGCCCAGTGTCTCCTTCATCTCACGTTGTGCAGAATTAAGAACACCTTCCAGGCACATGAGGTGACTTTTAGAATGCTGCAGAACGAGAAGACCTGTTATCCGAAGGCAGTAGGAGTGGTATGTCTGGAGGAGCCATTTTTTATAATACAAGGGACACTTTTTTCAGACAACAAGTGGAAGGACGAAGAAATAATGTGCAAGGCTGAAGCACTGCGGTGTGTGACACCAGAGAAACTGCAATGGATAGAAGAGACATGCACACCAGTATGGAAGGAACACATCTCAAAATTGACTTGGGTAACGGCCATTGAAAAACCCTTCAAGCTGCAGAAAGAACTAAACTATGAACTGTGTTTCAAGGGAGACGGGAGAACCACCATGGGGGTAAACAAAAACTGTAACAAGACCCTCACCATGCCAGATATGAGAAAAGGGACAGCAGCGGACACCTATTGGGTATGTGGCAACCAAGCATACCTGCACCTCCCACAATCCTGGGTTGGCAGATGTTCATTGGCCACCCTACACTCCGCACTAATGGTAATCCCGGAAAGCCACATTGATGGGAGCAAGAAAACGCGAGGAAAACCTCAACAGAGTGTGGCCCAGCCAACTACAGAGTCACAAGTATATGTCCTGCCTTCCGGGAACAAGGAAGGGGTGCTGTCCCGAAACAAACGATCATCGAACTACATATCAAAAGCATCATCAGAACTGCTGGCACAGATCCCGGATAGATATCGATTATTCAGCTCTGCAGAAACGTTCTTCGCCTCACTCATCCCAAGCATCCAGGCGCGAGCAAATGCAAAGTGGCTCCAAATCACACGTTGGGAGCTGATCCAGCTGGCAAATGATACTGAAGAAGGGTTTAACGTAATAAAAGTGGAACTGCGATCACTACGGCTAATGACCATGCAAAACAGGTATGTCTTGGACCAGTTGACAGCGATGGACGGAGGTGTTTGCCGAAAAATTGGAAGTGCCTGCTGCACTTTCGTATCTTCTGAAGATGCAGACAACGGCTCCCTGTCCCATGTGATCGAAGCAGTACATAACCTAGGAGAAAGAATGAGAATGGAAGGTGGAGCAGAAGAAAGCACATGGTTCGACAATATCTTCTCCTGGGTCCCATCGTGGCTGGGAATGACTGTCAAATTTCTGATGCCGGCTGTAGTGTTCCTCCTTTTTATTTTTTGCCTGTGCCAGCTGGGTCTTCGATGTTGCGCTAACGCAGTGCCGAATGGTGCAATGATGATGGTGACAATGGGCAACGCCCGCGGTACAATTCAAACCATGCAGGAAGTACAGGTACAAACAGGGTCAGACGAGACGTCAAGATACCAGATGGTGCCCAGGTACCATGACAAGGATATACTAGATAGATTATGGTACACTACAATTAAAGAGCCCCGTATACTTGAATGGTATAAGGAGGTATGGGTGGACTTAGAGGGGGAGAGCGGTTGTATATACCTGACCTGCACATCAGATGAATATGCTAGGAGAGGAGAGAGCTTGCGAGGGGTGTGCAGGGCAGGAATGGCCATAAAAGGCACCCCTGCATGGGATGACGCTATAATTGACGAGGAAGAGTGTAGGAGATTGGAAGATTTAAAGTATTTGTTACTTAAGTAATGAAAGGGGGGAAATGTATGGGAGGATTGGTCCAAGAGACCCCCCTCCCCTGCATCCTCTCCCCCGGTGAAGTCCATGGCTCATCAGGGGTCCTCCCTGCCACCAGGGCCCAGGTGGTGGGTGGGCCACTGGCTGAAGACATTGACCAAACCTGCTGAATTTAGCTAGGCCCTGGAAACCATTTTGTCTAATAAAGATGGTTTGAGCCCTGTGCACCGCAGCGCGGCCCCCACCCTTGGAGAGTTCAATTATCCCTGTGGCCGCAGCTCTCTGGCAGATGCGCTGAGTGCCCGTTCCCACGAACAGACGGACATGAACTAGTGTTAGATACCAACACTGTAACATTTCACCTTCCGCAGTGTATCGCTGTTTCCAGCATGACCCGGCCAGCAGGGCCTGGGTGGAAAAGAACTGTAAAACGGTCCCCTGACAAAAGCAGAGTCCCCAATTACTAATGAGCAAACAACCAGTGGTGAAACTTTTCTCTCCACGGCCCCTCTGACTAAAAACCTGTAAACTCCATAAAAATGGCAGAATGTGTGTTTATATGACATTAGGGATGAAGCACCCATATCCCTGTAGCTATGCGCAAATAGTAAAAGTGTCCCGGGGGGTTTTCGTGTTATGTGTTTCATCAAGAAGACTGCACCCCACGGTCCCGCGCCATAAATGAACTAATGCTGCTAGAGTGCAAAGGAAGACAAATGCAACCATATTGACGGCTCACATAAGGGGTGCACAAAAATGCACCATATGTATGTCCAAACTCACCATGTGCCACTGCCGCCAGTCTCATTGGCGGGTTGTTCCTGCGTGCTCCACCAACCTTCCTACTACCTCACTTACCGCGCATGTATAGGCATATAACAAAATGTTGTAGTTGTTAAAAACGTAGTGTATAAGTAATATGCTCGAATTGGCCATATGGATGGCACTAGCAATGTCAAAAACGTGAGCTTTGAAAAGACTCAATGAGTATTGTATATTATATGAATGTTTATGTCTCTTCCACCTAAAATATGCAACACGCGAGGAAAATACCTTTGTGAGCACATGCAAGGCCATTCCACCTTCCCCCCAGTGAAGCCTGCCAGACAAAAAAGCAGAGGCCTGTGCTGCCCTGCTCCACCTCCCCCAATTCGGCTGGAGCCGCTTCAAGCATTCACATTCCCCCGCAGCACCCAAGGCCACGGCCTGCCACCTGAATTATTTAGAGCCCAGCAGTAAACCCCGGCCTTAAAACACAGATCCAAAGGCGCCCTTTCTTAGGCTCCACGACCCACTGGCTCACCTTAGGTTAATGGCCCCTGTAAAATTAAGACACCCAATATTATGGCAACACTACAGGAACACATCCATAATGACTTCTAACGAGACATGATAACGCGGACCGCCTGTCCCATGCCCTGAGACCCAACCCAGTGACCTATGATACCCAGTCAACAGGACGATGGTAACCATGTATTGATGTATCGCCACAAGACCCCCCTCTATGTGCATTCCTCCTGTGTTGCATTAACCTGTAGAATAACCTATTGGAAGATTTACCAGGGAAGATAATATTGCAATGTTGAATGACTGCGGTGTGCGTGGCCCTAGGGCAGAAAGTCAGGAAAGACATTCATCTCTGACACTGGTCACGGTTGGCACACCAACACCGTCCGGATGAGCCCAGCTGACCTGCCAGGCCCAGCCCAACCCACGAGGGTAACCAGTGACGTCCTCCAGCCACGGCAAACCACATCACAGCAGCACCTATAGCTAGTGGTCGCCACCCAATCCCCACAAACTTGTGCCCCCTATAGCATGTAGGTTCTTATGACGTTTTTTGTAAATATATAAGCCTGTCTTTGCTATTGTCAGACAGAGTGCTCTCGGAGTTTGCAGAGTTCTTTGCATGCCCTATTCTGATTGATAAACTCCCATTTAAGCTCACCCGCACTTTGTCCTGGCCTTATTCCCATCCTGGGAGAGTCCATTATTGTCTCTCATTGTGGGGAAGATCGTGCTATCTGGGGATGCTCGCCTTCATTACGTACAGCCAGCCTCATGAATACTTAGTCTACTTGCGTTTCAGCATTTGTACAATTATAATAACCTATCATATCATATCATATCACATCATATCATAAAACAGCTTGAATTTTCTTCAGTGCTCTCCGCACATGCAATCTTCAGTTCGCTCATGAAGTGTTGCGCAATTATTCACTTCACCATCAGATTCTATAAGGTCTATATACTCTTTGCATTGGCATCTCTTCTGGGTGCGTCATTTCTGCTTCATGTGAAGTCACCAGTCCTCTCTTTCATTCATCTCCACACTTCTTCCGTAACCTCCTTTAAAAGAGTGTCATTTATCCGCGGATACATCATCTAGGGCTTTCTCTATGGATACCTTGTTTTGAGGATTTTCCGCGGTATAGGGACCATTATTGACATTGTGCATGTTGCAACTTCTTACTTCCAACATATAGGCAAAATGGGGGCGGGACGTACGGTAGAAGCACTTGGTTCTTCCTCTACACTTCAAAGCACTTCAAGGCAGGAAGGGAACAAGGGAATACAGTAATTATTCTTAGGCCTTGAAGATTCCGAATGATCTAAACAGGGAAACTAGAATACTAGGCTTGACGACATTTCTCCTAGTGCAAGTGCATGAAGTGTTACAGTTGCGACCCACTCGGGGGAGGGCAAAAGAAGATGAGGGGTGGTGTGGGGGAAAGGACAGACATCTAACTGGTCCTAGTACATTTAGGTAAATCATACGTACAGATGGAGGTGTAGGGAGGGGTGACGGTGGGAGGAACAAAACAAGTCTGGTCCAACAAGGCACTGAGTTAAGAGCAGAGAGTTTGCCCCGCTCATGGAGCATAAGTTAAAAGTGCAGTAATGCTGAAACAAACTGCAGCGGCCCGGAGGCCAGCGCAATAAGACTGGCGGGTACCCTGGGACCTGTAGGCTCTGGAGGTGTACCAGGCAACCAGTCAGAAAAACTAAACAGAGTTACGGGGAAGAAGGAGGGTGAAGAGAAAAGAAAGGAGTGTAGCAAGGGATAGGGAGAGAGGAGGAAGAGAAAGTGAAGGTCTTGAGGAGATTTTCCAGAACTTAAGGTGCTCCTGCTCAAGACAGAGAGAGGCAGGGAGGCTGTTCCAGAGGGAGGCACCTATAGAGGATAAAGATCTACCCCCAAATCTCTGTTTGTGAAAGCGGCTCACCCGTAGAGAGCTGGAGGAGGATGAGCGGAGGACTCTAGGGGGAGAGTATTTAGGAAGAGAGTGTTGTAGATAGTGCAGGCCCCGTGCTGGAGAAATGTAATCTGAGGACCTTCTCAGATCTCCCAATTGGAGGGAATGGCCTATGATTTACAGAGCTCAGGTAAACCTGGGTTGATAACAAGCATAGCCATTCTGGTAAGAATGGACAATACCAATGCCCTGGCTTATGTGAACCTGCCTGGGTATTCCGGGTCGAAGTCCCTGAATGCCTTGGCCAGAAAAGTAGGAGCTTGAGCAGAATGTCATCTTAACCCCTCTGAGGGCGGTCCATATCAGAGGGTTGGAGAATGTTCCCATCTCTCAGGAGAGTTGGCTCTATCAGAGAGAACTTTCTCTGGGGTCTGTTTAAGATTTGGGTCCCCAATACTTGGTCTCTTTTCCTCACTATCTTCAGCAAAGGGCCAGAAATGTTGCTCCATGTTCAGGGTGGCGGAGGCTTGTGGGTAGATGTCCTGAATCAGGAATGGTCGCATGGTCTACTGTATGCCTTCCTTCCCATTCCCCTCATCCCCATAGTGGTACAAAAGGTCAGATGGAGCAGGGAAACTGTCCTCTTGGTGGCTGCCTTTTGGCCCCGGAGAGGATGGTTCCTGTCTCTTCTGGATCTTCAGTGTCAGGGGTCTTGAAAGATTCTGAGGTTGCCTTACCCTCTAAGAGCGGGTCAGGGGTATGGTACACACAAGATACAATGGTCAATTTGGAAATTGAAAGGACTAGTTTGACAGTGCAAGAGTTTTCTGATCAACCAGGGGCCCGTCCACTTTGAAAGCCTATGAGAGGCACGGGGAAAATCTTCTTTGATGGTGTAGGAGATTGAATACATCTCCTCTTCATTGTGGTCTCCCTTCTGAGCTTCAGTTTCTCCAAGAAGGGTTTGGCAAAAGACTACTGGTGTCCACTTTATGCTCCTGGTGGGCAGCCTTTAAGGCTTCTAAAGGGAAACAGGAGGGGAAAATGGTAGGAGAATCTCTTGCAGTGAAAATCCTAAAACATTTTGCTTCCTCTCACCCCTGCTCGTATAAGTGCCTTTCTCCATGGGATCTGCCTTTAGTTTTGAGATTCGTACATGGTATTCTCTTTGAGCCTACTGGGGAGATTGAATAAAACACCTCATGCTCAAGACAGCATTCTTGATAGCTATTACTTTGGCCCATAGTGTGGCTGAGAAGGGCTTTGTTGTGTCGCCCCTCCCCTTTCTGCAAGTACTCCCAGAGGCAGTTGTCTTACGTTGTGATGCAAAGTTTCTTCCAAAAGTATTGTCTACGTTACCGACATCTCAAGATCTGGTTCTTCCTGCTTTTTTTCAAAACCCTCAAATGCCCGAAGAAGAGGCATGACATTCTATAGATGTCTGAAGAGCAGTGTTGGAGTACTTTTCTAGAACAAAGAGTTTCAGACAAACGGACACATTTTTGGTACCTTTTGGCCTAGCAGGGCAAGCAGGAAGGCCTCAATGGTGTCCATAAGCCGCTGGATCCGCAGGATCATTTCAATGGCCTATGTACTGGCAGGTTTTCCCATCCTGGAACAGGTTCAGGATCTTTCTACTTGAGGAATGGCAGCCTCATGGGTGAACGCCCAGGCAGATTCAATGCAGGAGATATGCAGAGAAGACAATTGCGCTGATCAGAACACATTTATTAGACTGAACGTGGTTAACCTCAGGGCTGGTTCCTTTGAGGTTAGTGTACTGTCTGTTGGCACAGGTTGATTGAATTTATGGGGAAATAAAGTGGTGATGGGGTGCAGTAGCTTTTTGGTCATTGTGTTTCATTAGGACCACTCCCAATTCCTATACTTTGGTATGCCTCAGAGGTAAGTAATGGGACGAGGAAGACAGATGTGGAGGTAATGCTGAGATTAATTTCCGGTAATCTTGATTACTCCTAGTCCTACTCTTCCTTTACATAATACGGACAACCCTCCACTCCCACCCTGGACGCAAGAGGTCCCAGAATCTGTCTTGGGTAAGTGGTAGTTATTATACCTCCAGGTGAAAAAAAGGTCCTTGGAATGGAGGCGGGGCTTCAGAAGTAAGTATGGTGACGAGGAAGAGTAGGAGTTGGAATAATGAAGATTACTGGTAAGTTATTGGGGGAACCTTAACTATTTAGAAGGGAGCCTCCTGCAGCTTGTGCAATCTTTTCAGTGATCAACTAACCCAAGACCATTAGTTCTGTTACCTCCACCAGTAGACCATACCAAGATTATTTGTGCCAGCCCTGTCAGGTGCTCAATCCCAGTATTTATTTTGAAACTAGTGCCAAGCACTAATACTTCTGGCAGCGATTGCCAATCTTGTTCTGCGGCTTGCAGTGCTGACTCAGTTCCAGTTGACTTCTTGCAACACAGCTGCTCCCGAAGCAGAACAGAATGCTGCTGTTTGGTACATCAATTGCTAATAGAACGATTTACTTCTGTTTTTAGATCAAAAGGATCAACCTGCAGGAAGACAACACTTTACATGAACTGTACAATCAATTGCAGTTTTTTCAAACTATTACAAAAATAACATTTCGTTTTCTATGACAAACCAATGTACCAATATGCAGCATGACTATACATAGTCCAAACTCTTAACATCTCATGTTAAGTGGCACCATGCTGTTATGGGCGCCAATCAGTGCTCCAGATAAGATTTGGAAGTGGGAGTATTTTACTCCCTATTTTTTAAAACTGGGAGTAAAATAATTTTTTAGGCAGTAAACATTAAAGCCCAATTCCCAATTAGAGTATTTTATAAATGAGTACAAATATTTTAACTGAAAAACAGAAATGTTTTTGTAAAAACATTTTCTTTTCAACTGGTTATTCAACATGTTTTTTTTTAAATAACTCCCCCAACCTATTCCCCCACCACCTTACCCATCCCTAATTGCAACCCCAACTGTATAACTCCCCTGACGTCCTCCCTCCCCACTAATCGAACTACCCTTACTCCCACCCCAACTCCTTCCCCAACCATCCCCAGCTGTCGCCCAGCTCCATCCCTGGAACTCAGGCTATCCCGCATCTAGCCCCTTTTCCGGTGATACCGATACTCAGAGCTCAGCAGGGGGATACTGTACTACCAGTATCCTGACTAATCTACCCATGGGGGGTGATAGTGTGTCTCTTGGTGCTGCTGATCTAAAGCAGCACCTGTGTCTCCTGCATTAAGCTAACAGTATTTTGCTCAGTGTACATCCCCCCTCGTCCTTGTGTAACTTCTCCCACTAATCTCTTTATATGCTGTGTTATATTCAAGTCCCAAAGTCAATTTCCTATACAACATTACGGCCAGGAAAAGCTCAGGTTCACTTATCCGTTCTGCTCTCCGTCCGGTCATCCGCTCTTGCTGGAAAGTTCTGTGCATCCAACCACTCTGCCATGTCCTCAGGAGACAAAAAATAGGGCTTTGTTCTTATGGAACACCTTCAGTTTCACTGGGTACAGCAGCATGTTTTTGTAGCCCGCTTCGCGCAAGCCTCCTTTTGATCGCCCCATCATTAAGTCGCTGTCTCTGTACCAAGAAAGTATAATGTGGGGACGCTGTGATAGTCGCAGACGCTTTGTTTATTGTTCCCCCTTTTCGGAAAGTGCTCCAAGATCTTCTCTCTGTCTTTGTAATTCAATATCTTGGCGATGATCGGTCGTGGAGGGGCTCCCGGTGGTGACTTCCCAACCAGGGCTCTGTGCACCCTCTCCACTGCGAACCCCTGGGTGAACACTCCTCCTTTGATTTCCTGTAACAGCATGGTCTCAACATAGTTGGTTGGGTCCGATCCTTCTTCCCTCTCGGGAGCCCCACAATTCATACATTATTCCTGCGCACACACCCTTCTGCTTCTTCCGCCCTTTTCTCTAGGTTGCGCACTTGCTGTTGTAGTGTATGAACTTCTTTGGCATTCGTCGTGCAGGTGGCCGTATTAGCCTTCACCTCTGTTTTCAGTCCGCATGTACGTTCTGCTAGCGCCCTCACATCCTGCTGCAGCAAATTGAGGTCCACACTTACAGCGTCTATCTTAAATTACAGCAAGGTCTTTAGTTCAGCCACAGCGGTGCCGAGCTTGACCTCCCATGATGCTTTCAAGTCTGCAATCGCTTCCAGGATCTGTTGGTCATTTCGTGTTGGGGCCACTTCGCCCTGTGTGTTCTGTCCCTTGTTTCTAACAACCTCCGTTGTTTGTGGTTATTTGGCATACTCCTCAATTGTTGGCTGCTTTCCTTTAACTTTATTCAGCTTGGAGGCCATGTCAATTCCAGGAGTGGTCTCTCCACTTTGGATGGCCAAATTCGTTTAGCCCCGGGTCCCACGGCGCCCAGCTTCGCCCTGCAGCCCTATACTACAGTGGGCTACTGACTGTGCGGTGCGCAGTATGGTTGTGTCGTGCCTCGTCCTTCATCAGCTACTTTTTCACCTCTGACTGCTCTCCACTATGAGTATGTATCCCTTACTGCAATTTCACAAACCATCTCTCAAATTGCAGTTGCAATAGCCCTGCTGGTGCAGCTGTGCTAATTCACTTGGCTTGTTGTACAGTTCTACTATCCACCGCAGTGTTATGCAGCTTTTGCGTCTTCAGCTGGTCCAGGGCTCCGCTGTTCATTTTCCATTTGTGCAAGGCCCTTTATTTCAATCCCTCATTGCCCGCTACACTGCAGCGTGTCTCAGGCTTACATAACTCATTGTTTTGTGCCATTGTTCCATTGCTGTGCGCAGGCCCCCAACGTGAGTTCCTGCACTTCTCCTTCCTTCTGCTCACTTCACGCACTGAATGAGATCAGGCAGGCAGCCGTACCTCTCCTGAGCTCAGCTGCTGCTCCTGTCATTGTGGTACCTGCCTCCTTCACATGCGTGTGGGCTGCACAGTCACCATGAACTATCTAAACGTTCCTGTTTTGTGCTTGCACTTCGTGCGGCCATCCCATTAGTTCTGCTGCCTCTCCTGTGTTGCGTGTTTGCTCTGCCTCCAGTGTGCACAGGGCTCTGCTGCACTATAACAATTAAACAATCACATGTTCCAGGATGTCGGGGCTGTGCCCAGGGCTGGACTGGGAACTAAAAGAGGCCCTGGAAATAATAACTGGGGACCAAAAGAGGCCCTGGAAATGAAGTTCAAAGTGGCCCTATATGTCACATTTTCAGCAAGCTCAATGCTTTTCCTATGAGAAAATTTGGAAATACCACAGAAAAGAGGCCCAGGGTGCAGAGGCCCACCGGGAAATCTCCAGAGTTCCCTAAAGGCCAGTCCACCCCTGGCTGTGCCTTCCTATGCTTATCTCCTTGTTCAGGACTGCACCACTTTCCTATCCTGCCACGATCCTCAGCTGGATTCATTCCTCTTTCTCAGCTGGGCGTGCAATGCCTGTGTTGTTGTCAATGCAGTATCCGCTCGTATGTGCTCCCTGTGCCTATGGCAATGTCAGTTACACCTTCAGCGTATGTCCGCTCAAATATTGTATCCCTCTACTAGATACAATATTGCTGCCCCTCATGCTTTGCTCGGGTAATGTACCCAGTGTTGTTTCCGTCGCTCAGCTGTTCGAGAGAGGCTGTCCCACACATGGCTGCTTCTTTTTCGTTTCGCCCAGCAAGTGGGGTCTTCCGAGCTTCGGAACGCTCGCTGCTCTCCCCTGCTACATTAAAGTTCAACACCAGCAGTCTTTCGTTCGGAGCCAACCCTGGGGGCACACAATGCAGCCCTGGGCTGATCGGTGTACACCAGGCTCCTTCACTTCTTAGTTATTCTGCACCGAACGCCCTCTCCATTTCTTATGTTCAGTTTGCACTGGAACTCGTGACTGCCCTGGGACAGCAGTACAGTGGTTGCAAGCTCCTTACGAAATCGGCCGCACTGTCCTGTTGTTGTCCTCCCTTTGTCCTCACAGCGCCATCTTTGTTCCTGTCACCGCCAGTGTGCTTCGCACTTTATATGCATACATCTTGAATTCCTATCTGTCCATTTCAACAGGCATCAGACCGTTGCATGTCCAGTATGTTCCCACATCCATGGGCGACGTTCAACACGCGTCTGCCGGTTCCAAATGCTCTATTTTGCCAGGATAATGGACGGATCTGCGCGAGCACACAGAAACAGAGCCTTTTCCGGGGCCATGTAGCCACGCCCCCATCAAAAGATACATGTATACTTTTAAAATAGTCGTTTTTACATGCATTACTAGTCCAAACATATCCATGAAGCTGTGAGGGTGAAAGCAGGGGCGCAAGATTCTACATATCTTTTTCCTTTTTTTTGTTGGGAGTATGTTTACTTCCTATTTGTATTTATTGGGAGTATTTGCCAATTTTTAGGGAGTAACAGTGGCTGATACACTCCTTAGCTGTATGGCTGGCGCCAATATATGACGTTTCACGTCAGGAGATTAATCTGAGGTTTACTCCAGTGCATACTAGTATAGAATTCTACTCAGTGGGTTACAGTCTTTAAACAATGTTTTGTACCCTTTTTCCAACCGGTTTCACCATTTGATGGATGATTATTTCCACGTCTTCCTCAGGGATCAATATCTATAAAAGTATATTTAATTGTGTTATATTGTGGTAAGTAATCAGATTATTTAGTAATACATTAAACACCTCAAAGGTGCCCACTCACTTTCATAGGTTGTTCAATTGACTCACATCTAAATGGCATAAAATGCATAAATCATTTAGTCATTATGCCCTTAACCTGTGTCCTTCAGCGCGGTGTGAAACACCCAAAGAATAATCACACCCACTGTTTGACTGCACTTTCCGATATGATTCAAGCTGAAAGGTTTCAAACATAAAGTATTATTTTTGTGATAGTTGGAAAAAACTGCAATTAAATAAAGTACAGGTGATACAAAGTGTATGTTTTGCTGAAGGTCGATTCTTTTGATCTAAAAAAAGGTACATTGTTCTAGTAATAATTTGAATAGGAGAACACTTACTAATTTCCTTGCGCTACACATTCTGCATTTACATGTTTTTCCCAGTCACCCCTGGTTAATGGAATATCTGCCATTCCAAAGATAATTAGTACATTAATTGTATCATTTTCTGCAGTGGAATCATAGGGGATCATTTTGTAAAAAGTGCAAATTGCATGCAGGGGACCGACAACGCAGCACTTATGTGCTGTTCAGTTCCCTGAATGCAATTTTCATCATTTACAAAGCACAGCGTAATTGCGAAGAGTAAATCAAGGTGACATTGACTTTACTCTTCACTTTTACTCTTTGCTTTGTAAAATATGAAACGCTGCCTGCAGATTATGCTTGGGCCGGCAGTGTTTTATAATGGATTGCTCTGGAAAACCCCATGCTGTTTACCAGGTGCAAATGCAAGGCATATTTCATTGCAATCCTCTGTTGTTACCTCTGCATGAAAATCTCATGCAGGTGTTAAACTAGGTGCTCTTCGAAGATGGAGGAGAAAAGCAAAGCAGAGATGCAACCTCCCCTTGGTGCCCCTCCTATGCCTTCAAAAAGGGACACAAGTGGGGCAGAGCGTTAAATGCAGGCGTAAAACCTTTATGCCTCGCTTTTACACCACCAGCTAATGCACCACCCAATTGGAAATGACCTCTATAGTGAGCTTATTGCGCCCTTTAGGAATGTGCTTCCAATGGATGGATTCACAGAATAACTCTGAGTCCAAATAACCGAACCAACTCAGGAAGATGGCAAAGTACTGTTTTATTAACAATTATCTAAAACAGAGAGATACAACAAACATCAACGAATGTACACTCGATTTCTCTCAATTACTTTTTCACACAACATAGACTTTATGCTAAAAACACTTCAGAGGTGACGTCATTCTACGTGACAAATAACAAAAAACCTACTGGGGATCGGGATAGGTTTCAGAGGAACCTCTAAGTACACATTGTATAGGAACTAGGATTGTGATTGGCTGCTCACTGTCAGGTGGGCAATATATGCCTACCTCTAAAACATGTAATCTTTAAACCATTAGATACGTGGTTTCTCATTAGTCTTAAAACTATAAGGTCTTTTGTTATATGGACCACTACAATTGGTTGCCACGCTTGTATCATGTCTGAAACATTCGGTTCATTTAGCAGTACGTAAGCCCAGAACCAGGTATAAGTAGATGGGTCTGATTCTACCTCCCCATCCAATTAGCCCAACATCTCTCATCACTCAAGCCTTCTGCCATGAAGATTGTCTTTGAACTTTGCCTGGCAAAGTATCCTTGTCTCTGAGAATACATGGGAGTGTGGGCACTGACTATTGTGTTCTGGGACTCCAAGCTTGACTCTATTTTTATCCTTAGCTCACATGGCAGGAGACCACGATCTGGACCATTTTGCAGGTTTTAAATGTCTTAAATGAATACAACTTGGCACTCTCAGTGCTCTTCCTTTGCACCTTAACAAGGGAAGATTCATTCTTTGCACGTTCACTCCTTTCCAGAATAGATAGTCGACCTTGGCTGCTTCAGTCTTGACTCCAGGCCAGACAACCTCACTGTGCAGCTTCATTATTCAGCTTATTCTTACTGCGACACCATTTTTCCTTTCTTCTTCATGGGTCCTGTCTTACTAAAATTCAGATACCGATGTCCAGCTTCTATACAGTGGCAGCTTCGCCTGCATTCTATTCACTACATATAGCAGGCTTCTATGATGACTTAGTCTACCTTGCGTTGCAGCGTCTGTGCAATTGTTAAATGGTCGATTCTCTTAGTACTTCATGCACTTGTAATCTTGTTTTCATATTTAAAAGTTCACTTGACTCTTTACTTCGTCATTGGTTTCTGTAGGATCCATACATCCTCTTCAGCCGATATCCTGAAACGTTGTTCATCTTTTATGACGTCACAGACTTCTTTGCATGCTCTTTTTCATATTCCTTCAGGAAGTTCCTCCCTTATATTGTCATCCCTCGGGAACACATTCAATGGGGTTGTCTCAATGGGTACCTTCTTTCGAATATACGCTGCACAACTGGCACAACTGCTGGTGTCAAACACGGCACAGTCTCAGGCTTCCAACATGGAGGAAAGGAGGCAGGATTTCCTGCAGAGGCAGCCAGCTGCTCCTCTACAATAGTGTTTCTGGCTTCTGTGCCACATGGTAAAGTATT